>NC_091386.1:7962222-8044722 GCF_038502225.1 Cherax quadricarinatus
ATAGTAAACTCTGGGTGACCTGTACTGTTGATAGTAAACTCTGGGTGACCTGTACTGGTGATAGTAAACTCTGGGTGACCTAGGTGATAGTACTCTGGGTGACCTGTTCTGGTGATAGTAAACTCTGGGTGACCTGTACTGGTGATAGTAAACTCTGGGTGACCTGTACTGGTGATAGTAAACTCTGGGTGACCTGTACTGGTGATAGTAAACTGGGTGACCTGTACTGGTGATAGTAAACTCTGGGTGACCTACTGTGATAGTAGACTCTGGGTGACCTGTACTGTTGATAGTAAACTCTGGGTGACCTGTACTGTTGATAGTAAACTCTGGGTGACCTGTACTGGTGATAGTAAACTCTGGGTGACCTGTACTGGTGATAGTAAACTCTGGGTGACCTGTACTGGTGATAGTAAACTCTGGGTGACCTGTACTGGTGATAGTAAACTCTGGGTGACCTGTACTGGTGATAGTAAACTCTGGGTGACCTGTACTGGTGATAGTAAACTCTGGGTGACCTGTACTGGTGATAGTAAACTCTGGGTGACCTGTACTGGTGATAGTAAACTCTGGGTGACCTGTACTGGTGATAGTAAACTCTGGGTGACCTGTACTGGTGATAGTAAACTCTGGGTGACCTGTACTGGTGATAGTAAACTCTGGGTGACCTGTACTGGTGATAGTAAACTCTGGGTGACCTGTACTGGTGATAGTAAACTCTGGGTGACCTGTACTGGTGATAGTAAACTCTGGGTGACCTGTACTGGTGATAGTAAACTCTGGGTGACCTGTACTGGTGATAGTAAACTCTGGGTGACCTGTACTGGTGATAGTAAACTCTGGGTGACCTGTACTGGTGATAGTAAACTCTGGGTGACCTGTACTGGTGATAGTAAACTCTGGGTGACCTGTCCTGGTGATAGTAAACTCTGGGTGACCTGTCCTGGCGATAGTAAACTCTGAGTGACCTCTACTGGTGATAGTGAACTCTGGGTGACCTGTACTGGTGATAATAGACTCTTGGTGACCTGTACTGGTGGTAGTAAACTCGTGGTGACCTGTACTGGTGATAATAGACTCTGGGTGACCTGTACTGGTGGTAGTAAACTCGTGGTGACCTGTACTGGTGGTAGTAAACTCAGGGTGACCTGTACTGGTGATAGTAAACTTTGGGTGACCTGTACTGGTGATAGTAAACTCTGGGTGACCTGTACTGGTGATAGTAAACTCTGGGTGACCTGTACTGGTGATAGTAAACTCTGGGTGACCTGTACTGGTGATAGTAAACTCTGGGTGACCTGTACTGGTGATAGTAAACTCTGGGTGACCTGTACTGGTGATAGTAAACTCTGGGTGACCTGCACTGTTGATAGTAAACTCTGGGTGACCTGTACTGTTGATAGTAAACTCTGGGTGACCTGTACTGTTGATAATAGACTCTGGGTGACCTGTACTGTTGATAGTAAACTCTGGGTGACCTGTACTGGTGATAGTAAACTCTGGGTGACCTGTACTGGTGATAGTAAACTCTGGGTGACCTGTACTGGTGATAGTAAACTCTGGGTGACCTGTACTGGTGATAGTAAACTCTGGGTGACCTGTACTGGTGATAGTATACTCTGGGTGACCTGTACTGGTGATAGTAACTCTGGGTGACTCTGGGATGACCTGTACTGGTGATAGTAAACTGTACTGGTGACTGGGTGACCTGTACTGGTGATAGTAAACTCTGGGTGACCTGTACTGGTGATAGTAAACTCTGGGTGACCTGTACTGGTGATAGTATACTCTGGGTGACCTGTACTGGTGATAGTAAACTCTGGGTGACCTGTACTGGTGATAGTAAACTCTGGGTGACCTGTACTGGTGATAGTAAACTCTGGGTGACCTGTACTGGTGATAGTAAACTCTGGGTGACCTGTACTGTTGATGGTGATAGTAAACTCTGGGTGACCTGTACTGGTGATAGTAAACTCTGTGTGACCTGTACTGTTGATAGTAAACTCTGGGTGACCTGTACTGGTGATAGTAAACTCTGGGTGACCTGTACTGGTGAAACTCTGGGTGACCTGTACTGGTGATAGTAAACTCTGGGTGACCTGTACTGGTGATAGTAAACTCTGGGTGACCTGTACTGGTGATAGTAAACTCTGGGTGACCTGTACTGGTGATAGTAAACTCTGGGTGACCTGTACTGGTGATAGTAAACTCTGGGTGACCTGTACTGGTGATAGTAAACTCTGGGTGACCTGTACTGGTGATAGTAAACTCTGGGTGACCTGTACTGGTGATAGTAAACTCTGGGTGACCTGTACTGGTGATAGTAAACTCTGGGTGACCTGTACTGGTGATAGTAAACTCTGGGTGACCTGTACTGGTGATAGTAAACTCTGGGTGACCTGTACTGGTGATAGTAAACTCTGGGTGACCTGTACTGGTGATAGTAAACTCTGGGTGACCTGTACTGGTGATAGTAAACTCTGGGTGACCTGTACTGGTGATAGTAAACTCTGGGTGACCTGTACTGGTGATAGTAAACTCTGGGTGACCTGTACTGGTGATAGTAAACTCTGGGTGACCTGTACTGGTGATAGTAAACTCTGGGTGACCTGTACTGGTGATAGTAAACTCTGGGTGACCTGTACTGGTGATAATAATCTTTGGGTGACCTGTGCTGGTGATAGTAATCTTTGGGTGACCTGGTGATAGTAAACTCTGGGTGACCTGTACTGGTGATAGTAAACTGGGTGACCTCTACTGGTGATAGTAACTCTCTGGGTGACTGGGTGACTGGGATAGTAAACTCTGTGACCTGGTGATAGTAAACTCTGGGTGACCTGTACTGGTGATAGTAAACTCTGGGTGACCTGTACTGGTGATAGTAAACTCTGGGTGATAGTAAACTCTGTACTGGTGATAGTAAACTCTGGGGTGACCTGTACTGGTGATAGTAAACTCTGGGTGACCTGTACTGGTGATAGTAAACTCTGGGTGACCTGTACTGGTGATAGTAAACTCTGGGTGACCTGTACTGGTGATAGTAAACTCTGGGTGACCTGTACTGGTGATAGTAAACTCTGGGTGACCTGTACTGGTGATAGTAAACTGTACTGGGTAGACTCTGTGACTGTCCTGGTGATAGTAAACTTTGGGTGACCTGTACTGGTGATAGTAAACTCTGGGTGACCTGTACTGGTGATAGTAAACTCTGGGTGACCTGTACTGGTGATAGTAAACTCTGGGTGACCTGTACTGGTGATAGTAAACTCTGGGTGACCTGTACTGGTGATAGTAAACTCTGGGTGACCTGTACTGGTGATAGTAAACTCTGGGTGACCTGTACTGGTGATAGTAAACTCTGGGTGACCTGTACTGGTGATAGTAAACTCTGGGTGACCTGTACTGGTGATAGTAAACTCTGGGTGACCTGTACTGGTGATAGACTCTGGGTGACCTGTACTGGTGATAGTAAACTCTGGGTGACCTGTACTGGTGATAGTAAACTCTGTGACCTGTGTGGTGATAGTAAACTCTGGGTGACCTGTACTGGTGATAGTAAACTACCTGTACTGGTGATAGTAAACTCTGGGTGACCTGTACTGGTGATAGTAAACTACCTGTATAGTAAACTCTGGGTGACCTGTACTGGTGATAGTAAACTCTGGTGATACTGGTGATAGTAAACTCTGGGTGACCTGTACTGGTGATAGACTCTGGGTGACCTGTACTGGTGATAGTAAACTCTGGGTGACCTGTACTGGTGATAGTAAACTCTGAGTGACCTGTGCTGGTGATAGTAAACTCTGGGTGACCTGTACTTGTGATAGTAAACTTGTGGTGACCTGTACTGTTGATAGTAAACTCTTAGTGACCTGTACTGGTGATAGTAAACTCTGGGTGACCTGTACTGGTGATAGTAAACTCTGGGTGACCTGTACTGGTGATAGTAAACTCTGGGTGACCTGTACTGGTGATAGTAAACTCTGGGTGACCTGTACTGGTGATAGTAAACTCTGGGTGACCTGTACTGGTGATAGTAAACTCTGGGTGACCTGTACTGGTGATAGTAAACTCTGGGTGACCTGTACTGGTGATAGTAAACTCTGGGTGACCTGTACTGGTGATAGTAAACTCTGGGTGACCTGTACTGGTGATAGTAAACTCTGGGTGACCTGTACTGGTGATAGTAAACTCTGGGTGACCTGTTCTGGTGATAGTATACTCTGGGTGACCTGTTCTGGTGATAGTATACTCTGGGTGACCTGTACTGGTGATAGTAAACTCTGGGTGACCTTTACTGGTGATAGTAAACTCTGGGTGACCTGTACTGGTGATAGTAAACTCTGGGTGACCTGTTCTGGTGATAGTATACTCTGGGTGACCTGTACTGGTGATAATAAACTCTGGGTGACCTGTACTGGTGATAGTAAACTCTGGGTGACCTGTTCTGGTGATAGTAAACTCTGAGTGACCTGTACTGGTGATAGTAAACTCTGGGTGACCTGTTCTGGTGATAGTAAACTCTGGGTGACCTGTACTGGTGATAGTAAACTCTGGGTGACCTGTTCTGGTGATAGTATACTCTGGGTGACCTGTTCTGGTGATAGTAAACTCTGAGTGACCTGTACTGGTGATAGTAAACTCTGGGTGACCTGTTCTGGTGATAGTAAACTCTGGGTGACCTGTACTGGTGATAGTAAACTCTGGGTGACCTGTTCTGGTGATAGTAAACTCTGAGTGACCTGTACTGGTGATAGTAAACTCTGGGTGACCTGTTCTGGTGATAGTAAACTCTGGGTGACCTGTACTGGTGATAGTAAACTCTGGGTGACCTGTACTGGTGATAGTAAACTGGGTGACCTATACTGGTGGTACTCACAACGTCCCTGCTTTTCATTGGGCCCAGAATGTTGCATCACCTGTCTCGTCACTTGCCTTCCTAGAGAGTGATTTCTGTGTGTAGATTTCTGACCCATTCCTCTAGGGTTTCCCTAATGTAAATTTTGACGTCTCTCTCGCATGCATTCCAGGGAGTCCAGCTGGAGAGACTTTAAACGTTCCCAGTAACTAAAGTAATTGAAGATATACATGCAGTGAAGGTTCTCTGTATATTCTATATGTCTGTGATTTCACCTGCCTTGAATGGGGTTGTTAGTGTACAGCAATACATTGTCCTTCCCATTATTTTCGTTGCAGATGTGATAGTGAGACTGTTGTGATCCTTGAAGGTGAAATCCTCTGACATTATCACTCCCAGGTCCTTCAAAATAATTTTTCGCACTATTGTGTGGTTAGTTTGTAGTATAGTCAGTTTTATTTATTTCCTCAAGTTTTCCATGCCGTTTTAACTGAAATTTGACCTCTTGGAAAATCATATGGTTGTCGTTGCCCACTAGAAAACTTGGTTTATATCCGCTTGGATATTTACCGTGTCCTCCATGGATGACACTCTCGTGCAGATTCTAGTGTCTTATGCAAAAGATGATACGGTGCTGTTGTTCACATCTCTGTGTCTGATACGAGGATGAGGAACAGGATGGGAGTGAGTACTGTGCCTTGTGGAAGAGAGTTTTTCTCTGTGGGAGCCTCAGACTTTGTTTCTCTTTACTCTGGGGATCTATTAGTTAGAAAGTTGAAGATCCATCTGCCCATATGTCGATGGCTTTTGCAAAGTCCGTGTATACTGTATCTTCATACTGTTTGGCTTCCAGAGCATTTAAGACCATGTCATAGTGGTCCGGTGCATCCAAGAGCTTGTCATAGTGGTCCGGTGCATCCAAGACCTTGTCATAGTGGTCTGGTGCATCCAAGACCATGTCATAGTGGTCCGGTGCATCCAAGACCTTGTCATAGTGGTCCGGTGCATCCAAGACCATGTCATAGTAGTCCGGTGCACCCAAGACCTTGTCATAGTGGTCTGGTGCATCCAAGACCTTGTCATAGTGGTCCGGTGCATCCAAGACCATGTCATAGTGGTCCGGTGCATCCAAGACCATGTCATAGTGGTCCGGTGCATCCAAGACCATGTCATAGTGGTCCGGTGCATCCAAGACCTTGTCATAGTGGTCCGGTGCATCCAAGACCTTGTCATAGTGGTCCGGTGCATCCAAGACCATGTCATAGTGGTCCGGTGCATCCAAGACCTTGTCATAGTGGTCCGGTGCATCCAAGAGCTTGTCATAGTGGTCCGGTGCATCCAAGAGCTTGTCATAGTGGTCCGGTGCATCCAAGACCTTGTCATAGTGGTCCAGTAGTTTTGAGAGGCAGGAGCGTCTTCCTATAAATCCATGTTGCGCTGGGTTGTGCAACTGTGGAGAGTCCAAGTCGTTGGCGATCTTGATTTTTAGAACTCTTTCAAAGACTTTTAATGTGAGAGGTTAGAGGTATTGGTCTGTAATTCTTTGTTATTGCTTTGCTGTAACCTTCGCTGAGTGGGGTTGTATCTGTTGTTCATAGTGACTGGGATAACACCTGTGCCCAGGTTCCTTCTCCATAACATAAGACATTCAACAGGGGTTTCTTGCAGTTCTTAATGAACACTGAGTTCCACGAGTCTGGGTCTGGGGCAGAGTGCATGGGCAAGTTGTCAGTGGCTTTTTCAGAGTCCATTGCAGTTAAGGTTGTCAGAAATTTGTAATACATTGACAAGGTTTTGAGGCTCATGAAAAAATCACTCGAGTGGTCAGTGTTTAGTCAGATTAATGGTTCGCTAAACACTGAGTCATACTGAGACTTCAGTATCTCACTCGTCTCTTTCCAGTCACTTGCACAAGTCTCATCTTGTCTTAGCAAGAGCACGATATTGGATGTTGTTTTGCCTTGTTTTGGGCATACGAAAATATTTAGGATTTTCTCTTGTTTCATTTATTGCTTATAGCTGCTCCTGCCTCTCCTGGATCCTGTATGAATCATTTATGTTCAGTATTTTCTGCTTCCTTGAGAAGTCAGTGACTCTTCTCCTTCGCCTGCAGAGGGAGCATCTCTCTCTTTCCAGTTCTCTTTCCTTAGGAAAATATACCTTATGCATATTTCAGCTGCCAAAAAAAATGATCCAAGGCACTAGATCCATGTTATTTAAGATATCTTTCCAGCATGTTTGTATGATCCTCGTAGGTTTAGCGCTTCTTTTTCATTATATTAATTCCCATAATGTTTCATTTAGCACGTGGTTTATTTGACCCCAGTTGATGTTCTTATTGAAGTTGAATTTGAAGACATCCTCGTAACTGCTGGTGAAGACATCCTCGTAACTGCTGGTGAAGACATCCTCGTAACTGCTGGTGAAGACATCCTCGTAACTGCTGGTGAAGACATCCTCGTAACTGCTGGTGAAGACATCCTCGTAACTTCTGGTGAAGACATCCTCGTAACTGCTGGTGAAGACATCCTCGTAACTGCTGGTGAAGACATCCTCGTAACTGCTGGTGAAGACATCCTCGTAACTGCTGGTGAAGACATCCTCGTAACTGCTGGTGAAGACATCCTCGTAACTGCTGGTGAAGACATCCTCGTAACTGCTGGTGGATACATCCTCGTAACTGCTGGTGGATACATCCTCGTAACTGCTGGTGAAGACATCCTCGTAACTGCTGGTGAAGACATCCTCGTAACTGCTGGTGAAGACATCCTCGTAACTGCTGGTGAAGACATCCTCGTAACTTCTGGTGAAGACATCCTCGTAACTGCTGGTGAAGACATCCTCGTAACTGCTGGTGAAGACATCCTCGTAACTGCTGGTGAAGACATCCTCGTAACTGCTGGTGAAGACATCCTCGTAACTGCTGGTGAAGACATCCTCGTAACTGCTGGTGAAGACATCCTCGTAACTGCTGGTGAAGACATCCTCGTAACTGCTGGTGAAGACATCCTCGTAACTGCTGGTGAAGACATCCTCGTAACTGCTGGTGAAGACATCCTCGTAACTGCTGGTGAAGACATCCTCGTAACTGCTGGTGAAGACATCCTCGTAACTGCTGGTGAAGACATCCTCGTAACTGCTGGTGAAGACATCCTCGTAACTGCTGGTGAAGACATCCTCGTAACTGCTGGTGAAGACATCCTCGTAACTGCTGGTGAAGACATCCTCGTAACTGCTGGTGAAGACATCCTCGTAACTGCTGGTGAAGACATCCTCGTAACTGCTGGTGAAGACATCCTCGTAACTGCTGGTGAAGACATCCTCGTAACTGCTGGTGAAGACATCCTCGTAACTGCTGGTGAAGACATCCTCGTAACTGCTGGTGAAGACATCCTCGTAACTGCTGGTGAAGACATCCTCGTAACTGCTGGTGAAGACATCCTCGTAACTGCTGGTGAAGACATCCTCGTAACTGCTGGTGAAGACATCCTCGTAACTGCTGGTGAAGACATCCTCGTAACTGCTGGTGAAGACATCCTCGTAACTGCTGGTGAAGACATCCTCGTAACTGCTGGTGAAGACATCCTCGTAACTGCTGGTGAAGACATCCTCGTAACTGCTGGTGAAGACATCCTCGTAACTGCTGGTGAAGACATCCTCGTAACTGCTGGTGAAGACATCCTCGTAACTGCTGGTGAAGACATCCTCGTAACTGCTGGTGAAGACATCCTCGTAACTGCTGGTGAAGACATCCTCGTAACTGCTGGTGAAGACATCCTCGTAACTGCTGGTGAAGACATCCTCGTAACTGCTGGTGAAGACATCCTCGTAACTGCTGGTGAAGACATCCTCGTAACTGCTGGTGAAGACATCCTCGTAACTGCTGGTGAAGACATCCTCGTAGCTGCTGGTGAAGTCATCCTCGTAACTGCTGGTGAAGACATCCTCGTAACTGCTGGTGAATACATCCTCGTAGCTGCTGGTGAAGTCATCCTCGTAACTGCTGGTGAATACATCCTCGTAACTGCTGGTGAAGACATCCTCGTAACTGCTGGTGAATACATCCTCGTAGCTGCTGGTGAAGTCATCCTCGTAACTGCTGGTGAATACATCCTCGTAGCTGCTGGTGAAGTCATCCTCGTAACTGCTGGTGAATACATCCTCGTAGCAGCTGGTGAAGTCATCCTCGTAACTGCTGGTGAATACATCCTCGTAGCTGCTGGTGAAGTCATCCTCGTAACTGCTGGTGAATACATCCTCGTAACTGCTGGTGAAGACATCCTCGTAACTGCTGGTGAAGACATCCTCGTAACTGCTGGTGAAGACATCCTCGTAACTGCTGGTGAAGACATCCTCGTAACTGCTGGTGAAGACATCCTCGTAACTGCTGGTATTTTGCTGGTCAGGACCCCAATGGATACAAGTCCGAACTTTGATTACGTTGTGGTCTGAATTAACTGTTTTTGACACTTGTATTGCTCTCCAGGTCATCATTATTCGGGAAAATAAGGTCAAGTGTGTTTGCCAGTCTTGTGGCTCCAGTTTGTGTTGGCTTAGGTTATGTTTATTGCTGTGATTCACCAACTCATGTGAGCTGCTTCCACAGATAGTCTGCTATAACGTTATTTCCTACATTCTTCCATTTTGTGTCTTAAATTGAAATCACCAGGTAGCAAGATATATGGAGCTGCGGTTAGAAAGTTTTCCGGACAGTAATTAATTTTCAATAACTGTTTCTTGAACTGTTGGGAAGTTAGGCAAGATTCGTCGGGTAACAGGACAGGTGTTACCTGACGCGGGTCTTAGTCATATTACCCACAGCTGGAGCTTTTGGTCACTTGACCGAGGCTGTCCACTGGCTTACCAGTTGTAGACAGCCTGTACTGTCAGAGCACACAGCCTAGCCGTCTGCTCTGACTAGTTCATATTTCGCGGCATTCAGTGCTGCCCTCTGTAGGCCTACCTAGGTCGGTGGGAAGCACAGACCACCCACTCTCACTCCTGGACGGACCGACTTGACGTACACAAGTACTCCCCCTCCACGGACTGGCTTGCGGTCACTCCCTCACACTGCCCGTTGTGTATTCACTCCTACCCAATTAAAGCCAATCTAGTCCACGGCCGTATCATTGCTACCTACGCTACCTTCATCGGCACTAAACCGCTGTTCAGCAGTAAGAACAGCAATAACACACTCACCCCCTTTAAAAATTATGGTTATAATTATAGCCATTAGATTTTTTGGGGGGAGGGGGGAAGTTACATCTGGTGGTTTATATTCAACCATAATGGTATGGTTTTGGTTCTCGACCTTTATTAATAAAGCTTCAACTACGTCATGTGTGGTGTTTAGTAACTCTGAACAGATGAGCGCCTGACATATACGCCAAATCCCCCCCCCCTTGCTTGTTCTTCTGTCGCATCTACATACACCGTAACCCTCTTATCCATATTTCGTTATCAAAATGGTCTTTTGTGTGGGTCTCTTCTGGCAACAAACACCTCATTTCACTTCAGTAAAAGTCCGCTAATGAAAGGTATTTTGTTGGTGGTGGATGACATAAGGTCCTGTATGTTCGTAAGTGCAAATGAAGTCGTATTGCGTGTGTTAGGTTCCTTCTTTCTTCTTGACATCAACAGTTGTGGACCGGGAGGGAGGACTGGCAGTGTCTCCAGTCCACCAACACTACAACCTGATGCAATACTTTGATTTCTTTCAATTTCTGTTTATATACTGCTACTTAACATATCCTGGAGGGTCGCCATGATACAGTTTAATGTATCATCATTCCTCAACATATCCTGGAGGGTCACCATGATACAGTTTAATGTATCATCATTCCTCAACATATCCTGGAGGGTCGCCATGATACAGTTTAATGTATCATCATTCCTCAACATATCCTGGAGGGTCGCCATGATACAGTTTAATGTATCATCATTCCTCAACATATCCTGGAGGGTCACCATGATACAGTTTAATGTATCATCATTCCTCAACATATCCTGGAGGGTCGCCATGATACAGTTTAATGTATCATCATTCCTCAACATATCCTGGAGGGTCGCCATGATACAGTTTAATGTATCATCATTCCTCAACATATCCTGGAGGGTCACCATGATACAGTTTAATGTATCATCATTCCTCAACATATCCTGGAGGGTCACCATGATACAGTTTAATGTATCATCATTCCTCAACATATCCTGGAGGGTCACCATGATACAGTTTAATGTATCATCATTCCTCAACATATCCTGGAGGGTCGCCATGATACAGTTTAATGTATCATCATTCCTCAACATATCCTGGAGGGTCGCCATGATACAGTTTAATGTATCATCATTCCTCAACATATCCTGGAGGGTCACCATGATACAGTTTAATGTATCATCATTCCTCAACATATCCTGGAGGGTCGCCATGATACAGTTTAATGTATCATCATTCCTCAACATATCCTGGAGGGTCACCATGATACAGACTACAGTATAATGTATTTTCATCGCTGTATTAATCTCTCAGCTTCTTCCAATGAGAAAAAATACAGAATAAACCCAGTGAAAGTGTGTCAGCATGCTTGGCCCAAGTCTACCCAGCATGCTACCAGCTACTGGGACCAACAGCCTAATTGCACCATAATTACAATAAGGAAACACTGTATCAACATCCGTAGTCCTGGGCTGCTGGTGTTCCCACAATGTAACTATCATATAGAATAGTGTAGCAACACTGCTGGTGTTCCCACAATGTAACTATCATATAGAATAGTGTAGCAACACTGCTGGTGTTCCCACAATGTAACTATCATATAGAATAGTGTAGCAACACTGCTGGTGTTCCCACAATGTAACTATCATATAGAATAGTGTAGCAACACTGCTGGTGTTCCCACAATGTAACTATCATATAGAATAGTGTAGCAACACTGTTGGTGTTCCCACAATGTAACTATCATATAGAATAGTGTAGCAACACTGCTGGTGTTCCCACAATGTAACTATCATATAGAATAGTGTAGCAACACTGTTGGTGTTCCCACAATGTAACTATCATATAGAATAGTGTAGCAACACTGCTGGTGTTCCCACAATGTAACTATCATATAGAATAGTGTAGCAACACTGCTGGTGTTCCCACAATGTAACTATCATATAGAATAGTGTAGCAACACTGCTGGTGTTCCCACAATGTAACTATCATATAGAATAGTGTAGCAACACTGTTGGTGTTCCCACAATGTAACTATCATATAGAATAGTGTAGCAACACTGTTGGTGTTCCCACAATGTAACTGTCATACAGAATAGTGTAGCAACACTGTTGGTGTTCCCACAATGTAACTATCATATAGAATAGTGTAGCAACACTGCTGGTGTTCCCACAATGTAACTATCATATAGAATAGTGTAGCAACACTGTTGGTGTTCCCACAATGTAACTATCATATAGAATAGTGTAGCAACACTGCTGGTGTTCCCACAATGTAACTATCATATAGAATAGTGTAGCAACACTGTTGGTGTTCCCACAATGTAACTATCATATAGAATAGTGTAGCAACACTGCTGGTGTTCCCACAATGTAACTATCATATAGAATAGTGTAGCAACACTGCTGGTGTTCCCACAATGTAACTATCATATAGAATAGTGTAACAACACTGTTGGTGTTCCCACAATGTAACTATCATATAGAATAGTGTAGCAACTCACTGCTGGTGTTCCCACAATGTAACTATCATATAGAATGGTGTAGCAACACTGCTGGTGTTCCCACAATGTAACTATCATATAGAATAGTGTAGCAACACTGCTGGTGTTCCCACAATGTAACTATCATATAGAATAGTGTAGCAACTCACTGTTGGTGTTCCCACAATGTAACTATCATATAGAATGGTGTAGCAACACTGCTGGTGTTCCCACAATGTAACTATCATATAGAATAGTGTAGCAACACTGCTGGTGTTCCCACAATGTAACTATCATATAGAATAGTGTAGCAACACTGCTGGTGTTCCCACAATGTAACTATCATATAGAATAGTGTAGCAACACTGCTGGTGTTCCCACAATGTAACTATCTTGTAGAATAGTGTAGCAACACTGCTGGTGTTCCCACAATGTAACTATCATATAGAATAGTGTAGCAACACTGCTGGTGTTCCCACAATGTAACTATTATATAGAATAGTGTAGCAACACTGCTGGTGTTCCCACAATGTAACTATCATATAGAATAGTGTAGCAACACTGCTGGTGTTCCCACAATGTAACTATCATATAGAATAGTGTAGCAACACTGCTGGTGTTCCCACAATGTAACTATCATATAGAATAGTGTAGCAACACACTGCTGGTGTTCCCACAATGTAACTATCATATAGAATAGTGTAGCAACACACTGCTGGTGTTCCCACAATGTAACTATCATATAGAATAGTGTAGCAACACTGCTGGTGTTCCCACAATGTAACTATCATATAGAATAGTGTAGCAACACTGCTGGTGTTCCCACAATGTAACTATCATATAGAATAGTGTAGCAACACACTGCTGGTGTTCCCACAATGTAACTATCATATAGAATAGTGTAGCAACACTGCTGGTGTTCCCACAATGTAACTATCATATAGAATAGTGTAGCAACACTGCTGGTGTTCCTACAATGTAACTATCATATAGAATAGTGTAGCAACACTGCTGGTGTTCCCACAATGTAACTATCATATAGAATAGTGTAGCAACACTGCTGGTGTTCCCACAATGTAACTATCATATAGAATAGTGTAGCAACATACTGCTGGTGTTCCCACAATGTAACTATCATATAGAATAGTGTAGCAACACTGCTGGTGTTCCCACAATATAACTATCATATAGAATAGTGTAGCAACACT
Organism: Cherax quadricarinatus; assembly: GCF_038502225.1. Taxonomy (NCBI): domain Eukaryota; kingdom Metazoa; phylum Arthropoda; class Malacostraca; order Decapoda; family Parastacidae; genus Cherax; species Cherax quadricarinatus. The sequence continues at coordinate 7,975,987 of NC_091386.1, forward strand.
GTTGTTGTTCCCACAATGTAACTATCATATAGAATAGTGTAGCAACCCACTGTGGTTTTTAGATAAGCACTGAAGACCCTCCCGCCATCCTTACCCCTTATTACTACGAACAAGATCACCACCTCTGTCAGTTTATTCTACTACTACTACTACCACTACCACCACCACCACCACCACCACCACCACCACCACAACCACCACCGTCGTCACACCTTGTCAAACAGCTGTGGTGGCGCCGTGGTCAAGGGCAGGAAGGGTTGCACTTCCTGTGTTCCGACCAGCAGCTCCTACGCACCTGTCACCAACACCACCACCAAAATATGCATACAAGTATCTATAGAATCCTTAATCTGTCAAATGAACTAGGTTTTAGTTCAACTCACTTATTTTTAAGCTTAACTACCCTCTTAAGCTTTCATGGTAAGCTTGGCTTACATAAATGTTCTAGGCTTTATGTGAGATGGGAAGAATTTTAATGGGAAGGACTAGGATAGCACAGAAGAATTGAAAAGAAAGTTGTGGGTAGACAACAGGAAGATAGAGGTAAGGAAGGTTATGGGTAGACAACAGGAAGATAGAGGTAAGGAAGGTTGTGGGTAGACAACAGGAAGAGCTAAGGAAGGTTGTGGGTAGACAACAGGAAGAGGTAAGGAAGGTTGTGGGTAGACAACAGGAAGAGCTAAGGAAGGTTGTGGGTAGACAACAGGAAGATAGAGGTAAGGAAGGTTGTGGGTAGACAACAGGAAGAGAGAGGCAAGGAAGGTTGTGGGTAGACAACAGGAAGATAGAGGCAAGGAAGGTTGTAGGTAGACAACAGGAAGAGAGAGGTAAGGAAGGTTGTGAGTAGACAACAGGAAGAGGTAAGGAAGGTTATGGGTAGACAACAGGAAGATAGAGGTAAGGAAGGTTGTGGATAGACAATAGGAAGAGGTAAGGAAGGTTGTGGGTAGACAACAGGAAGAGGTAAGGAAGGTTGTGGGTAGACAACAGGAAGAGCTAAGGAAGGTTGTGGGTAGACAACAGGAAGATAGAGGTAAGGAAGGTTGTGGGTAGACAACAGGAAGAGAGAGGCAAGGAAGATTGTGGGTAGACAACAGGAAGATAGAGGCAAGGAAGGTTGTAGGTAGACAACAGGAAGATAGAGGTAAGGAAGGTTGTGGGTAGACAACAGGAAGAGAGAGGTAAGGAAGGTTGTGAGTAGACAACAGGAAGAGGTAAGGAAGGTTGTGGGTAGACAACAGGAAGAGAAAGCTAAGGAAGGTTGTGGGTAGACAATTGGAAGAGGTAAGGAAGGTTGTGGGTAGACAACAGGAAGAGAGAGGTAAGGAAGGTTGTGGGTAGACAACAGGAAGAGAGAGGTATGGAAGGTTGGGGTAGACAACAGGAAGAGGTAAGGAAGGTTGTGGGTAGACAACAGGAAGAGGTAAGGAAGGTTAGGGGTAGACAAAAGGAAGAGAGATGCAAGGAAGGTTGTGGGTAGACAACAGGAAGAGAGAGGTAAGGTTGTGGGTAGACAACAGGAAGAGAAAGGTAAGGAAGGTTGTGGGTAGACAACAGGAAGAGAGAGGTAAGGAAGGTTGTGGGTATACAACAGGAAGAGGTAAGGAAGGTTGTGGGTAGACAACAGGAAGAGAGATGTAAGGAAGGTTGTGGGTAGACAACAGGAAGAGAGATGTAAGGAAGGTTGTCCGTAGACAACAGGAAGAGAGAGGTAACGAAGGTTGTGGGTAGACAACAGGAAGATAGAGGTAAGGAAGGTTGTGGGTAGACAACAGGAAGAGGCAAGGAAGGTTGTGGGTAGACAACAGGAAGAGAGAGGTAAGGAAGGTTGTGGGTAGACAACAGGAAGAGGTAAGGAAGGTTGTGTGTAGACAACAGGAAGAGAGAGCTAAGGAAGGTTGTGGGTAGACAACAGGAAGAGAGAGCTAAGGAAGGTTGTGGGTAGACAACGGGAAGAGGTAAGCAAGGTTGTGGGTAGACAACAGGAAGAGGTAATTAAGGTTGTGGGTAGACAGGAAGAGAGAGCTAAGGAAGGTTGTGAGTAGACAACAGGAAGATGTAAGGAAGGTTGTGGGTAGACAACAGGAAGAGGTAAGGTTGTGGGTAGACAACAGGAAGAGAGAGGTAAGGAAGGTTGTGTTTAGACAACAGGGAGAGGTAAGGAAGGTTGTGGGTAGACAACAGGAAGAGGTATGGAAGGTTGTAGGTAGACAACAGGAAAAGAGAGGTAAGGAAGGTTGTGGGTAGACAACAGGAAGAGCTAAGGAAGGTTGTGGGTAGACAACAGGAAGAGAGAGCTAAGGAAGGTTGTGGGTAGACAACAGGAAGAGAGAGGTAAGGAAGGTTGTGGGTAGACAACAGGAAGAGGTAAGGAAGGTTGTGGGTAGACAACAGGAAGAGGTAAGGAAGGTTGTGGGTAGACAACAGGAAGAGGTAAGGAAGGTTGTGGGTAGACAACAGGAAGAGAGAGGTAAGGAAGGTTGTGGGTAGACAACAGGAAGAGGTAAGGAAGGTTGTGGGTAGACAACAGGAAGAGAGAGGTAAGGAAGGTTGTGGGTAGACAACAGGAAGAGCTAAGGAAGGTTGTGGGTAGACAACAGGAAGAGAGAGCTAAGGAAGGTTGTGGGTAGACAACAGGAAGAGAGAGGTAAGGAAGGTTGTGGGTAGACAACAGGAAGAGGTAAGGAAGGTTGTGGGTAGACAAAAGGAAGAGGTAAGGAAAGTTGTGGGTAGACAACAGGAAGAGGTAACGAAGGTTGTGGGTAGACAACAGGAAGAGAAAGCTAAGGAAGGTTGTGAGTAGACAACAGGAAGAGCTAAGGAAGGTTGTGGGTAGACAACAGGAAGAGGTAAGGAATGTTGTGGGTAGACAACAGGAAGAGGTAAGGAAGGTTGTGGGTAGACAACAGGGAGAGCTAAGGAAGGTTGTGGGTAGACAACAGAAAAGAGAGGTAAGGAAGGTTGTGGGTAGACAACAGGAAGAGGTAAGGAAGGTTGTGGGTAGACAACAGGAAGAGAGAGGTAAGGAAGGTTGTGGGTAGACAACAGGAAGAGGTAACGACCGTTGTGGGTAGACAACAGGAAGATAGAGGTAAGGAAGGTTGTGAGTAGACAACAGGAAGAGCTAAGGAAGGTTGTAGGTAGACAACAGGAAGAGAGAGGCAAGGAAGGTTGTGGGTAGACAACAGGAAGAGGTAAGGAAGGTTGTGGGTAGACAACAGGAAGAGGTAAATAAGGTTGTGGGTAGACAACAGGAAGAGGTAAGGAAGGTTGTGGGTAGACAACAGGAAGAGAGAGGTAAGGAAGGTTGTGGGTAGACAACAGGAAGAGGTATGGAAGGTTGTGGGTAGACAACAGGAAAATAGAGGTAAGGAAGGTTGTGGGTAGACAACAGGAAGAGCTAAGGAAGGTTGTGGGTAGACAACAGGAAGAGAGAGCTAAGGAAGGTTGTGGGTAGACAACAGGAAGAGAGAGGTAAGGAAGGTTGTGGGTAGACAACAGGAAGAGGTAAGGAAGGTTGTGGGTAGACAAAAGGAAGAGGTAAGGAAAGTTGTGGGTAGACAACAGGAAGAGGTAACGAAGGTTGTGGGTAGACAACAGGAAGAGAAAGCTAAGGAAGGTTGTGAGTAGACAACAGGAAGAGCTAAGGAAGGTTGTGGGTAGACAACAGGAAGAGGTAAGGAATGTTGTGGGTAGACAACAGGAAGAGGTAAGGAAGGTTGTGGGTAGACAACAGGGAGAGCTAAGGAAGGTTGTGGGTAGACAACAGAAAAGAGAGGTAAGGAAGGTTGTGGGTAGACAACAGGAAGAGGTAAGGAAGGTTGTGGGTAGACAACAGGAAGAGAGAGGTAAGGAAGGTTGTGGGTAGACAACAGGAAGAGGTAACGAACGTTGTGGGTAGACAACAGGAAGATAGAGGTAAGGAAGGTTGTGAGTAGACAACAGGAAGAGCTAAGGAAGGTTGTAGGTAGACAACAGGAAGAGAGAGGTAAGGAAGGTTGTAGGTAGACAACAGGAAGAGCTAAGGAAGGTTGTAGGTAGACAACAGGAAGAGAGAGGCAAGGAAGGTTGTGGGTAGACAACAGGAAGATAGAGGTAAGGAATTTGTGTGTGTGTGTGTGTGTGTCTGTGTCTGTTTGTCTGCGTGTGTGTGTGTGTGTGTGTGTTTGTGTGTGTGTGTTGTGTGTGTGTGTGTGTGTGTGTGCCTGTATGTGTGTGTGTTATGTGTGTGTGTACTCACCTATTTGTGGTTGCAGGGGTCGAGTCTTAGCTCCTGGCCCCTGTGTGTGTGTGTGTGTGTGTGTGTGTGTGTGTCTGTATGTGTGTGTATTGTGTGTGTGTGTGTTGTGTGTGTGTCTGTGTCTGTGTGTGTGTGTCTGTGTGTGTGTGTGTTGTATGTGTGTTTGTGCGTGTGTGTGTTGTGTGTGTGTGTGTGTGTGTGTTTGTGTGTGTGTGTTTGTGTGTGTTGTGTGTGTGTGTGTGTGTGTCTGTGTGTGTTTGTGTGTGTGTGTGTGTGTTGGTGTGTTGTGTGTGTGTGTGTGTATGTGTGTGTGTGTGTTTGTGTGTGTGTGTGTGTGTGTTGTGTGTGTGTGTGTTGTGTGTGTGTGTGTTTGTGTGTGTTGTGTGTGTGTGTGTGTGTGTGTGTCTGTGTGTGTGTGTGTATGTGTGTGTGTGTGTGTGTATGTGTGTGTGTGTGTGTGTATGTGTGTGTGTGTGTTTGTGTGTGTGTGTGTGTGTTGTGTGTGTGTGTGTTGTGTGTGTGTGTGTATGTGTGTGTGTGTGTGTGTGTGTGTATGTATGTATGTATGTATGTATGTGTGTGTGTGTGTGTGTATGTATGTATGTATGTATGTGTGTGTGTGTGGTTCTCTCCTTAGTGGGACACAGGAGTGACCTTCCTACCCAAGGTGATCCTTGACCTGGTGTCTCTATCTGTTCCTTCCTTAATAAGCAGACTCTTGGATGTCACTACTGCCCGGCTCCGGCTGGGTTACAAGTATCTTTGGCAGGTTAAATCACCACCACCAGATGTAGACCAAACGAAATGTAAACTTTGCCAGATGGATTATTGTCACACCCTGCGTCATTATGTACTGGAGTGCGTCACACCCTGCGTCATTATGTACTGGAGTGCGTCACACCCTGCGTCATTATGTACTGGAGTGCGTCACACCCTGCGTCATTATGTACTAGAGTGTGATCAAGTTAATGAATTTAGAGACAACTCACTCAGAAATGTTCAAGAAATGGCAAAGTAAAGCATTACCACGTGTGTGTACTCACCTAGTTGAGGTTGCGGGGGTCGAGTCCAAGCTCCTGGCCCCGCCTCTTCACTGGTCGCTACTAGGTCACTCTCCCTGAACCGTGAGCTTTATCATACCTCTGCTTAAAGCTATGTATGGATCCTGCCTCCACTACATCGCTTCCCAAACTATTCCACTTACTGACTACTCTGTAGCTGAAGAAATACTTCCTAACATCCCTGTGATTCATCTGTGTCTTCAACTTCCAACTGTGTCCCCTAGTTACTGTGTCCAATCTCTGGAACATCCTGTCTTTGTCCACCTTGTCAATTCCTCTCAGTATTTTGTATGTCGTTATCATGTCCCCCCTATCTCTCCTGTCCTCCAGTGTCGTCAGGTTGATTTCCCTTAACCTCTCCTCGTAGGACATACCTCTTAGCTCTGGGACTAGTCTTGTTGCAAACCTTTGCACTTTCTCTAGTTTCTTTACGTGCTTGGCTAGGTGTGGGTTCCAAACTGGTGCCGCATACTCCAATATGGGCCTAACGTACACGGTGTACAGGGTCCTGAACGATTCCTTATTAAGATGTCGGAATGCTGTTCTGAGGTTTGCTAGGCGCCCATATGCTGCAGCAGTTATTTGGTTGATGTGCGCTTCAGGAGATGTGCCTGGTGTTATACTCACCCCAAGATCTTTTTCCTTGAGTGAGGTTTGTAGTGCGGTCTTCTTTGCCCTTCTCCAATCTTCATGACTTTGCACTTGGTGGGGTTGAACTCCAGGAGCCAATTGCTGGACCTGGTCTGCAGCCTGTCCAGATCCCTTTGTAGTTCTGCCTGGTCTTCGATCGAGTGTATTCTTCTCATCAACTTCACATCATCTGCAAACAGGGACACCTGAGAGTCTATTCCTTCCGTCATGTCGTTCACAAATACCAGAAACAGCACTGGTCCTAGGACTGACCCCTGCGGGACCCCGCTGGTCACAGGTGCCCACTCTGACACCTCGCCACGTACCATGACTCGCTGCTGTCTTCCTGACAAGTATTCCCTGATCCATTGTAGTGCCTTCCCTGTTATCCCTGCTTGGTGTGTGTGTGTGTGTGTGTGTGTGTGTGTGTGTGTGTGTGAGTGCTTGTGTATATGCTTATATTTGTACGCTCGTGTGCCTGTGTCTGTGCGTGCTCCCTCGTGTATGTGTGCGCGCGCGCGCAAGTGTGGGTGTATGACCCACTTAATATTTGTATTTATAACTCATTACAACTGTGACCAGGTGTGGACGTATCAGTGGTTCATTACTTTGTAATTTGTTCATGACTGTAACCATGTATAGGAGTGAAGCTGATTCATTACCTCTGTAACTTGCCATGATTGTGACCAGATCTACCTGGAGTTTATTACCTCTGTAACTTGCCATGATTGTGACCAGATCTACCTGGAGTTTATTACCTCTGTAACTTGCCATGATTGTGACCAGATCTACCTGGAGTTTATTACCTTTGTAACTAGTTCAGCTATCATAACTTTGGGGTCCAGTCCCTGGACCCATTATGTACCTTTGTAATCTTTTGACTACCGCCCACAGGATGGGTATGGGTTGACCACAGCCCACAGGATGGGTATGAGTTGACCACAGCCCACAGGATGGGTATGGGTTGACCACAGCCCACAGGATGGGTATGAGTTGACCACAGCCCACAGGATGGGTATGAGTTGACCACAGCCCACAGGATGGGTATGAGTTGACCACAGCCCACAGGATGGGTATGAGTTGACCACAGCCCACAGGATGGGTATGGGTTGACCACAGCCCACAGGATGGGTATGAGTTGACCACAGCCCACAGGATGGGTATGAGTTGACCACAGCCCACAGGATGGGTATGAGTTGACCACAGCCCACAGGATGGGTATGAGTTGACCACAGCCCACAGGATGGGTATGAGTTGACCACAGCCCACAGGATGGGTATGGGTTGACCACAGCCCACAGGATGGGTATGAGTTGACCACAGCCCACAGGATGGGTATGAGTTGACCACAGCCCACAGGATGGGTATGAGTTGACCACAGCCCACAGGATGGGTATGAGTTGACCACAGCCCACAGGATGGGTATGAGTTGACCACAGCCCACAGGATGGGTATGAGTTGACCACAGCCCACAGGATGGGTATGAGTTGACCACAGCCCACAGGATGGGTATGAGTTGACCACAGCCCACAGGATGGGTATGAGTTGACCACAGCCCACAGGATGGGTATGAGTTGACCACAGCCCACAGGATGGGTATGAGTTGACCACAGCCCACAGGATGGGTATGAGTTGACCACAGCCCACAGGATGGGTATGAGTTGACCACAGCTCACAGGATGGGTATGAGTTGACCACAGCCCACAGGATGGGTATGGGGTGCATAATAAACATGTTAAACTAAACCTTACCCACCCTGTCTACCTACCTTCCTCCTGTCTACCAACCCTCCTGTTTACCTATCCCTTGCCTTTCTAATTACCCCCTGCCTTCGCACGTGTCCTCTGCCTTTCTACCTACCCCCTGCCTTCCTACCTATCCCCTGCCTCTCTACCTACCCCCTGCCTTCCTACCTACCCCCTGCCTTCCTACCTATCCCCTGCCTTCCTACCTATCCCCTGCCTTCCTACCTATCCTCTGCCTTCCTACCTATCCCCTGCCTCTCTACCTACCCCCTGCCTTCCTACCTACCCCCTGCCTTCCTACCTACCCCCTGCCTTCCTACCTATCCCCTGCCTTCCTACCTATCCTCTGCCTTCCTACGTACCCCCTGCCTTCCTACCCATCCTCTGCCTTCCTACGTACCCCCTGCCTTCCTACCTATCCTCTGCCTTCCTACCTACCCCCTGTCTTCCTGCCTATCCTCTGCCTTCCTACCTACCCCCTGCCTTCCTACCTATCCCCTGCCTTTCTACCTACCCCCTGCCTTCCAACCTGTTCTCTGCCTTTCTACCTACCCCCTGCCTTCCTACCTATCCTCTGCCTTTCTACCTACCCCCTGCCTTCCTACCTATCCTCTGCCTTCCTAAATACCCCCTGCCTTCCTACATATCCTCTGCCTTCCTACCTACCCCCTGCCTTCCTACCTATCCACTGCCTTCCTTCCTACCCATGCCTTCCTACCTATTATCTACCTTCCTGTCTATCCCCTGCCTTTCTACATACCCCCTGTCTTCCTACTTATACTCTGCCTTTCTACCCACCCCCTGCCTTCCTGCCTAACCTTTGCCTTCCTACGTACCCCCTGCCTTCCTACCTATCCTCTGCCTTCCTACCTATCCTCTGCCTTCCTACGTACCCCATGCCTTCCTACCTATCCTCTGCCTTCCTACCTACCCCCGGCCTTCCTACCTATCCTCTGCCTTCCTACCTACCCACTGCCTTCCTACCTATCCTCTGCCTTTCTACCTACCCCCTGCCTTCCTACCTATCCTCTGCCTTCTTACGTACCCCTTGCCTTCCTACCTTTCCTCTGCCTTCCTACGTACCCCTTGCCTTCCTACCTATCCTCTCGCTTTCTACCTGCCCCCTGCCTTCCTACCTATCCTCTGCCTTCCTACGTACCCCCTGCCTTCCTACCTATCCTCTGCCTTTCTACCTACCCCCTGCCTTCCTGCCTATCCTCTGCCTTCCTAAGTACCCCCTGCCTTCCTACCTATCCTATGCCTTCCTACGTACCCCCTGCCTTCCTACGTACCCCCTGCCTTCCTACCTATCCTCTCCCTTCCTGCCTACGCCCTGCCTTCCTACCTATCCTCTGCCTTTCTACCTACCTCCTGCCTTCCTACCTATCCTCTGCCTTCCTACCTATCCTCTGCCTTCCTACCTATCCTCTGCCTTTCTACCTACCCCCTGCCTTCCTACATGTCCTCTGCCTTTCTACGTACCCTCTGCCTTTCTACGTACCCTCTGCCTTCCTACCTACCCTCTGCCTTCCTACCTACCCCCTGCCTTCCTACCTATCCTCTGCCTTTCTACCTACCCCCTGCCTTCCTACCTATCCTCTGCCTTTCTACGTACCCTCTGCCTTCCTACCTACCCCCTGCCTTCCTACCTATCCTCTGCTTTCCTACGTACACCGTGCCTTCCTACCTATCCTCTGCCTTCCTACGTACCCCTTGCCCTCCAACCTATCCTCTTCCTTCCTACGTACCCCCTGCCTTCCTACCTATCCTCTGCCTTCCTACCTATCCTCTGCTTTCCTACGTACCCCGTGCCTTCCTACCTATCCTCTGCCTTCCTACGTACCCCTTGCCCTCCAACCTATCCTCTTCCTTCCTACGTACCCCCTGCCTTCCTACCTATCCTCTGCCTTCCTATCTTCTGCCTTCCTGCGTACCCCCTGCCGTCCTACCTATCCTCTGCCATTCTACCTATCCTCTGCCTTCCTACGTACCCTCTGCCTTCCTACCTATCCTCTGCCTTCCTACCTACTCCCTGCCTTCCTACCTATTCCCTGCCGTCCTACCTATCCTCTGCCTTCCTACGTACCCTCTGCCTTCCTACCTATCCTCTGCCTTCCTACCTACTCCCTGCCTTCCTACCTATTCCCTGCCGTCCTACCTATCCTCTGCCATTCTACCTATCCTCTGCCTTCCTACGTACCCTCTGCCTTCCTACCTATCCTCTGCCTTCCTACCTATTCCCTGCCTTCCTACCTATCCTCTGCCTTCTTACCTATCCTCTGCCTTCCTACGTACCCCCTGCCTTCCTACCTATCCTCTGCCTTCCTACCTATCCTCTGCCTTCCTACGTACCCCCTGCCTTCCTACCTATCGTCTGCCTTTCTACTTACCCCTTGCCTTCCTACCTATCCTCTGCCTTCCTACGTACCCCCTGCCTTCCTACCTATCCTCTGCCTTCCTACCTACCCCCTGCCTTCCTACCTATCCTCTGCCTTTCTACCTACCTCCTGCCTTCCTACTTATCCTCTGCCTTCTTACGTACCCCTTGCCTTCCTACCTATCCTCTGCCTTCCTACGTACCCCCTGCCTTCCTACCTATCCTCTGCCTTTCTACGTTCCCCCTGCCTTTCTATCTATCCTCTGCCTTCCTACGTACCCCCTGCCTTCCTACCTATTCTCTGCCTTCCTACGTACCCCTTGCCCTCCAACCTATCCTCTGCCTTTCTACGTACCCTCTGCCTTCCTACCTACCTCCTGCCTTCCTACCTATCCTCTGCTTTCCTACGTACCCCGTGCCTTCCTACCTATCCTCTGCCTTCCTACGTACCCCTTGCCCTCCAACCTATCCTCTTCCTTCCTACGTACCCCCTGCCTTCCTACCTATCCTCTGCCTTCCTTCCTATCCTCTGCCTTCCTGCGTACCCCCTGCCTTCCTACCTATCCTGTGCCTTCCTACCTATCCTCTGCCTTCCTACGTACCCCCTGCCTTCCTACCTATCCTCTGCCTTCCTACGTACCCCCTGCCTTCCTACTTATCCTCTGCCTTCCGACCTATCCTCTGCCTTCCTACGTATCCCCTGCCTTCCTACCAATCCTCTGCCTTCTTACCTATCTTCTGCCTTCCTACGTACCCCCTGCCTTCCTACCTATCCTCTGCCTTCCTACCTATCCTCTGCCTTTTTACGTACCCCCTGCCTTCCTACCTATCCTCTGCCTTTCTACGTACCCCCTGCCTTCCTACCTATCCTCTGCCTTCCTACCTATCCTCTGCCTTCCTACGTACCCCCTGCCTTCCTACCTATCCTCTGCCTTCCTACGTACCCCCTGCCTTCCTACCTATCCTCTGCCTTTCTACTTACCCCTTGCCTTCCTACCTATCCTCTGCCTTCCTACCTACCCCCTGCCTTCCTACCTATCCTCTGCCTTCCTACCTACCCCCTGCCTTCCTACCTATCCTCTGCCTTTCTACCTACCTCCTGCCTTCCTACTTATCCTCTGCCTTCCTACTTATCCTCTGCCTTCTTACGTACCCCTTGCCTTCCTACCTATCCTCTGCCTTCCTACGTACCCCCTGCCTTCCTACCTATCCTCTGCCTTTCTACGTTCCCCCTGCCTTTCTACCTATCCTCTGCCTTCCTACGTACCCCCTGCCTTCCTACGTACCCCTTGCCCTCCAACCTATCCTCTGCCTTTCTACGTACCCTCTGCCTTCCTACCTACCCCCTGCCTTCCTACCTATCCTCTGCTTTCCTACGTACCCCGTGCCTTCCTACCTATCCTCTGCCTTCCTACGTACCCCTTGCCCTCCAGCCTATCCTCTTCCTTCCTACGTACCCCCTGCCTTCCTACCTATCCTCTGCCTTCCTTCCTATCCTCTGCCTTCCTGCGTACCCCCTGCCTTCCTACCTATCCTGTGCCTTCCTACCTATCCTCTGCCTTCCTACGTACCCCCCTGCCTTCCTACCTATCCTCTGCCTTCCTACGTACCCCCTGCCCTCCTACTTATCCTCTGCCTTCCGACCTATCCTCTGCCTTCCTACGTACCCCCTGCCTTCCTACCTATCCTCTGCCTTCTTACCTATCCTCTGCCTTCCTACGTACCCCCTGCCTTCCTACCTATCCTCTGCCTTCTTACCTATCCTCTGCCTTCCTACGTACCCCCTGCCTTCCTGCCTATCCTCTGCCTTTCTACGTACCCCCTGCCTTCCTACCTATCCTCTGCCTTCTTACCTATCCTCTGCCTTCCTACGTACCCCCTGCCTTCCTACCTATCCTTTGCCTTCTTACCTATCCTCTGCCTTCCTACGTACCCCCTGCCTTCCTACCTTTCCTCTGCCTTTCTACTTACCCCTTGCCTTCCTACCTATCCTCTGCCTTCCTACCTACCCCCTGCCTTCCTACCTATCCTCTGCCTTCCTACCTACCCCCTGCCTTCCTACCTATCCTCTGCCTTTCTACGTTCCCCCTGCCTTTCTACCTATCTTCTGCCTTCCTACGTACCCCCTGCCTACCTACCTATCCTCTGCCTTCCTACGTACCCCTTGCCCTCCAACCTATCCTCTGCCTTTCGACCTACCCCCTGCCTTCCTACCTATCCTCTGCCTTCCTACGTACCCCCTGCCTTCCTACCTATCCTCTGCCTTTCTACCTACCCCCTGCCTTCCTGCCTATCCTCTGCCTTCCTAAGTACCCCCTGCCTTCCTACCTATCCTCTGCCTTCCTACGTACACCCTGCCTTCCTACGTACCCCCTGCCTTCCTACGTACCCCCTGCCTTCCTACCTATCCTCTCCCTTCCTGCCTACGCCCTGCCTTCCTACCTATCCTCTGCCTTTCTACCTACCTCCTGCCTTCCTACCTATCCTCTGCCTTCCTACCTATCCTCTGCCTTCCTACCTACCCTCTGCCTTCCTACCTACCCCCTGCCTTCCTACCTATCCTCTGCCTTTCTACCTACCCCCTGCCTTCCTACCTATCCTCTGCCTTCCTACGTACCCCCTGCCTTCCTACCTATCCTCTGCCTTTCTACCTACCCCCTGCCTTCCTGCCTATCCTCTGCCTTCCTAAGTACTCCCTGCCTTCCTACCTATCCTCTGCCTTCCTACGTACCCCCTGCCTTCCTACGTACCCCCTGCCTTCCTACCTATCCTCTCCCTTCCTGCCTACGCCCTGCCTTCCTACCTATCCTCTTCCTTTCTACCTACCTCCTGCCTTCCTACCTATCCTCTGCCTTCCTGCCTATCCTCTGCCTTCCTACCTACCCTCTGATTTCCTACCTACCCCCTGCCTTCCTACCTATCCTCTGCCTTTCTACCTACCCCCTGCCTTCCTACCTGTCCTCTGCCTTTCTACCTACCCCCTGCCTTCCTACCTATCCTCTGCCTTTCTACGTACCCTCTGCCTTCCTACCTACCCCCTGCCTTCCTACCTATCCTCTGCTTTCCTACGTACCCCGTGCCTTCCTACCTATCCTCTGCCTTCCTACGTACCCCTTGCCCTCCAACCTATCCTCTTCCTTCCTACGTATCCCCTGCATTCCTACCTATCCTCTGCCTTCCTTCCTATCCTCTGCCTTCCTGCGTGCCCTCTGCCTTCCTACCTATCCTCTGCCTTCCTACCTATCCTCTGCCTTCCTACGTACCCCCTGCCTTCCTACCTATCCTCTGCCTTCCTACGTACCCCCTGCCTTCCTACTTATCCTCTGCCTTCCGACCTATCCTCTGCCTTCCTACGTACCCCCTGCCTTCCTACCTATCCTCTGCCTTCTTACCTATCCTCTGCCTTCCTACGTACCCCCTGCCTTCCTACCTATCCTCTGCCTTCTTACCTATCCTCTGCCTTCCTACGTACCCCCTGCCTTCCTGCCTATCCTCTGCCTTTCTACGTACCCCCTGCCTTCCTATCCTCTGCCTTCTTACCTATCCTCTGCCTTCCTACGTACCTCCTGCCTTCCTACCTATCCTCTGCCTTCTTACCTATCCTCTGCCTTCCTACGTACCCCCTGCCTTCCTACCTATCCTCTGCCTTCCTACGTACCCCGTGCCTTCCTACCTATCCTCTGCCTTCCTACCTACCCCCTGCCTTCCTACCTATCCTCTGCCTTCCTACCTACCCCCTGCCGTCCTACCTATCCTCTGCCTTTCTACCTACCGCCTGCCTTCCTACTTACCCTCTGCCTTCCTACGTACCCCTTGCCTTCCTACCTATCCTCTGCCTTTTTACGTACCCCCTGCCTTCCTACCTATCCTCTGCCTTTTTACGTACCCCCTGCCTTCCTACCTATCCTCTGCCTTTTTACGTACCCCCTGCCTTCCTACCTATCCTCTGCCTTCCTACGTACCCCTTGCCCTCCAACCTATCCTCTGCCTTTCTACGTACCCTCTGCCTTCCTACGTACCCCGTGCCTTCCTACCTATCCTCTGCCTTCCTACGTACCCCTTGCCCTCCAACCTATCCTCTGCCTTTCGACCTAACCCCTGCCTTCCTACCTATCTTCTGCCTTCCTACGTACCCCCTGCCTTCCTAACTATCCTCTGCCTTCCTACGTACCCCATGCCTTCCTACCTGTCCTCTGCCTTCCTACCTACCCACTGCCTTCCTACCTATCCTCTGCCTTCTTACGTAACCCCTGCCTTCCTACCTCTCCTCTGCCTTCTTATGTACCCCCTACCTTCCTGCCTATCCTCTGCCTTCTTACGTACCCCCTACCTTCCTGCCTATCCTCTGCCTTCTTACGTACCCCCTACCTTCCTACCTCTCCTCTGCCTTCTTACGTACCCCCTACCTTCCTACCTCTCCTCTGCCTTCTTACGTACCCCCTACCTTCCTACCTATCCTCTGCCTTCTTACGTACCCCCTACCTTCCTACCTCTCCTCTGCCTTCTTACGTACCCCCTGCCTTCCTACCTCTCCTCTGCCTTCTTACGTACCCCCTACCTTCCTACCTCTCCTCTGCCTTCTTACGTACCCCCTACCTTCCTGCCTATCCTCTGCCTTCTTACGTACCCCCTACCTTCCTACCTCTCCTCTGCCTTCTTACGTACCCCCTGCCTTCGTACCTCTCCTCTGCCTTCTTACGTACCCCCTACCTTCCTACCTCTCCTCTGCCTTCTTACGTACCCCCTACCTTCCTACCTCTCCTCTGCCTTCTTACGTACCCCCTGCCTTCCTACCTCTCCTCTGCCTTCTTACGTACCCCCTGCCTTCCTACCTCTCCTCTGCCTTCTTACGTACCCCCTACCTTCCTACCTCTCCTCTGCCTTCTTACGTACCCCCTACCTTCCTACCTCTCCTCTGCCTTCTTACGTACCCCCTGCCTTCCTACCTCTCCTCTGCCTTCTTACGTACCCCCTACCTTCCTGCCTATCCTCTGCCTTCTTACGTACCCCCTACCTTCCTACCTCTCCTCTGCCTTCTTACGTACCCCCTGCCTTCCTACCTCTCCTCTGCCTTCTTACGTACCCCCTACCTTCCTACCTCTCCTCTGCCTTCTTACGTACCCCCTACCTTCCTACCTCTCCTCTGCCTTCTTACGTACCCCCTGCCTTCCTACCTCTCCTCTGCCTTCTTACGTACCCCCTACCTTCCTGCCTATCCTCTGCCTTTCTACTTACCCCTTGTTACAAAAAACGCGATTCTAAAAACTTAGAGGTCTCCAGGTAATACTAGAAAGGACTGCCCTTCTAGCATCCAGCCTGTTACTGGGTTTTCGTAACAAGTAGTCAGTATCCTTGTCCAATTATCCATTAGAATTCAGTATGATTCAATAGTGCTTCAGGATTGCAACTGGTAGGCTACTAACTAGAGAAATTAAAATTTAATAAATTTATTAGTCATTAAGTTGTCTAGGCGTATATCAAATTAAATTAAATTATTCACAGTAATTAAAATAATAATAATCACTTCTCTCGTGTACAATATTATTGTGCTGAAAGCACATATCACATTTATAATTCTTAAGTACCATCTGGTACTATGTCCCAAGACTCGACTAGACTTAAACAAGTGACTGACAAAGTCCTCAAATAAACTAACTTCTTAACCAACTGGCAGTCAGAACAGTCTGCTTGAACAATAAAAAGAATGCTAAACACAAATAACCCGCACATAAAAGACAGAAGCTTACGACGACGTTTCGGTCCGACTTGGACCGAAACCGTGTGACTTTGTCCATGGTCCAAGTCGGACCGAAACGTCGTCGTAAGCTTCTGTCTTTTATGTGCGGGTTATTTGTGTATCGTTCCAGTCACGGTATTGTGCCTTTTTGTTATTTAAAAGAATGCTAAGCCCAATAGCAATATAACAAGCAACTGCGACATCAGTACACCGTTACTATAACAGTAACAATTATCGAGATCCTTTGCTTCACTCTCAGTAACTGCTATATCTCTCAGTCTTTCCAGTGACTGATCAACAAACTGATCCTTGATTAAATCATCATGAGTTAGAAATTTAACGTCAGTTGTGTCTTGACTAGGTTGATGACCGGGGGGAGTTGGTGTTAATGACCCTGGGCGCAGAGCGTCACTAAACAACATATTCAAGCCCAAATCATTGTCATCCACTAACTCAACAGGAGACAAGGATGGTTGTTGTATCTTTGACATAGCTCTAGTAATTGTGCTGAGAGGAAATAAAATAGGTTTCTCTCTACAAGCTTCAATGGCATAATTATCATCAGTGTTATTATCAATCACAAGTGGTTCTTTACATATACCAGCATGAAGGATATCGTTCCCTATCAACAAGTCCACTGACCTGATGGGAAATACACCACTGGATATACTCACTGAAATATAACCAGTATAATAGCTTGTTTCAATATAAACTTTGTGCACAGGCACTTTTATAACAGCCCCTCCATAGGCTTCTAACAATACATCTATCTTGCAATAGGTATAAGAACATAAGAACATAAGAAAGGAGGAACACTGCAGGAGGCCTGCTGGCCCATCAGTTATGGGCAGTACATCTTCTCTTAATAACGTGAGATAACTGTCAGTGTCTCCGAAAGTAATTATCTCAGATGTGATTCGTAAAATCCTACTTTACCTCTCGAAAAGTAAGGACTCATCGCTGAACGAATCTTTTCGTCAGATGCACCTTCTGACGCTAGTCATCTATCCTGAGTAACATTATCTAAAACAGTAGGATCAGAGGTATTACTAGGATTTTGGTGCCTTTGTTGCTCTGAAGAGGATACGACTTGTGTGGGGGCGCCAGCCGTACGACTGCTTCTCGTATCTCTTTCTAACTTATAGCAATACTCTCTAGCAAGTCCTTTTCTGTTACAATAGGTACATTTAACTTTCTTCTTCTCGATATCAGATTTCTGTCTAGCCACAGAGACAGATTCAGGATTGAGAGTTTTCCTGGTGAAGGTACGAGAAGTTACAGTAGCAGGTACATCAGGCCGGCAATGAGCAGCTGATTTAGGTTGCCAACTTCTATGACAATTTTTAGTTACCTTGTTTCTTTGTGTTTTAGTACACACAAGTTTGTGAGAAATTTCGTAATTGTCTGCTAAAGCTGCAGTTTCCAGAATATCTGAGGTAGTATGATCGATCAGATATTCTTGTATGTCAGCAGACATACAGTTGTTAAACTCTTCATGTAGTAACAACTGAACAAGGCTGTCGTAGTTGTTACACTTGGCAGACCTACACCACCTCTCAAATGCAATTTTTTTCTCATGAGCAAACTCTACACAAGTTTGATCTTGCCGTCGTTGTAACGTACGAAATGCACGTTGATAATTTACAGGTAACAAGTTATACGTCTCTAGAATAATTTGCTTGACAGCGTCATAACTAATGTACTTGGCAAATGGTAAAGCAGCAGTACAAGTTTGAGCTCTTCCTGTCAAAGCTGTGTGCTACAAGGTAGCCCAGTGCTTAGGTGGCCAGTTCATAGCACGTGCCTGGTTCTCAAACACATCAAAATAGGTGTCTAAGTCACTTTCAAAAAACTTAGGAACCATGAATGCAGCTTTCTGCACATTAAATGGGTCCTGTGATCTATCAGTCTGTTGTCTTCCCAGACGAACATTTTCTCTCTGGAAATCTTCGTTCAATTTCCTCTGTGCCTCTATTTGTGCAGTCTGCAACATAATGAGGCGTTCAAACCTCTCAAACTGTTCCTGAGATAGGACCAGTGGGTAATGGAGGAGTAGGGAAATTAACATGTCTTTCTGGACTGTCCTTAGGTCGGGCACCTCGTCCAACCGTCCCTTGAGAGTCTAGATCTGGTCTAGGATAAATAGATACAGGTGTAGCATACACTGTACTATTGTATCAGTGAGGGAAGGCGTGAGCGGAGGTTCACTAGGCTCAGACACTTCTGCCTTAGATGCTCTTTCTTCTACGTCATCAAATAGAGTCATACTTCCTAATTGTGACACTAGACTTTCTGAATCTGAATCATAATCAGACATCTCTGTATGAGCAGGAAACAATATATCTTTAATTAAAGCTCTGACAGTTTCTGCGGTGTAATTCCTGTTATAAGTCACACCGAGATACTTGGCTACTCGCCAACACGTCTGAAGTTTTAATGTTCTTAACTCAGACAAAGTCAGAGTATCAATTAACTGTTTCACTTTGGCATACATCACGAAAATAATTGTACTATGGGAGAGTGATTATTGGAAACTATAATCCTAATAGGACTGTAGCTCAACATTACAGAGGTACATAATGGGTTCAGGGACTGTACCTCAACATTACAGAGGCACATAATGGGTCCAGGGACTGTACCTCAACATTACAGAGGCACATAATGGGTCCAGGGACTGTACCTCAACATTACAGAGGCACATAATGGGTCCAGGGACTGTACCTCAACATTACAGAGGCACATAATGGGTTCAGGGACTGTACCTCAACATTACAGAGGCACATAATGGGTCCAGGGACTGTAGCTCATCATTACAGAGGCACATAATGGGTCCAGGGACTGTAGGTCAACATTACAGAGGTACATAATGGGTCCAGGGACTGTACCTCAACATTACAGAGGTACATAATGGGTCCAGGGACTGTAGCTCAACATTACAGAGGCACATAATGGGTCCAGGGACTGTAGCTCAACATTACAGAGGCACATAATGGGTCCAGGGACTGTAGCTCAACATTACAGAGGCACATAATGGGTCCAGGGACTGTAGCTCAACATTACAGAGGTACATAATGGGTCCAGGGTCTGTAGCTGAACATTACAGAGGCACATAATGGGTCCAGGGACTGTAGTTCAACATTACAGAGGTACATAATGGGTCCAGGGACTGTAGCTCAACATTACAGAGGTACATAATGGGTCGAGGCACTGTACCTCAACATTAAAGAGGTACATGAGTCCAGGGACTGTACCTCAACATTACAGAGGTACACAATGGGTCCAGGGACTTTAGCTCAACCTTACAGAGGTACATAATCGGTCCAGGGACTGTACCTCAACATTACAGAGGCACATCATGGGTCCAGGGACTGTAGCTCAACATTACAGAGGTTCACAATAGGTCCAGGGACTGTACCTCAACATTACAGAGGCACATAATGGGTGCAGGGACTGTAGCTCAACATTACAGAGGTACATAATGGGTCCAGGGACTGTAGCTCAACATTACAGAGGTACATAATGGGTCCAGGGACTGTAGCTCAACATTACAGAGGCACATAATGGGTCCAGGGACTGTAGCTCAACATTACAGAGGTACATAATGGGTCCAGGGACTGTAGCTCAACATTACAGAGGTACATAATGGGTCCAGGGACTGTAGCTCAACATTACAGAGGTACATAATGGGTCCAGGGACTGTAGCTCAACATTACAGAGGTACATAATGGGTCCAGGGACTGTAGCTCAACATTACAGAGGTACATAATGGGTCCAGGGACTGTAGCTCAACATTACAGAGGTACATAATGGGTCCAGGGACTGTAGCTCAACATTACAGACCTTTGTAGTTGTTTCCTGAGGAGAACAAAAGATATTCTTCTGTTTAAATGACCTTGAGTGAAGACATGTTGCAACACCAGCAACTGGGATCACCTTGCAACACCAGCAACTGGGATCACCTTGCAACACCAGCAACTGGGATCACCTTGCAACACCAGCAACTGGGATCACCTTGCAACACCAGCAACTGGGATCACCTTGCAACACCAGCAACTGGGATCACCTTGCAACACCAGCAACTGGGATCACCTTGCAACACCAGCAACTGGGATCACCTTGCAACACCAGCAACTGGGATCACCTTGCAACACCAGCAACTGGGATCACCTTGCAACACCAGCAACTGGGATCACCTTGCAACACCAGCAACTGGGATCACCTTGCAACACCAGCAACTGGGATCACCTTGCAACACCAGCAGCTGGGATCACCTTGCAACACCAGCAGCTGGGATCACCTTGCAACACCAGCAACTGGGATCACCTTGCAACACCAGCAACTGGGATCACCTTGCAACACCAGCAACTGGGATCACCTTGCAACACCAGCAACTGGGATCACCTTGCAACACCAGCAACTGGGATCACCTTGCAACACCAGCAACTGGGATCACCTTGCAACACCAGCAACTGGGATCACCTTGCAACACCAGCAACTGGGATCACCTTGCAACACCAGCAACTGGGATCACCTTGCAACACCAGCAACTGGGATCACCTTGCAACACCAGCAACTGGGATCACCTTGCAACACCAGCAACTGGGATCACCTTGCAACACCAGCAACTGGGATCACCTTGCAACACCAGCAACTGGGATCACCTTGCAACACCAGCAACTGGGATCACCTTGCAACACCAGCAACTGGGATCACCTTGCAACACCAGCAACTGGGATCACCTTGCAACACCAGCAACTGGGATCACCTTGCAACACCAGCAACTGGGATCACCTTGCAACACCAGCAACTGGGATCACCTTGCTACACCAGCAACTGGGATCACCTTGCAACACCAGCAACTGGGATCACCTTGCAACACCAGCAACTGGGATCACCTTACAGCACCAGCAACTGGGATCACCTTGCAACACCAGCAACTGGGATCACCTTGCAACACCAGCAAATGGGATCACCTTGCAACACCAGCAACTGGGATCATCTTGCAACACCAGCAACTGGGATCACCTTGCAACACCAGCAACTGGGATCACCTTGCAACACCAGCAACTGGGATCACCTTGCAACACCAGCAACTGGGATCACCTTGCAACACCAGCAACTGGGATCACCTTGCAACACCAGCAACTGGGATCACCTTGCAACACCAGCAACTGGGATCACCTTGCAACACCAGCAACTGGGATCACCTTGCAACACCAGCAACTGGGATCACCTTGCAACACCAACAACTGGGATCACCTTGCAACACCAGCAACTGGGATCACCTTGCAACACCAGCAACTGGGATCACCTTGCAACACCAGCAACTTGGATCACCTTGCAACACCAGCAACTGGGATCACCTTGCAACACCAGCAACTGGGATCACCTTGCAACACCAGCAACTGGGATCACCTTGCAACATCAGTCTGGGATCACCTTGCAACACCAGCAACTGGGATCACCTTGCAACACCAGCAACTGGGATCACCTTGCAACACCAGCAACTGGGATCACCTTGCAACACCAGCAACTGGGATCACCTTGCAACATCAGTCTGGGATCACCTTGCAACACCAGCAACTGGGATCACCTTGCAACACCAGCAACTGGGATCACATTGCAACACCAGCAACTGGGATCACCTTGCAACACCAGCAACTGGGATCACCTTGCAACACCAGCAACTGGGATCACCTTGCAACACCAGCAACTGGGATCACCTTGCAACACCAGCAACTGGGATCAGCTTGCAACACCAGCAACTGGGATCACCTTGCAACACCAGCAACTGGGATCACCTTGCAACACCAGCAACTGGGATCACCTTGCAACACCAGCAACTGGGATCACCTTGCAACACCAGCAACTGGGATCACCTTGCAACACCAGCAACTGGGATCAGCTTGCAACACCAGCAACTGGGATCACCTTGAAACACCAGCAACTGGGATCACCTTGCAACACCAGCAACTGGGATCACCTTGCAACACCAGCAACTGGGATCACCTTGCAACACCAGCAACTGGGATCACCTTGCAACACCAGCAACTGGGATCACCTTGCAACACCAGCAACTGGGATCACATTGCAACACCGGCAACTGGGATCACCTTGCAACACCAGCAACTGGGATCACCTTGCAACACCAGCAACTGGGATCACCTTGCAACACCAGCAATTGGGATCACCTTGCAACACCAGCAACTGGGATCACCTTGCAACACCAGCAGCTGAGATCACCTTGCAACACCAGCAGCTGGGATCACCTTGCAACACCAGCAACTGGGATCACCTTGCAACACCAGCAACTGGGATCACCTTGCAACACCAGCAACTGGGATCACCTTGCAATACCAACTGGGATCACCTTGCAACACCAGCAACTGGGATCACCTTGCAACACCAGCAACTGGGATCACCTTGCAACACCAGCAGCTGGGATCACCTTGCAACACCAGCAACTGGGATCACCTTGCAACACCAGCAACTGGGATCACCTTGCAACACCAGCAACTGGGATCACCTTGCAACACCAGCAACTGGGATCACCTTGCAACACCAGCAACTGGGATCACCTTGCAACACCAGCAACTGGGATCACCTTGCAACACCAGCAGCTGGGATCAGCTTGCAGCACCAGCAACTGGGATTACCTTGCAACACCAACTGGGATCACCTTGCAACACCAGCAACTGGGATCAACTTGCAACATCAGTCTGGGATCACCTTGCAACACCAGCAACTGGGATCACCTTGCAACACCAACTGGGATCACCTTGCAACACCAGCAGCTGGGATCACCTTGCAACACTAGCAACTGGGATCACCTTGCAACACCAGCAACTGGGATCACCTTGCAACACCAGCAACTGGGATCACCTTGCAACACCAGCAACTGGGATCACCTTGCAGCACCAGCAACTGGGATCACCTTGCAACACCAGCAACTTGGATCACCTTGCAACACCAGCAACTGGGATCACCTTGCAACACCAGCAACTGGGATCAGCATGCAACACCATCAACTGTTATCACCATGCTACACCGGCAGCTGGGATCACCTTGCTACACCATCAACTGGGATCACCTTGCAACACCAGCAACTGGGATCACCTTGCAACACCAGCAACTGGGATCACCTTGCTACACCAGCAACTGGGATCACCTTGCAACACCAGCAACTGGGATCACTTTGCAACATCAGTCTGGGATAATCGTGCAATGCCAGCAACTGGGATCACCTTGCAACATCAGTGTGCTATAATCTTGCAACACCAGCAACTGGGATCACCTTGCAACATCAGTCTGGGATCATCTTGCAACACCAGCAACTGGGATCGCCTTGCAACACCAGCAACTGGGATCGCGTTGCAACACCAGCAACTGGGATCACCTTGCAACACCAGCAACTGGGATCACCGTGCAACACCAGCAACTGGGATCACATTGCAACACCAGCAACTGGGATCACCTTGCAACACCAGCAACTGGGATCACCTTGCAACACCAGCAACTGGGATCACCTTGCAACACCAGCAACTGGGATCACCTTGCAACACCAGCAACTGGGATCATCTTGCAACACCAGCAACTGGGATCACCTTGCAACACCAGCAACTGGGATCACCTTGCAACACCAGCAACTGGGATCACCTTGCAACACCAGCAACTGGGATCACCTTGCAACACCAGCAACTGGGATCACCTTGCAACACCAGCAACTGGGATCACCTTGCAACACCAGCAACTGGGATCACCTTGCAACACCAGCAACTGGGATCACCTTGCAACACCAGCAACTGGGATCACCTTGCAACACCAGCAACTGGGATCACCTTGCAACACCAGCAACTGGGATCACCTTGCAACACCAGCAACTGGGATCACCTTGCAACACCAGCAACTGGGATCACCTTGCAACACCAGCAACTGGGATCACCTTGCAACACCAGCAACTGGGATCACCTTGCAACACCAGCAACTGGGATCACCTTGCAACACCAGCAACTGGGATCACCTTGCAACACCAGCAACTGGGATCACCTTGCAACACCAGCAACTGGGATCACCTTGCAACACCAGCAACTGGGATCACCTTGCAACATCAGTCTGGGATCACCTTGCAACACCAGCAACTGGGATCACCTTGCAACACCAGCAACTGGGATCACCTTGCAACACCAGCAACTGGGATCACCTTGCAACACCAGCAACTGGGATCAGCTTGCAACACCAGCAACTGGGATCACCTTGCAACACCAGCAACTGGGATCACCTTGCAACACCAGCAACTGGGATCAGCTTGCAACACCAGCAACTGGGATCACCTTGCAACACCAGCAACTGGGATCACCTTGCAACACCAGCAACTGGGATCACCTTGCAACACCAACTGGGATCAGCTTGCAACACCAGCAACTGGGATCACCTTGAAACACCAGCAACTGGGATCACCTTGCAACACCAGCAACTGGGATCACCTTGCAACACCAGCAACTGGGATCACCTTGCAACACCAGCAACTGGGATCACCTTGCAACACCAGCAACTGGGATCACCTTGCAACACCAGCAACTGGGATCACCTTGCAACACCTGCAACACCAGCAACTGGGATCACCTTGCAACACCAGCAACTGGGATCACCTTGCAACACCAGCAATTGGGATCACCTTGCAACACCAGCAATTGGGATCACCTTGCAACACCAGCAACTGGGATCACCTTGCAACACCAGCAGCTGAGATCACCTTGCAACACCAGCAGCTGGGATCACCTTGCAACACCAGCAACTGGGATCACCTTGCAACACCAGCAACTGGGATCACCTTGCAACACCAGCAACTGGGATCACCTTGCAACACCAGCAACTGGGATCACCTTGCAATACCAACTGGGATCACCTTGCAACACCAGCAACTGGGATCACCTTGCAACACCAGCAACTGGGATCACCTTGCAACACCAGCAGCTGGGATCACCTTGCAACCCCAGCAACTGGGATCACCTTGCAACACCAGCAACTGGGATCACCTTGCAACACCAGCAACTGGGATCACTTTGCAACACCAGCAACTGGGATCACCTTGCAACACCAGCAACTGGGATCACCTTGCAACACCAGCAACTGGGATCACCTTGCAACACCAGCAACTGGGATCACCTTGCAACACCAGCAGCTGGGATCAGCTTGCAGCACCAGCAACTGGGATTACCTTGCAACACCAACTGGGATCACCTTGCAACACCAGCAACTGGGATCAACTTGCAACATCAGTCTGGGATCACCTTGCAACACCAGCAACTGGGATCACCTTGCAACACCAACTGGTATCACCTTGCAACACCAGCAGCTGGGATCACCTTGCAACACTAGCAACTGGGATCACCTTGCAACACCAGCAACTGGGATCACCTTGCAACACCAGCAGCTGGGATCACCTTGCAACACCAGCAACTGGGATCACCTTGCAGCACCAGCAACTGGGATCACCTTGCAACACCAGCAACTGGGATCACCTTGCAACACCAGCAACTGGGATCACCTTGCAACACCAGCAACTGGGATCAGCATGCAACACCAGCAACTGGTATCACCGTGCTACACAGGCAACTGGGATCACCTTGCTACACCAGCAACTGGGATCACCTGCAACTGGGATCACCTTGCAACACCAGCAACTGGGATCACCTTGCAATACCAGCAACTGGGATCACCTTGCTACACCAGCAACTGGGATCACCTTGCAACACCAGCAACTGGGATCACTTTGCAACATCAGTCTGGGATAATCGTGCAATGCCAGCATCTGGGATCACCTTGCAACATCAGTGTGCTATAATCTTGCAACACCAGCAACTGGGATCACCTTGCAACATCAGTCTGGGATCATCTTGCAACACCAGCAACTGGGATCGCCTTGCAACACCAGCAACTGGGATCACCTTGCAACACCAGCAACTGGGATCACCTTGCAACACCAGCAACTGGGATCACCTTGCAACACCAGAAACTGGGATCACTTTGCAACACCAGCAAGTGGGATCACCTTGCAACACCAGCAACTTGGATCACCATGCAACACCAGCAACTGGGATCACATTGCAACACCAGCAACTGGGATCACCTTGCAACACCAGCAACTGGGATCACCTTGCAACACCGGCAACTGGGATCACCTTGCAACACCAGCAACTGGCATCTTGCAACACCAGCAACTGGGATCACCTTGCAACACCAACTGGGATCACCGTGCAACACCAGCAACTGGGATCACCATGCAACACCAGCAACTGGGATCACCTTGCAACACCAGCAACTGGGATCACCTTGCAACATCAGTCTGGGATCACCTTGCAACACCAGCAACTGGGATCAACTTGCAACATCAGTCTGGGATCACCTTGCAACACCAGCGACTGGGATCTACTTGCAACATCAGTCTGGGATCACCTTGCAACACCAGCAACTGGGATCACCTTGCAACATCAGTCTGGGATTACCTTGCAACACCAGCAACTGGGATCAGCTTGCTGCACCAGCAACTGGGATTACCTTGCAACACCAACTGGGATCACCTTGCAACACCAGCAACTGGGCTCAACTTGCAACATCAGTCTGGGATCACCTTGCAACACCAGCAACTGGGATCACCTTGCAACACCAACTGGGATCACTTTGCAACACCAGCAGCTGGGATCACCTTGCAACACAAGCAACTGGGATCACCTTGCAACACCAGCAACTGGGATCACCTTGCAACACCAGCAACTGGGATCACCTTACAGCACCAGCAACTGGGATCACCTTGCAACACCAGCAACTGGGATCACCTTGCAACACCAGCAACTGGGATCACCTTGCAACACCAGCAACTGGGATCACCTTGCAACACCAGCAACTGGGATCACCTTGCAACACCAGCAACTGGGATCACCTTGCAATACCAGCAGCTGGGATCACCTTGCAACACCAGCAACTGGGATCACCTTGCAACACCAGCAACTGGGATCACCTTGCAACACCAGCAACTGGGATCACCTTGCAACACCAGCAACTGGGATCACCTTGCAACACCAGCAACTGGGATCACTTTGCAACACCAGCAACTGGGATCGCCTTGCAACACCAGCAACTGGGATCACCTTGCAACACCAGCAACTGGGATCACCTTGCAACACCAGCAACTGGGATCACCATGCAACACCAGCAACTGGGATCACCGTGCTACACCGGCAACTGGGATCACCTTGCAACACCAGCAACTTGGATCACCTTGCAACACCAGCAACTGGGATCACCTTGCAACACCAGCAACTGGGATCACCTTGCAACACCTGGAACTGGGATCACCTTGCAACACCAGCAACTGGGATCACCTTGCAACACCAGCAACTGGGATCACCTTGCAACACCAGCAACTTGGATCACCTTGCAACACCAGCAACTGGGATCACCTTGCAACACCAGCAACTGGGATCACCTTGCAACACCAGCAACTTGGATCACCTTGCAACACCAGCAACTGGGATCACCTTGCAACACCAGCAACTGGGATCACCTTGCAACACCTGGAACTGGGATCACCTTGCTACACCAGCATCTGGGATCACCTTGCAACACCAGCAACTGGGATCACCTTGCAACACCTGGAACTGGGATCACCTTGCTACACCAGCATCTGGGATCACCTTGCAACACCAGCAACTGGGATCACCTTGCAACACCAGCAACTGGGATCACCTTGCTACACCAGCAACTGGGATCACCTTGCAACACCAGCAACTGGGATCACCTTGCTACACCAGCATCTGGGATCACCTTGCAACACCAGCAACTGGGATCACCTTGCAACACCAGCAACTTGGATCACCTTGCAACACCAGCAACTGGGATCACATTGCAACACCAGCAACTGGGATCACCTTGCAACACCAACTGGGATCACCTTGCAACACCAGGAACTGGGATCACCTTGCAACACCAGCAACTGGGATCACCTTGCAACACCAGCAACTGGGATCACCTTGCAACACCAGCAACTGGGATCACCTTGCAACACCAGCAACTGGGATCACCTTGCAACACCAGCAACTGGGATCACCTTGCAACACCAGCAACTGGGATCACCTTGCAACACCAGCAACTGGGATCACCTTGCAACACCAGCAACTGGGATCACCTTGCAACACCAGCAACTGGGATCACCTTGCAACACCAGCAACTGGGATCACCTTGCAACACCAGCAACTGGGATCACCTTGCTACACCAGCAACTGGGATCACCTTGCAACACCAGCAACTGGGATCACCTTGCTACACCAGCATCTGGGATCACCTTGCAACACCAGCAACTGGGATCACCTTGCTACACCAGCAACTGGGATCACCTTGCTACACCAGCATCTGGGATCACCTTGCAACACCAGCATCTGGGATCACCTTGCTACACCAGCAACTGGGATCACCTTGCAACACCAGCAACTGGGATCACCTTGCTACACCAGCAACTGGGATCACCTTGCTACACCAGCATCTGGGATCACCTTGCAACACCAGCATCTGGGATCACCTTGCTACACCAGCAACTGGGATCACCTTGCAACACCAGCAACTGGGATCACCTTGCTACACCAGCATCTGGGATCACCTTGCAACACCAGCATCTGGGATCACCTTGCTACACCAGCAACTGGGATCACCTTGCAACACCAGCAACTGGGATCACCTTGCTACACCAGCATCTGGGATCACCTTGCAACACCAGCAACTGGGATCACCTTGCTACACCAGCATCTGGGATCACCTTGCAACACCAGCAACTGGGATCACCTTACAGCACCAGCAACTGGGATCACCTTGCAACACCAGCAACTTGGATCACCTTGCAACACCAGCAACTGGGATCACCTTGCTACACCAGCATCTGGGATCACCTTGCAACACCAGCAACTGGGATCACCTTGCAACACCAGCAACTGGGATCATCTTGCAACACCAGCAACTGGGATCACCTTGCAACACCAGCAACTGGGATCACCTTGCAACACCAGCAACTGGGATCACCTTGCAACACCAGCAACTGGGATCACCTTGCAACACCAGCATCTGGGATCACCTTGCAACACCAGCAACTGGGATCATCTTGCAACACCAGCATCTGGGATCACCTTGCAACACCAGCAACTGGGATCACCTTGCAACACCAGCATCTGGGATCACCTTGCAACACCAGCAACTGGGATCATCTTGCAACACCAGCATCTGGGATCACCTTGCAACACCAGCAACTGGGATCACCTTGCAACATCAGTCCATTTATCGAGTGTAATTGCAAATAAACCATTTGTTGCAGACTTGATTTACTGTGTAACTTGAATATTGACGCAGTGGTCATGTTGCTGATCCACTTTGAGAGTTTAATGATACTGCAGGTTGAGTCACCACAGTCACCAGGTTGAGTCACCACAGTCACCAGGTTGAGTCACCACAGTCACCAGGTTGAGTCACCACAGTCACCAGGTTGAGTCACCACAGTCACCAGGTTGAGTCACCACAGTCACCAGGTTGAGTCACCACAGTCACCAGGTTGAGTCACCACAGTCACCAGGTTGAGTCACCACAGTCACCAGGTTGAGTCACCACAGTCACCAGGTTGAGTCACCACAGTCACCAGGTTGAGTCACCACAGTCACCAGGTTGAGTCACCACAGTCACCAGGTTGAGTCACCACAGTCACCAGGTTGAGTCACCACAGTCACCAGGTTGAGTCACCACAGTCACCAGGTTGAGTCACCACAGTCACCAGGTTGAGTCACCACAGTCACCAGGTTGAGTCACCACAGTCACCAGGTTGAGTCACCACAGTCACCAGGTTGAGTCACCACAGTCACCAGGTTGAGTCACCACAGTCACCAGGTTGAGTCACCACAGTCACCAGGTTGAGTCACCACAGTCACCAGGTTGAGTCACCACAGTCACCAGGTTGAGTCACCACAGTCACCAGGTTGAGTCACCACAGTCACCAGGTTGAGTCACAACAGTCACCAGCATGAGTCACCACAGTCACCAGGTTGAGTCACCACAGTCACCAGGTTGAGTCACCACAGTCACCAGGTTGAGTCACCACAGTCACCAGGTTGAGTCACCACAGTCACCAGGTTGAGTCACCACAGTCACCAGGTTGAGTCACCACAGTCAAAAGGTTGAGTCACCACAGTCACCAGGTGGAGTCACCACAGTCACCAGGTGGAGTCACCACAGTCACCAGGTTGAGTCACCACAGTCACCAGGTTGAGTCACCACAGTCACCAGGTTGAGTCACCACAGTCACCAGGTTGAGTCACCACAGTCACCAGGTTGAGTTACCACAGTCACCAGGTTGAGTCACCACAGTCACCAGGTTGAGTCACCACAGTCACCAGGTTGAGTCACCACAGTCACCAGGTTGAGTCACCACAGTCACCAGGTTGAGTCACCACAGTCACCAGGTTGAGTCACCACAGTCACCAGGTTGAGTCACCACAGTCACCAGGTTGAGTCACCACAGTCACCAGGTTGAGTCACCACAGTCACCAGGTTGAGTCACCACAGTCACCAGGTTGAGTCACCACAGTCACCAGGTTGAGTCACCACAGTCACCAGGTTGAGTCACCACAGTCACCAGGTTGAGTCACCACAGTCACCAGGTTGAGTCACCACAGTCACCAGGTGGAGTCACCACAGTCACCAGGTTGAGTTACCACAGTCACCAGGTTGAGTCACCACAGTCACCAGGTTGAGTCACCACAGTCACCAGGTTGAGTTACCACAGTCACCAGGTTGAGTCACCACAGTCACCAGGTTGAGTCACCACAGTCACCAGGTTGAGTCACAGCCAGTCACCAGGTTGAGTCACCACAGTCACCAGGTTGAGTCACCACAGTCACCAGGTTGAGTCACCACAGTCACCAGGTTGAGTCACCACAGTCACCAGGTTGAGTCACAACAGTCACCAGGTTGAGTCACAACAGCCAGTCACCAGGTGGAGTCACCACAGTCACCAGGTTGAGTCACCACAGTCACCAGGTTGAGTCACCACAGTCACCAGGTTGAGTCACAACAGTCACCAGGTTGAGTCACAACAGTCACCAGGTTGAGTCACAACAGCCAGTCACCAGGTGGAGTCACCAGAGTCACCAGGTTGAGTCACCACAGTCACCAGGTTGAGTCACAACAGCCAGTCACCAGGTTGAGTCACCACAGTCACCAGGTTGAGTCACCACAGTCACCAGGTTGAGTCACAACAGTCACCAGGTTGAGTCACAACAGTCACCAGGTTGAGTCACAACAGCCAGTCACCAGGTTGAGTCACCACAGTCACCACAGTCACCAGGTTGAGTCACAACAGTCACCAGGTTGAGTCACAACAGCTAGTCACCAGGTGGAGTCACCACAGTCACCAGGTTGAGTCACCAGGTTGAGTCACCACTGTCAGTCACTAGGTTGAGTCACCACAGTCACCAGGTTGAGTCACAACAGCCAGTCACCAGGTTGAGTCACCACAGTCACCAGGTTGAGTCACAACAGCCAGTCACCAGGTTGAGTCACCACAGTCACCAGGTTGAGTCACCACAGTCACCAGGTTGAGTCACCGCAGTCACCAGGTTGAGTCACCACAGTCACCAGGTGGAGTCACCACAGTCACCAGGTTGAGTCACCACAGTCACCAGGTTGAGTCACCACAGTCACCAGGTTGAGTCACCACAGTCACCAGGTGGAGTCACCACAGTCCCCAGGTGGAGTCACCACAGTCACCAGGTTGAGTCACAGCCAGTCACCAGGTTGAGTCACCACAGTCACCAGGTGGAGTCACCACAGTCACCAGGTTGAGTCACCACAGTCACCAGGTTGAGTCACAACAGCCAGTCACAAGGTTGAGTCACCACAGTCACCAGGTTGAGTCACAACAGCCAGTCACCAGGTTGAGTCACCACAGTCACCAGGTTGAGTCACAACAGTCACCAGGTTCAGTCACAACAGCCAGTCACCAGGTTGAGTCACCACAGTCACCAGGTTGAGTCACAACAGCCAGTCGCCAGGTTGAGTCACCACAGTCACCAGGTTGAGTCACCACAGTCACCAGGTTGAGTCACCACTGCCAGTCACCAGGTTGAATCACCACAGTCACCTGGTTGAGTCACCCCAGCCAGTCACCAGGTTGAGCCACCACAGTCACCAAGTTGAGTCACCACAGTCAGTCAAGTTTAGTCGCCACAGCCAGTCACCAGGTTGAGTCACCACAGTCACCAGGTTGAGTCACCACTGCCAGTCACCAGGTTGAGTCACCACTGCCAGTCACCAGGTTGAGTCACCACAGTCACCAGGTTGAGTCACCACAGTCACCAGGTTGAGTCACCACTGCCAGTCACCAGGTTGAGTCACCACAGTCACCAGGTTGAGTCACCACTGCCAGTCACCAGGTTGAGTCACCACAGTCACCTGGTTGAGTCACCCCAGCCAGTCACCAGGTTGAGCCACCACAGTCACCAAGTTGAGTCACCACAGTCAGTCAAGTTTTGTCGCCACAGCCAGTCACCAAGTTTAGTCACCACAGTCAGTCACCAGGTTTAGTCACCACAGTCACCAAGTTTAGTCACCAGAGTCAGTCACCAGGTTTAGTCACCACAGCCAGTCACCAGGTTGAGCCACCACAGTCACCAAGTTGAGTCACCACAGTCAATCAAGTTTAGTCACCACAGTCACCAAGTTTAGTCACCACAGTCAGTCACCAAGTTGAGTCACCACAGTCAGTCACCAGGTTGAGTCACCACAGTCACCAAGTCAACATTTCATTCGCACCACAATTTCCACCATTTTCGTAGCTCAGAGTTTGATCAAAATTCCCACAATTGTAAGTTTTTTCCGGTGTCTCCAGTGGTGTCACACAACAGGTGTCTCCAGTGGTGTCACATAACAGGTGTCTCCAGTGGTGTCACATAACAGGTGTCTCCAGTGGTGTCACATAACAGGTGTCTCCAGTGGTGTCACATAACAGGTGTCTCCAGTGGTGTCACATAACAGGTGTCTCCAGTGGTGTCACATAACAGGTGTCTCCAGTGGTGTCACATAACAGGTGTCTCCAGTGGTGTCACATAACAGGTGTCTCCAGTGGGGTCACATAACAGGTGTCTCCAGTGGTATCACATAACAGGTGTCTCCAGTGGTGTCCTAACAGGTGTCTCCAGTGGTGTCACATAACAGGTGTCTCCAGTGGTGTCACATAACAGGTGTCTAGAGTGGTGTCACATAACAGGTGTCTCCAGTGGTGTCACATAACAGGTGTCTCCAGTGGTGTCACATAACAGGTGTCTCCAGTGGTGCCACATAACAGGTGTCTCCAGTGGTGTAACATAACAGGTGTCTCCAGTGGTGTCACATAACAGGTGTCTCCAGTGTTGTCACATAACAGGTGTCTCCAGTGGTGTCACATAACAGGTGTCTCCAGTGGTGTCACATAACAGGTGTCTCCAGTGGTGTCACATAACAGGTGTCTCCAGTGGTGTCACATAACAGGTGTCTCCAGTGGTGTCACATAACAGGTGTCTCCAGTGGTGTCACATAACAGGTGTCTCCAGTGGTGTCACATAACAGGTGTCTCCAGTGGTGTCACATAACAGGTGTCTCCAGTGGTGTCACATAACAGGTGTCTCCAGTGGTGTCACATAATAGGTGTCTCCAGTGGTGTCACATAACAGGTGTCTCCAGTTGTGCCACATAGCAGGTGTCTCCAGTTGTGTAACATAACAGGTGTCTCCAGTTGTGCCACATACCAGGTGTCTCCAGTGGTGCCACATAACAGTTGTCTCCAGTGGTGTCACATAACTGGTGTCTCCAGTGGTGCCACATAACAGGTGTCTCCAGTGGTGTCACATAACAGGTGTCTCCAGTGGTGTCACATAACAGGTGTTTCCAGTGGTGCCACATAACAGGTGTCTCCAGTGGTGCCACATAACAGGTGTCTCCAGTGGTGTCACATAACAGGTGTCTCCAGTGGTGTCACATGACAGGTGTCTCCAGTGGTGTCACATAACAGGTGTCACCAGTGGTGCCACATAACAGGTGTCTCCAGTGGTGCCACATAACAAGTGTCTCCAGTGGTGTCACATAACAGGTGTCTCCAGTGGTGTCACATAACAGGTGTCTCCAGTGGTGCCACTTAACAGGTGTCTCCAGTGGTGTCACATAACAGGTGTCTCCAGTGGTGTCACATATCAGGTGTCTCCAGTGGTGTCACATAACAGGTGTCTCCAGTGGTGTCACATAACAGGTGTCTCCAGTGGTGTCACATAACAGGTGTCTCCAGTGGTGCCACATAACAGGTGTCTCCAGTGGTGTCACATAACAGGTGTCTCCAGTGGTGCCACATAACAGGTGTCTCCAGTGGTGCCACATAACAGGTGTCTCCAGTGGTGTCACATAACAGGTGTCTCCAATGGTGTCACATAACAGGTGTCTCCAGTGGTGTCACATAACAGGTGTCTCCAGTTGTGCCACATAACAGGTGTCTCCAGTGGTGCCACATAATAGGTGTCTCCAGTGGTGTCACATAACAGGTGTCTCCAGTGGTGCCACATAACAGGTGTCTCCAGTGGTGCCACATAACAGGTGCCTCCAGTGGTGTCACATAACAGGTGCCTCCAGTGGTGTCACATAACAGGTGTCTCCAGTGGTGCCACATAACAGGTGTCTCCAGTGGTGCCACATAACAGGTGTCTCCAGTGGTGTCACATAACAGGTGTCTCCAGTGGTGCCACATAACAGGTGTCTCCAGTGGTGCCACATAAGTGTCTCCAGTGGTGTCACATAACAGGTGTCTCCAGTGGTGTCACATAACAGGTGTCTCCAGTGGTGCCACTTAACAGGTGTCTCCAGTGGTGTCACATAACATGTGTCTCCAGTGGTGTCACATATCAGGTGTCTCCAGTGGTGTCACATAACAGGTGTCTCCAGTGGTGTCACATAACAGGTGTCTCCAGTGGTGTCACATAACAGGTGTCTCCAGTCGTGCCACATAACAGGTGTCTCCAGTCGTGCCACATAACAGGTGTCTCCAGTGGTGTCACATAACAGGTGTCTCCAGTGGTGTCACATAACAGGTGTCTTCAGTGGTGCCACATACCATGTGTCTCCAGTGGTGTCACATTACAGGTGTCTCCAGTGGTGTCACATAACAGGTGTCTTCAGTGGTGCCACATACCATGTGTCTACAGTGGTGTCACATAACAGGTGTCTCCAGTGGTGTCACATAACAGGTGTCTCCAGTGGTGTCACATAACAGGTGTCTCCAGTGGTGTCAAATAACAGGTGTCTCCAGTGGTGTCACATAACAGGTGTCTCCAGTGGTGTCACATAAAAGGTGTCTCCAGTGGTGTCAAATAACAGGTGTCTCCAGTGGTGCCACATAACAGGTGTCTCCAGTGGTGTCACATAACAGGTGTGTCCAGTGGTGTCACATAACAGGTGTCTCCAGTGGTGTCACATAGCAGGTGTCTCCAGTGGTGTCAAATAACAGGTGTCTCCAGTGGTGTCACATAACAGGTGTCTCCAGTGGTGTCACATAACAGGTGTCTCCAGTGGTGTCAAATAACAGGTGTCTCCAGTGGTGCCACATAACAGGTGTCTCCAGTGGTGTCACATAACAGGTGTGTCCAGTGGTGTCACATAACAGGTGTCTCCAGTGGTGCCACATAACAGGTGTGTCCAGTGGTGCCACATAACAGGTGTCTCCAGTGGTGTCACATAACAGGTGTCTCCAGTGGTGTCACATAACAGGTGTCTCTAGTGGTGCCACATAACAGGTGTCTCCAGTGGTATCACATAACAGGTGTCTCCAGTGGTGCCACATAACAGGTGTCTCCAGTGGTGTCACATAGGTGTCTCCAGTGGTGTCACATAACAGGTGTCTCCAGTGGTGTCACATAACAGGTGTCTCCAGTGGTGTCACATAAAAGGTGTCTCCAGTGGTGTCACATAACAGTTGTCTCCAGTGGTGTCACATAACGGGTGTCTCCAGTGGTGTCACATAACGGGTGTCTCCAGCGGTGTCACACAACAGGTGTCTCCAGTGGTGTCACATAACGAGTGTCTCCAGTGGTGTCATATAACAGGTGTCTCCAGTGGTGTCACATAACAGGTGTCTCCAGTGGTGTCACATAACAGGTGTCTCCAGTGGTGTCACATAACAGGTGTCTCCAGTGGTGTCACATAACAGGTGTCTCCAGTGGTGTCACATAACAGGTGTCTCCAGTGGTGTCACATAACAGGTGTCTCCAGTGGTGCCACATAACAGGTGTCTCCAGTTGTGTGACATAACAGGTGTCTCCAGTGGTGTCACATAACAGGTGTCTCCAGTGGTGTCACATAACAGGTGTCACCAGTGGTGTCACATAGCAGGTGTCTCCAGTGGTGTCACATAACAGGTGTCTCCAGTGGTGCCACATAACAGGTGTCTCCAGTGGTGCCACATAAGAGGTGTCTCCAGTGGTGCCACATAACAGGTGTCTCCAGTGGTGTCACATAACAGATGTCTCCAGTGGTGTTACATAACAGGTGTATCCAGTGGTGCCACATAACAGGTGTCTCCAATGGTGCCACATAACAGGTGTCTCCAGTGGTGCCACATAACAGGTGTCTCCAGTGGTGTCACATAACAGGTGACTCCAGTGGTGCCACATAACAGGTGTCTCCAGTGGTGTCACATAACAGGTGTCTCCAGTGGTGCCACATAACAGGTGTCTCCAGTGGTGCCACATAACAGGTGTCTCCAGTGGTGTCACATAACAGGTGTCTCCAGTGGTGCCACATAACAGGTGTCTCCAGTGGTGCCACATAACAGGTGTCTCCAGTGGTGTCA
Organism: Cherax quadricarinatus; assembly: GCF_038502225.1. Taxonomy (NCBI): domain Eukaryota; kingdom Metazoa; phylum Arthropoda; class Malacostraca; order Decapoda; family Parastacidae; genus Cherax; species Cherax quadricarinatus. Next base: position 8,012,672 of record NC_091386.1, read on the forward strand.
AATAACAGGTGTCTCCAGTGGTGTCACATAACAGGTGTCTCCAGTGGTGCCACTTAACAGGTGTCTCCAGTGGTGTCACATAACAGGTGTCTCCAGTGGTGTCACATCAAGTGTCTCCAGTGGTGTCACATAACAGGTGTCTCCAGTGGTGTCACATAACAGGTGTCTCCAGTGGTGCCACATAACAGGTGTCTCCAGTGGTGTCACATAACAGGTGTCTCCAGTGGTGCCACATAACAGGTGTCTCCAGTGGTGTCACATAACAGGTGTCTCCAGTGGTGTCACATAACAGGTGTCTCCAGTTGTGTCACATAACAGGTGTCTCCAGTGGTGTCACATAACAGGTGTCTTCAGTGGTGCCACATACCAGGTGTCTCCTGTGGTGTCACATAACAGGTGTCTCCAGTGGTGTCACATAACAGGTGTCTCCAGAGGTTTCACATAACTGGTGTCTCCAGTGGTGTCACATAACAGGTGTCTCCAGTGGTGTCACATAACAGGTGTCTCCAGTGGTGTCACATAACAGGAGTCTCCAGTGGTGTCACATAACAGGTGTCTCCAGTGGTGTCACATAACAGGTGTCTCCAGTGGTGTCACATAACAGGTGTCTGCAGTGGTGTCACATAACAGGTGTCTACAGTTGTGTCACATAACAGGTGTCTCCAGTTGTGTCACATAACAGGTGTCTCCAGTGGTGTCACATAACAGGTGTCTCCAGTGGTGTCACATATCAGGTGTCTCCAGTGGTGTCACATAACAGGTGTCTCCAGTGGTGTCACATAACAGGTGTCTCCAGTGGTGTCACATAACAGGTGTCTCCAGTGGTGTCACATAACAGGTGTCTCCAGTGGTGTCACATAACAGGTGTCTCCAGTGGTGTCACATAACAGGTGTCTCCAGTGGTGTCACATAACAGGTGTCTCCAGTGGTGCCACATAACAGGTGTCTCCAGTGGTGTCACATAACAGGTGTCTCCAGTGGTGCCACATAACAGGTGTCTCCAGTGGTGTCACATAACAGGTGTCTCCAGTGGTGTCACATAACAGGTGTCTCCAGTGGTGCCACATAACAGGTGTCTCCAGTGGTGTCACATAACAGGTGTCTCCAGTGGTGTCACATAACAGGTGTCTCCAGTGGTGTCACATAACAGGTGTCTCCAGTGGTGTCACATAACAGGTGTCTCCAGTGGTGTCACATAACAGGTGTCTCCAGTGGTGTCACATAACAGGTGTCTCCAGTGGTGTCACATAACAGGTGTCTCCAGTGGTGTCACATAACAGGTGTCTCCAGTGGTGTCACATAACAGGTGTCTCCAGTTGTGTCACATAACAGGTGTCTCCAGTGGTGTCACATAACAGGTGTCTCCAGTGGTGTCACATAACAGGTGTCTCCAGTTGTGTCACATAACAGGTGTCTCCAGTGGTGTCACATAACAGGTGTCTTCAGTGGTGCCACATAACAGGTGTCTCCAGTGGTGTCACATAACAGGTGTCTCCAGTGGTGTCACATAACAGGTTTCTCCAGTGGTGTCAAATAACAGGTGTCTCCTGTGGTGTCACATAAGTGTCTCCAGTGGTGTCACATAACAGGTGTCTCCAGTGGTGTCACATAACAGGTGTCTCCAGTGGTGTCACATAACAGGTGTCTCCAGTGGTGTCACATAACAGGTGTCTCCAGTGGTGTCACATAACAGGTGTCTCCAGTGGTGTCACATAACAGTGTCTCCAGTGGTGTCACATAACAGGTGTCTCCAGTGGTTGTCACATAACAGGTGTCTCCAGTGGTGTCACATAACAGGTGTCTCCAGTGGTGTCACATAACAGGTGTCTCCAGTGGTGTCACATAACAGGTGTCTCCAGTGGTGTCACATAACAGGTGTCTCCAGTGGTGTCACATAACAGGTGTCTCCAGTGGTGTCACATAACAGGTGTCTCCAGTGGTGTCACATAACAGGTGTCTCCAGTGGTGTCACATAACAGGTGTCTCCAGTGGTGTCACATAACAGGTGTCTCCAGTGGTGTCACATAACAGGTGTCTCCAGTGGTGTCACATAACAGGTGTCTCCAGTGGTGTCACATAACAGGTGTCTCCAGTGGTGTCACATAACTGGTGTCTCCAGTTGTGTGTCACATAACAGGTGTCTCCATTGTTGTCACATAACAGGTGTCTCGAGTGGTGTCACATAACAGGTGTCTCCAGTGGTGTCACATAACAGGTGTCTCCAGTGGTGTCACATAACAGGTGTCTCCAGTGGTGTCACATAACAGGTGTCTCCTGTTGTGCCACATAACAGGTGTCTCCAGTGGTGTCACATAACAGGTGTCTCCAGTGGTGTCACATAACAGGTGTCTCCAGTGGTGTCACATAACAGGTGTCTCCAGTTGTGTCACATAACAAGTGTCTCCAGTGGTGTCACATAACGTGTCTCCAGTGGTGCCACATAACAGGTGTCTCCAGTTGTGTCACATAACAGGTGTCTCCAGTGGTGTCACATAACAGGTGTCTCCAGTTGTGTCATAACAGGTGTCTCCAGTGGTGTCACATAACAGGTGTCTCCAGTGGTGTCACATAACAGGTGTCTCCAGTGTTGTCACATAACATGTGTCTCCAGTGGTGTCACATAACAGGTGTCTCCAGTGGTGTCACATAACAGGTGTCTCCAGTTGTGTCACATAACAGGTGTCTCCAGTGGTGTCACATAACAGGTGTCTCCAGTGGTGCCACATAACAGGTGTCTCCAGTTGTGTCACATAACAGGTGTCTCCAGTGGTGTCACATAACAGGTGTCTCCAGTGGTGTCACATAACAGGTGTCTCCAGTGGTGTCACATAACAGGTGTCTCCAGTGGTGTCACATAACAGGTGTCTCCAGTTGTGTCACATAACAGGTGTCTCCAGTGGTGTCACATAACAGGTGTCTCCAGTGGTGCCACATAACAGGTGTCTCCAGTTGTGTCACATAACAGGTGTCTCCAGTGGTGTCACATAACAGGTGTCTCCAGTGGTGTCACAACAGGTGTCTCCAGTGGTGTCACATAACAGGTGTCTCCAGTGGTGTCGCATAACAGGTGTCTCCTGTTGTGCCACATAACAGGTGTCTCCAGTGGTGTCACATAACAGGTGTCTCCAGTGGTGTCACATAACAGGTGTCTCCAGTGGTGTCACATAACATGTGTCTCCAGTTGTGTCACATAACAAGTGTCTCCAGTGGTGTCACATAACGTGTCTCCAGTGGTGCCACATAACAGGTGTCTCCAGTTGTGTCACATAACAGGTGTCTCCAGTGGTGTCACATAACAGGTGTCTCCAGTTGTGTCATAACAGGTGTCTCCAGTGGTGTCACATAACAGGTGTCTCCAGTGGTGTCACATAACAGGTGTCTCCAGTGTTGTCACATAACATGTGTCTCCAGTGGTGTCACATAACAGGTGTCTCCAGTGGTGTCACATAACAGGTGTCTCCAGTTGTGTCACATAACAGGTGTCTCCAGTGGTGTCACATAACAGGTGTCTCCAGTGGTGCCACATAACAGGTGTCTCCAGTTGTGTCACATAACAGGTGTCTCCAGTGGTGTCACATAACAGGTGTCTCCAGTGGTGTCACATAACAGGTGTCTCCAGTGGTGTCACATAACAGGTGTCTCCAGTGGTGTCACATAACAGGTGTCTCCAGTGGTGTCACATAACGTGTCTCCAGTGGTGCCACATAACAGGTGTCTCCAGTTGTGTCACATAACAGGTGTCTCCAGTGGTGTCACATAACAGGTGTCTCCAGTTGTGTCACATAACAGGTGTCTCCAGTTGTGTCACATAACAGGTGTCTCCAGTGGTGTCACATAACAGGTGTCTCCAGTGGTGTCACATAACAGGTGTCTCCAGTGGTGTCACATAACAGGTGTCTCCAGTGGTGTCACATAACAGGTGTCTCCAGTGGTGTCACATAAGAGGCTTTAATAACGTCTTGGTTCATGTCTTGGAATTCCCGTCTTGACTCTGGCTTCGTCTTGTGAACATTACCATCATGTTCAAAACAACTTTTGTTCTTGTGTTATGGATGAACAGTTTACTAATGTTGGTTCATCTTTGTTGATTACACAGAGTTATGGTGCAAATAACCATTGATGTCTTCTCCATTGATGATGATGAATGTGTAACTGTTCTGAATGTATGAATCATCATCCCCTCTTTCTGAATCATCATACCGTCTTTCTGAATCATCATCCCCTCTTTCTGAATCATCATCCCCTCTTTCTGAATCATCATCCCCTCTTTCTGAATCATCATACCGTCTTTCTGAATCATCATCCACTCTTTCTGAATCATCATACCGTCTTTCTGAATCATCATACCGTCTTTCTGAATCATCATCCACTCTTTCTGAATCATCATCCCCTCTTTCTGAATCATCATCCCCTCTTTCTGAATCATCATACCGTCTTTCTGAATCATCATCCACTCTTTCTGAATCATCATACCGTCTTTCTGAATCATCATCCCCTCTTTCTGAATCATCATACCCTCTTTCTGAATCATCATACCGTCTTTCTGAATCATCATCCACTCTTTCTGAATCATCATACCGTCTTTCTGAATCATCATCCCCTCTTTCTGAATCATCATCCCCTCTTTCTGAATCATCATACCGTCTTTCTGAATCATCATACCCTCTTTCTGAATCATCATACCGTCTTTCTGAATCATCATACCCTCTTTCTGAATCATCATACCGTCTTTCTGAATCATCATCCCCTCTTTCTGAATCATCATACCGTCTTTCTGAATCATCATCCCCTCTTTCTGAATCATCATCCCCTCTTTCTGAATCATCATACCGTCTTTCTGAATCATCATCCCCTCTTTCTGAATCATCATCCCCTCTTTCTGAATCATCATACCGTCTTTCTGAATCATCATCCCCTCTTTCTGAATCATCATCCCCTCTTTCTGAATCATCATACCGTCTTTCTGAATCATCATACCGTCTTTCTGAATCATCATACCCTCTTTCTGAATCATCATACCGTCTTTCTGAATCATCATCCACTCTTTCTGAATCATCATCCACTCTTTTTGAATCATCATCCACTCTTTCTGAATCATCATCCACTCTTTCTGAATCATCATCCACTCTTTCTGAATCATCATCCACTTTCTGAATCATCATCCTTTCTTTCTGAATCATCATCCACTCTTTCTGAATCATCATACCTTCTTTCTGAATCATCATCCCCTCTTTCTGAATCATCATCCCCTCTTTCTGAATCATCATACCTTCTTTCTGAATCATCATCCCCTCTTTCTGAATCATCATCCCCTCTTTCTGAATCATCATACCGTCTTTCTGAATCATCATCCCCTCTTTCTGAATCATCATACCGTCTTTCTGAATCATCATCCCCTCTTTCTGAATCATCATACCGTCTTTCTGAATCATCATACCCTCTTTCTGAATCATCATACCGTCTTTCTGAATCATCATCCCCTCTTTCTGAATCATCATACCCTCTTTCTGAATCATCATACCGTCTTTCTGAATCATTATACCTTCTTTCTGAATCATCATACCGTCTTTCTGAATCATCATCCCCTCTTTCTGAATCATCATCCTTTCTTTCTGAATCATCATCCCCTCTTTTTGAATCATCATCCTTTCTTTCTGAATCATCATACCGTCTTTCTGAATCATCATACCGTCTTTCTGAATCATCATACCGTCTTTCTGAATCATCATCCCCTCTTTCTGAATCATCATCCTTTCTTTCTGAATCATCATACCGTCTTTCTGAATCATCATCCCCTCTTTCTGAATCATCATCCTTTCTTTCTGAATCATCATACCGTCTTTCTGAATCATCATCCACTCTTTCTGAATCATCATCCACTCTTTCTGAATCATCATCCCCTCTTTCTGAATCATCATCCTTTCTTTCTGAATCATCATACCGTCTTTCTGAATCATCATCCACTCTTTCTGAATCATCATCCCCTCTTTCTGAATCATCATACCGTCTTTCTGAATCATCATCCCCTCTTTCTGAATCATCATACCGTCTTTCTGAATCATCATACCCTCTTTCTGAATCATCATACCGTCTTTCTGAATCATCATCCCCTCTTTCTGAATCATCATACCGTCTTTCTGAATCATCATCCCCTCTTTCTGAATCATCATCCCCTCTTTCTGAATCATCATACCGTCTTTCTGAATCATCATCCCCTCTTTCTGAATCATCATCCCCTCTTTCTGAATCATCATCCTTTCTTTCTGAATCATCATACCGTCTTTCTGAATCATCATCCCCTCTTTCTGAATCATCATCCCCTCTTTCTGAATCATCATACCGTCTTTCTGAATCATCATACCCTCTTTCTGAATCATCATACCGTCTTTCTGAATGATCATACCCTCTTTCTGAATCATCATCCACTCTTTCTGAATCATCATCCACTTTCTGAATCATCATCCTTTCTTTCTGAATCATCATCCACTCTTTCTGAATCATCATACCTTCTTTCTGAATCATCATCCCCTCTTTCTGAATCATCATCCCCTCTTTCTGAATCATCATACCTTCTTTCTGAATCATCATCCCCTCTTTCTGAATCATCCCCTCTTTCTGAATCATCATACCGTCTTTCTGAATCATCATCCCCTCTTTCTGAATCATCATACCGTCTTTCTGAATCATCATCCCCTCTTTCTGAATCATCATACCGTCTTTCTGAATCATCATACCCTCTTTCTGAATCATCATACCGTCTTTCTGAATCATCATCCCCTCTTTCTGAATCATCATACCCTCTTTCTGAATCATCATACCGTCTTTCTGAATCATTATACCCTCTTTCTGAATCATCATACCGTCTTTCTGAATCATCATCCCCTCTTTCTGAATCATCATCCTTTCTTTCTGAATCATCATCCCCTCTTTTTGAATCATCATCCTTTCTTTCTGAATCATCATACCGTCTTTCTGAATCATCATACCGTCTTTCTGAATCATCATACCGTCTTTCTGAATCATCATCCCCTCTTTCTGAATCATCATCCTTTCTTTCTGAATCATCATACCGTCTTTCTGAATCATCATCCCCTCTTTCTGAATCATCATCCTTTCTTTCTGAATCATCATACCGTCTTTCTGAATCATCATCCACTCTTTCTGAATCATCATCCACTCTTTCTGAATCATCATCCCCTCTTTCTGAATCATCATCCTTTCTTTCTGAATCATCATACCGTCTTTCTGAATCATCATCCCCTCTTTCTGAATCATCATCCTTTCTTTCTGAATCATCATCCCCTCTTTTTGAATCATCATCCCCTCTTTCTGAATCATCATACCGTCTTTCTGAATCATCATCCCCTCGTTTTGAATTATCATCCCCTCTTTCTGAATCATCATACCGTCTTTCTGAATCATCATCCCCTCTTTCTGAATCATCATACCGTCTTTCTGAATCATCATACCCTCTTTCTGAATCATCATACCGTCTTTCTGAATCATCATCCCCTCTTTTTGAATCATCATCCCCTCTTTCTGAATCAGCATACCGTCTTTCTGAATCATCATCCCCTCTTTCTGAATCATCATACCGTCTTTCTGAATCATCATACCCTCTTTCTGAATCATCATCCCCTCTTTCTGAATCATCATCCCCTCTTTCTGAATCATCATACCGTCTTTTTGAATCATCATCCCCTCTTTGTGAATCATCATACCGTCTTTCTGAATCATCATCCCCTCTTTCTGAATCATCCTACCCTCTTTCTGAATCATCATACCGTCTTTCTGAATCATCATCCCCTCTTTCTGAATCATCATACCGTCTTTCTGAATCATCATACCGTCTTCCTGAATCATCATCCACTCTTTCTGAATCATCATACCGTCTTTCTGAATCATCATCCCCTCTTTCTGAATCATCATACCGTCTTTCTGAATCATCATACCGTCTTTCTGAATCATCATCCCCTCTTTCTGAATCATCATACCCTCTTTCTGAATCATCATACCGTCTTTCTGAATCATCATCCCCTCTTTCTGAATCATCATACCGTCTTTCTGAATCATCATCCCCTCTTTCTGATTCATCATACCCTCTTTCTAAATCATCATACCGTCTTTCTGAATCATCATCCCCTCTTTCTGAATCATCATAAAGTCTTTCTGAATCACCATCCTTTCTTTCTGAATCATCATACCGTCTTTCTGAATCATCATCCCCTCTTTCTGAATCATCATACCGTCTTTCTGAATCATCATCCCCTCTTTCTGAATCATCATACCGTCTTTCTGAATCATCATCCCCTCTTTCTGAATCATCATACCGTCTTTCTGAATCATCATCCCCTCTTTCTGAATCATCATCCCCTCTTTCTGAATCAGCATACCGTCTTTCTGAATCATCATCCCCTCTTTCTGAATCATCATACCGTCTTTCTGAATCATCATACCCTCTTTCTGAATCATCATCCCCTCTTTCTGAATCATCATACCGTCTTTTTGAATCATCATCCCCTCTTTGTGAATCATCATACCGTCTTTCTGAATCATCATACCGTCTTTCTGAATCATCATCCCCTCTTTCTGAATCATCATACCGTCTTTCTGAATCATCATACCGTCTTCCTGAATCATCATCCACTCTTTCTGAATCATCATCCACTCTTTCTGAATCATCATACCGTCTTTCTGAATCATCATCCCCTCTTTCTGAATCATCATACCGTCTTTCTGAATCATCATACCGTCTTTCTGAATCATCATCCCCTCTTTCTGAATCATCATACCCTCTTTCTGAATCATCATACCGTCTTTCTGAATCATCATCCCCTCTTTCTGAATCATCAAACCGTCTTTCTGAATCATCATCCCCTCTTTCTGAATCATCATACCCTCTTTCTAAATCATCATACCGTCTTTCTGAATCATCATCCCCTCTTTCTGAATCATCATACCGTCTTTCTGAATCACCATCATTTCTTTCTGAATCATCATACCGTCTTTCTGAATCATCATCCCCTCTTTCTGAATCATCATACCGTCTTTCTGAATCATCATCCCCTCTTTCTGAATCATCATACCGTCTTTCTGAATCATCATCCCCTCTTTCTGAATCATCATCCCCTCTTTCTGAATCATCATACCGTCTTTCTGAATCACCATCCTTTCTTTCTGAATCATCATACCGTCTTTCTGAATCATCATACCCTCTTTCCGAATCATCATCCCCTCTTTCTGAATCATCATCCCCTCTTTCTGAATCATCATACCCTCTTTCTGAATCATCATACCTTCTGAATCATCATACCCTCTTTCTGAATCATCATACCTTCTGAATCATCATACCCTCTTTCCGAATCATCATCCCCTCTTTCTGAATCATCATCCCCTCTTTCTGAATCATCATACCCTCTTTCTGAATCATCATACCTTCTGAATCATCATACCCTCTTTCTGAATCATCATCCCCTCTTTCTGAATCATCATCCCCTCTTTCTGAATCAGCATACCGTCTTTCTGAATCATCATACCGTCTTTCTGAATCATCATCCCCTCTTTCTGAATCATCATCCCCTCTTTCTGAATCAGCATACCGTCTTTCTGAATCAGCATACCGTCTTTCTGAATCATCATACCGTCTTTCTGAATCATCATCCCCTCTTCCTGAATCATCATAAAATCTTTCTGAATCATCATCCCCTCTTTCTGAATCATCATACCGTCTTTCTGAATCATCATCCCCTCTTTCTGAATCATCATACCATCTTTCTGAATCATCATCCCCTCTTTCTGAATCATCATACCGTCTTTCTGAATCATCATACCATCTTTCTGAATCATCATCCCCTCTTTCTGAATTATCATACCGTCTTTCTGAATCATCATCCCCTCTTTCTGAATCATCATCCCCTCTTTCTGAATCAGCATACCGTCTTTCTGAATCAGCATACCGTCTTTCTGAATCATCATACCGTCTTTCTGAATCATCATCCCCTCTTCCTGAATCATCATAAAATCTTTCTGAATCATCATCCCCTCTTTCTGAATCATCATACCGTCTTTCTGAATCATCATCCCCTCTTTCTGAATCATCATACCGTCTTTCTGAATCATCATCCCCTCTTTCTGAATCATCATACCGTCTTTCTGAATCATCATACCATCTTTCTGAATCATCATCCCCTCTTTCTGAATCATCATACCGTCTTTCTGAATCATCATCCCCTCTTTCTGAATCATCATCCCCTCTTTCTGAATCATCATACCGTCTTTCTGAATCATCATCCACTCTTTCTGAATCATCATCCCCTCTTTCTGAATCATCATCCCCTCTTTCTGAATCATCATCCCCTCTTTCTGAATCATCATACCGTCTTTCTGAATCATCATCCCCTCTTTCTGAATCATCATCCCCTCTTTCTGAATCATCATCCCCTCTTTCTGAATCATCATACCGTCTTTCTGAATCATCATCCCCTCTTTCTGAATCATCATACCGTCTTTCTGAATCATCATCCCCTCTTTCTGAATCATCATCCCCTCTTTCTGAATCATCATACCGTCTTTCTGAATCATCATCCCCTCTTTCTAAATCATCATACCGTCTTTCTGAATCACCATCCTTTCTTTCTGAATCATCATACCGTCTTTCTGAATCATCATCCCCTCTTTCTGAATCATCATACCGTCTTTCTGAATCACCATCCTTTCTTTCTGAATCATCATACCGTCTTTCTGAATCATCATACCCTCTTTCTGAATCATCATACCCTCTTTCCGAATCATCATCCCCTCTTTCTGAATCATCATCCCCTCTTTCTGAATCATCATACCCTCTTTCTGAATCATCATACCTTCTGAATCATCATCCCCTCTTTCTGAATCATCATACCCTCTTTCTGAATCATCATACCTTCTGAATCATCATCCCCTCTTTCTGAATCATCATACCGTCTTTCTGAATCACCATCCTTTCTTTCTGAATCATCATACCGTCTTTCTGAATCATCATACCCTCTTTCTGAATCATCATACCGTCTTTCTGAATCATCATCCCCTCTTTCCGAATCATCATCCCCTCTTTCTGAATCAGCATACCGTCTTTCTGAATCATCATACCCTCTTTCTGAATCATCATACCCTCTTTCTGAATCATCATACCCTCTTTCTGAATCATCATACCCTCTTTCTGAATCATCATACCGTCTTTCTGAATCATCATCCCCTCTTTCCGAATCATCATCCCCTCTTTCCGAATCATCATACCCTCTTTCTGAATCAGCATACCGTCTTTCTGAATCATCATACCGTCTTTCTGAATCAGCATACCGTCTTTCTGAATCATCATACCGTCTTTCTGAATCAGCATACCGTCTTTCTGAATCATCATACCCTCTTTCTGAATCATCATACCCTCTTTCTGAATCATCATACCGTCTTTCTGAATCATCATCCCCTCTTTCCGAATCATCATCCCCTCTTTCCGAATCATCATACCCTCTTTCTGAATCAGCATACCGTCTTTCTGAATCATCATACCCTCTTTCTGAATCAGCATACCGTCTTTCTGAATCATCATCCCCTCTTTCTGAATCATCATACCCTCTTTCTGAACCATCATCCCCTCTTTCTGAATCAGCATACCCTCTTTCTGAATCATCATTCCTTCTGAATCATCATACCCTCTTTCTGAACCATCATCCCCTCTTTCTGAATCATCATACCTTCTGAACCATCATCCCCTCTTTCTGAATCAGCATACCGTCTTTCTGAATCATCATACCGTCTTTCTGAATCATCATCCACTCTTTCTGAATCATCATCCCCTCTTTCTGAATCATCATCCCCTCTTTCTGAATCATCATCCACTCTTTCTGAATCATCATACCCTCTTTCTGAATCATCATACCTTCTGAATCATCATCCCCTCTTTCTGAATCATCATACCCTCTTTCTGAATCATCATACCTTCTGAATCATCATCCCCTCTTTCTGAATCATCATACCGTCTTTCTGAATCACCATCCTTTCTTTCTGAATCATCATACCGTCTTTCTGAATCATCATACCCTCTTTCTGAATCATCATACCGTCTTTCTGAATCATCATCCCCTCTTTCCGAATCATCATCCCCTCTTTCTGAATCAGCATACCGTCTTTCTGAATCATCATACCCTCTTTCTGAATCATCATACCCTCTTTCTGAATCATCATACCCTCTTTCTGAATCATCATACCCTCTTTCTGAATCATCATACCGTCTTTCTGAATCATCATCCCCTCTTTCCGAATCATCATCCCCTCTCCGAATCATCATACCCTCTTTCTGAATCAGCATACCGTCTTTCTGAATCATCATACCCTCTTTCTGAATCAGCATACCGTCTTTCTGAATCATCATCCCCTCTTTCTGAATCATCATACCCTCTTTCTGAACCATCATCCCCTCTTTCTGAATCAGCATACCCTCTTTCTGAATCATCATACCTTCTGAATCATCATACCCTCTTTCTGAACCATCATCCCCTCTTTCTGAATCATCATACCTTCTGAACCATCATCCCCTCTTTCTGAATCAGCATACCGTCTTTCTGAATCATCATACCGTCTTTCTGAATCATCATACCCTCTTTCTGAATCATCATCCCCACTCTGAATCATCATACCCTGAATCATCATACCCTCTTTCTGAATCATCATACCCTCTTTCTGAATCATCATCCCCACTCTGAATCATCATACCCTGAATCATCATCCCCTCTTTTTGAAAGCGATGCAAGATGCATTTTAAAACCGCCACAGGGAAGCTGAATGATTCTTCTGGGCCTTTCGTGTTGCAATCAACACATCATCAAGGAACGCCCTTGATGGGAACCGTATATGATTGGATCTCCTCTTTTCTGCATCATTGCAAGCTCCTGATGTATTGCTTGCTACACGAAAGGCCCAGAGTTATCATTCAACGCCCCCCGTGGTCGTTTTGCACGTAACTATGTATGATAATTCGTATAACTGTAGTTATGTGTACCTGTACCTAAATAAACTTACCTCAACTTTAATTAAGAATTATCATACATTGTCTACCTGCATGAGTCAAGGACTGAAAAGCATAAGGCTCTCTTGTAATCACAGACAAGGTTCCCTACTCACCTGGCAGTAAACAGTAATTACTGCGTGTTAGGTGACTGTTATGGGCAGCATCCTGGGGGGATTGTTATGTTAATGTACGACATTGTTATTCAAAAAGTGAGAAACGCCCATCCTGGCCTCTGGTCTCTCTGAGAGTTAGTGGTAACATAAACCTGGCCTCTGGTCTCTCTGAGAGTTAGTGGTAACATAAACCTGGCCTCTGGTCGCTCTGAGAGTTAGTGGTAACATAAACCTGGCCTCTGGTCGCTCTGAGAGTTAGTGGTAACATAAACCTGGCCTCTGGTCTCTCTGAGAGTTAGTGGTAACATAAACCTGGCCTCTGGTCTCTCTGAGAGTTAGTGGTAACATAAACCTGGCCTCTGGTCGCTCTGAGAGTTAGTGGTAACATAAACCTGGCCTCTGGTCTCTCTGAGAGTTAGTGGTAACATAAACCTGGCCTCTGGTCTCTCTGAGAGTTAGTGGTAACATAAACCTGGCCTCTGGTGTCTCTGAGAGTTAGTGGTAACATAAACCTGGCCTCTGGTCTCTCTGAGAGTTAGTGGTAACATAAACCTGGCCTCTGGTCTCTCTGAGAGTTAGTGGTAACATAAACCTGGCCTCTGGTCTCTCTGAGAGTTAGTGGTAACATAAACCTGGCCTCTGGTCTCTCTGAGAGTTAGTGGTAACATAAACCTGGCCTCTGGTCTCTCTGTGAGTTAGTGGTAACATAAACCTGGCCTCTGGTCTCTCTGAGAGTTAGTGGTAACATAAACCTGGCCTCTGGTCTCTCTGAGAGTTAGTGGTAACATAAACCTGGCCTCTGGTCTCTCTGAGAGTTAGTGGTAACATAAACCTGGCCTCTGGTCTCTCTGAGAGTTAGTGGTAACATAAACCTGGCCTCTGGTCTCTCTGAGAGTTAGTGGTAACATAAACCTGGCCTCAGGTCGTTCTGAGAGTTAGTGGTAACATAAACCTGGCCTCTGGTCGCTCTGAGAGTTAGTGGTAACATAAACCTGGCCTCTGGTCTCTCTGAGAGTTAGTGGTAACATAAACCTGGCCTCTGGTCTCTCTGAGAGTTAGTGGTAACATAAACCTGGCCTCAGGTCGTTCTGAGAGTTAGTGGTAACATAAACCTGGCCTCTGGTCTCTCTGAGAGTTAGTGGTAACATAAACCTGGCCTCTGGTCTCTCTGAGAGTTAGTGGTAACATAAACCTGGCCTCTGGTCTCTCTGAGAGTTAGTGGTAACATAAACCTGGCCTCAGGTCGTTCTGAGAGTTAGTGGTAACATAAACCTGGCCTCTGGTCTCTCTGAGAGTTAGTGGTAACATAAACCTGGCCTCTGGTCTCTCTGAGAGTTAGTGGTAACATAAACCTGGCCTCTGGTCTCTCTGAGAGTTAGTGGTAACATAAACCTGGCCTCTGGTCTCTCTGAGAGTTAGTGGTAACATAAACCTGGCCTCTGGTCTCTCTGAGAGTTAGTGGTAACATAAACCTGGCCTCTGGTCTCTCTGAGAGTTAGTGGTAACATAAACCTGGCCTCAGGTCGTTCTGAGAGTTAGTGGTAACATAAACCTGGCCTCTGGTCGCTCTGAGAGTTAGTGGTAACATAAACCTGGCCTCTGGTCTCTCTGAGAGTTAGTGGTAACATAAACCTGGCCTCTGGTCTCTCTGAGAGTTAGTGGTAACATAAACCTGGCCTCAGGTCGTTCTGAGAGTTAGTGGTAACATAAACCTGGCCTCTGGTCGCTCTGAGAGTTAGTGGTAACATAAACCTGGCCTCTGGTCTCTCTGAGAGTTAGTGGTAACATAAACCTGGCCTCAGGTCTCTCTGAGAGTTAGTGGTAACATAAACCTGGCCTCTGGTCGCTCTGAGAGTTAGTGGTAACATAAACCTGGCCTCTGGTCGCTCTGAGAGTTAGTGGTAACATAAACCTGGCCTCTGGTCTCTCTGAGAGTTAGTGGTAACATAAACCTGGCCTCAGGTCTCTCTGAGAGTTAGTGGTAACATAAACCTGGCCTCTGGTCTCTCTGAGAGTTAGTGGTAACATAAACCTGGCCTCTTGTCGCTCTGAGAGTTAGTGGTAACATAAACCTGGCCTCTGGTCGCTCTGAGAGTTAGTGGTAACATAAACCTGGCCTCTGGTCGCTCTGAGAGTTAGTGGTAACATAAACCTGGAAACCTCTCACTGGTAAACCACTAGTAAACATAAGTAAATTGTTAAATTACTTGTTAAAATAGAAAATCATTGTTAAAACAAGGAAATCACTTGTTAAAACAAATAAATCACTAGTTAAAACGAGTAAATCACCAGTTAAAACGAGAGTTTCGCTCTGTCAAGAGCTTGATCACAGAGCTGATAATTGTACAAGACAGACCGAAACGTTGTACCAAGTCACCTCTTAAAGTTTCAAGAGATATACACCCTGGGGGTGTATATCTCTTGACACAGATATACACCCTGGGGGTGTATATCTCTTGACACAGATATACACCCTGGGGGTGTATATCTCTTGACAGAGATATACACCCTGGGGGTGTATATCTCTTGACAGAGATATACACCCTGGGGGTGTATATCTCTTGACAGAGATATACACCATGGGGGTGTATATCTCTTGACAGAGAGATATACACCATGGGGGTGTATATCTCTTGACAGAGAGATATACACCATGGGGTGTATATCTCTGTGTATATATTCCGAGAGTTGACTTTCATCACTATTTTAGGGATTAAAGTACAGCCTTTCCTCACTTAACGACGGAGTTACGTTCCTAAGACCTCGTCGATAAACGAATTCGTCGGTAAGTGAGGAGCATACTATAATGGTTTGTGTCAACCATCTTTGATACTGCTTTAATGTCATCTTTGCACTGTTTATAACATTTCTGTTATATTTTAAATGTTTATACAGTAGTGTACTGTATATTGTAATAAACAGAATAGAGCAAGTCAGATAAACATTATTTAGGTATGAATACTGGTCAAAGAGCCCGTCGTAAGTCCGAGTCGTCGGTAAACTAGTACGTCGCTAAGTGAGGAGAGGCTGTATTTTTTCATTGTTGGTAAACAGGTGACAGGCGGCTGTGATGACCCTCGTGTAGTGGATTGATGGCCCTCATGTAGTGGATTGATGACCCTCGTGTAGTGGATTGAGGATCCTCGTGTAGTGGATTGATGACCCTCGTGTAGTGGATTGATGACCCTCGTGCAATGGATTGATGACCCTCGTGTAGTGGATTGATGACCCTCGTGCAGTGGATTGATGACCCTCGTGCAATGGATTGATGACCCTCGTGTAGTGGATTGATGACCCTCGTGTAGTGGATTGATGACCCTCGTGCAATGGATTGATGACCCTCGTGTAGTGGATTGATGACCCTCGTGTAGTGGATTGAGGATCCTCGTGTAGTGGATTGAGGATCCTCGTGTAGTGGATTGAGGATCCTCGTGTAGTGGATTGATGACCCTCGTGTAGTGGATTGATGACCCTCGTGCAATGGATTGATGATCCTCGTGTAGTGGATTGATGACCCTCGTGTAGTGGATTGAGGATCCTCGTGTAGTGGATTGATGGCCCTCGTGTAGTGGATTGATGGCCCTCGTGCAGTGGATTGATGACCCTCGTGTAGTGGATTGATGGCCCTCGTGCAGTGGATTGATGACCCTCGTGTAGTGGATTGAGGATCCTCGTGTAGTGGATTGATGGCCCTCGTGTAGTGGATTGATGGCCCTCGTGTAGTGGATTGATGACCCTCGTGTAGTGGATTGATGGCCCTCGTGCAGTGGATTGATGACCCTCGTGTAGTGGATTGATTACCCTCGTGTAGTGGATTGATTACCCTCGTGTAGTGGATTGATTACCCTCGTGTAGTGGATTGATGACCCTCGTGTAGTGGATTGATGACCCTCGTGTAGTGGATTGATGACCCTCGTGCAGTGGATTGATGACCCTCGTGTAGTGGATTGATTACCCTCGTGTAGTGGATTGATTACCCTCGTGTAGTGGATTGATGACCCTCGTGTAGTGGATTGATGACCCTCGTGTAGTGGATTGATGACCCTCGTGTAGTGGATTGATGACCCTCGTGCAGTGGATTGATGACCCTCGTGTAGTGGATTGATGACCCTCGTGTAGTGGATTGATGACCCTCGTGTAGTGGATTGATTACCCTCGTGTAGTGGATTGATTACCCTCGTGTAGTGGATTGATGACCCTCGTGTAGTGGATTGATGACCCTCGTGTAGTGGATTGATGACCCTCGTGCAGTGGATTGATGACCCTCGTGTAGTGGATTGATTACCCTCGTGTAGTGGATTGATTACCCTCGTGTAGTGGATTGATGACCCTCGTGTAGTGGATTGATGACCCTCGTGTAGTGGATTGATTACCCTCGTGTAGTGGATTGATGATCCTCGTGTAGTGGATTGATGACCCTCGTGTAGTGGATTGATGATCCTCGTGTAGTGGATTGATGATCCTCGTGTAGTGGATTGATGACCCTCGTGCAGTGGATTGATGACCCTCGTGTAGTGGATTGATGATCCTCGTGTAGTGGATTGATGATCCTCGTGTAGTGGATTGATGACCCTCGTGCAGTGGATTGATGATCCTCGTGTAGTGGGTTGATGATCCTCGTGTAGTGGATTGATGACCCTCGTGCAGTGGATTGATGATCCTCGTGCAGTGGATTGATGACCCTCGTGCAGTGGATTGATGACCCTCGTGTAGTGGATTGATGACCCTCGTGTAGTGGATTGATGACCCTCGTGCAGTGGATTGATGACCCTCGTGTAGTGGATTGATGACCCTCGTGTAGTGGATTGATGACCCTCGTGCAGTGGATTGATGACCCTCGTGCAGTGGATTGATGACCCTCGTGCAGTGGATTGATGACCCTCGTGTAGTGGATTGATGACCCTCGTGCAGTGGATTGATGACCCTCGTGTAGTGGATTGATGACCCTCGTGTAGTGGATTGATGACCCTCGTGTAGTGGATTGATTACCCTCGTGTAGTGGATTGATTACCCTCGTGTAGTGGATTGATGACCCTCGTGTAGTGGATTGATGACCCTCGTGTAGTGGATTGATGACCCTCGTGCAGTGGATTGATGACCCTCGTGTAGTGGATTGATTACCCTCGTGTAGTGGATTGATTACCCTCGTGTAGTGGATTGATGACCCTCGTGTAGTGGATTGATGACCCTCGTGTAGTGGATTGATTACCCTCGTGTAGTGGATTGATGATCCTCGTGTAGTGGATTGATGATCCTCGTGTAGTGGATTGATGATCCTCGTGTAGTGGATTGATGACCCTCGTGTAGTGGATTGATTACCCTCGTGTAGTGGATTGATGATCCTCGTGTAGTGGATTGATGATCCTCGTGTAGTGGATTGATGACCCTCGTGTAGTGGATTGATGACCCTCGTGTAGTGGATTGATGACCCTCGTGTAGTGGATTGATGACCCTCGTGCAGTGGATTGATGACCCTCGTGTAGTGGATTGATGACCCTCGTGTAGTGAATTGTTCCAGCCAAGGTTACCTGTAGTCAGTTCCGTAGGTCACTGCCCCCTCGGCCTCCTGGTTGCTGGCCTGATCAGTCAGACTCTTAGTGCACGTTGCCTGCGGTCTGACGTATGCAACACAGCCTTGCTGACCAGGAATTGATTTAAGGAATTTGTCGAGTTTCCTCTTGTAGACTGCTGAGGTTCTGTTGGTAATCCCCCTTATGCATGAAGGGTGGGTATTGAAGAGTCGAGGTCTCTTTACACTTAATTCTTTTTGTACTCATCACTTCCCTGCTTTTCAACACAGGTATCCTGCACTGTCTGCCGAGACTCTTAAATTCATATGTAATGATTTCGATGCAGATTTGGGATCCATTCCTCCAGAATTTTCCAGGTGTGGATTATCATATATCTTTCTCGCCTACGTTTTAAGGAGTACAGTTCTAGGGACTTCAAGCACTCCCAGTAATTTAAGTGCTTGACTGTTTTAATACGAGCTGTGACATCTAATATTTTCCAGCTCTACAGTTTCACTTCTTTTGAAGATGGTCGTTAGTACTAATATTCCAGCCTAAAGAAATTGAGTGACTCTCATTATAGGCTTAGCATCTCTTGTTTTGAAAGTTCTAGTTATCCAACTTATCAGTTGTGATAATGACATATGCTCCTTGAATGTGTGATGTGACATTATCACTCACAGGTCTCTCACATCAGACTTACGTTCTGTTGAGTGATTTAAATTTGTCTTGTACTCTGATGTTGTGTTTATGTCCTCAGTTCTTCCGTAATGTAGTTATTGAGATTTGTTCTCAGTGATCACGAAGAACTCGTTAGGGTCTTCAAGCTGAACACTGAACACTGAGTCATACTGGGGTTCAAGTATGTCGCTTATTGCCTTATTGTCGACCTTATTGTCGACCTTATTGTCGATACTATATCTTATTTTTGCCCTTAATTTTACATACGAGAAGTATTTTGGATTTCTCTCAGTTTCATTTATGGCATTTTGCACTCTCTCTCTCTCTCTATCTCTCTCTCTCTCTCTCTCTCTCTCTCTCTCTCTCTCTCTCTCTCTCTCTCTCTCTCTCTCTCTCTCTCTCTCTCTCT
This sequence comes from Cherax quadricarinatus, assembly GCF_038502225.1. NCBI lineage: Eukaryota > Metazoa > Arthropoda > Malacostraca > Decapoda > Parastacidae > Cherax > Cherax quadricarinatus. Next base: position 8,032,427 of record NC_091386.1, read on the forward strand.
CTCTCTGTACACAGGGTGTGACAAGGTTAGGTTACGGATTTCTTGCTTTATTAACAAGTTAAGAGCTGTTACCTACATCAGCTCATTTGAAAGTATTTTTATTGTTATGAGACATACACGTAGGGAACAGGATGAAGTTGGAGCCATCTGTGGGTTAGCATTTTCATTTGATCAACTGACTTTATCTCGTTGATATTATGCTTACGAACGTGTTCCAGACTCGAGAATTTTGAACACTCTATAACATATTTTAAGCTCAGCGTTTTCCATTTCCTAGCCGGTCTTTTCATTCTTCATAAAGTCTTGTGTCTTGAGTAGGTCTGTTATCCGCTGTCTTCCTCTGTCTTACCAGTTTAGCCTCGTCCTCCTCCTCCTCCTCCTCGTCCGTCGTAATGATGTGTCTGGAGTATACTTCTACTGCCATTAAGTTCGTCCTCTCCAAATACTTGTTGTGGTTCTCGTTTATCATCTTGTCTTCCCAGTGTACTTTACTAAGCTCACGATTTATTAGTTCCCAGTTGATGTTCTTGCTGTTAATGTTTAGTTTATTAAAATACCTCCATTATTGTGTTTTGTTAATTAAGACCAGTGAGTGAATGTCTGTTAAGTTGTTTACTGGTTTAATGTCTTAGACACTATTATGTTCCGGACTAAATCTTCATTATTTGTGAATATATTTCTTGAATATTCTCTAGTCTAGGTGGTTCGTGTATTTGCTGGCATTAGGTGATTTTATTAGTCTAAGCAGCTCAGTTAAGAGAGACTGTTGGTCCAGGTGGCTTCTGGAGTTGTCTTGATTAAGAGGCACCTAAGTTCCTCCGTTTTCTAATTACATCTTCATTTTTCCACTATAATCTACCTTGTCTATAATTGTTATTGTATTTGCTTTCTTTATTTCGTAAGGATCAGGATCTTTCCTTAATTCATGGTATAACTTCATGTTATAACTTCATGTTATAACTTCATGGTATAACTTCATGTTATAACTTCATGGTATAACTTCATGTTATAACTTCATGTTATAACTTCATGGTATAACTTCATGGTATAACTTCATGGTATAACTTCATGTTATAACTTCATGTTATAACTTCATGTTATAACTTCATGTTATAACTTCATGTTATAACTTCATGTTATAACTTCATGTTATAACTTCATGGTATAACTTCATGGTATAACTTCATGGTATAACTTCATGGTATAACTTCATGGTATAACTTCATGGTATAACTTCATGGTATAACTTCATGGTATAACTTGCAGAGGTCTGAGCTCACACCTCTGCAACACAGTTGTCATGGAAGACTTGTTAAGTTATACCAAGAATTAAGGTAAGATCCTGGACTTCACGTTACGAAACAGAGTAAATACGATAATAATTATGAACAAGGTGGATTATAGTGGGAAAATAAACATATAATTAGAAGACGGAGGAACTTACGTGTCTCTTAAGTTGCAACAAGATACTTGAGGCCGGGTTTAAAAGTTTTGATTTTAATTACTTGGCCTTTGAATTGTATTTAATAGTTCATATATTGTATTAATAGTTCATATATTGTATTAATAGTTCATATATTGTATTAATAGTTAATTTATTGTATTTAATAGTTCATTTATTGTATTTAATAGTTCATATATTGTATTAATAGTTCATATATTGTATTAATAGTTCATTTATTGTATTAATAGTTCATTTATTGTATTAATAGTTCATTTATTGTATTTAATAGTTCATTTATTGTATTTAATAGTTCATATATTGTATTAATAGTTCATATATTGTATTAATAGTTCATATATTGTATTAATAGTTCATTTATTGTATTAATAGTTCATTTATTGTATTAATAGTTCATTTATTGTATTTAATAGTTCATTTATTGTATTAATAGTTCATTTATTGTATTTAATAGTTAATTTATTGTATTAATAGTTCATTTATTGTATTAATAGTTCATTTATTGTATTAATAGTTCATTTATTGTATTAATAGTTCATTTATTGTATTTAATAGTTCATATATTGTATTAATAGTTCATTTATTGTATTTAATAGTTCATTTATTGTATTTAATAGTTCATTTATTGTATTAATAGTTCATATATTGTATTAATAGTTCATTTATTGTATTAATAGTTCATTTATTGTATTAATAGTTCATTTATTGTATTTAATAGTTCATTTATTGTATTAATAGTTCATTTATTGTATTAATAGTTCATTTATTGTATTAATAGTTCATTTATTGTATTTAATAGTTCATTTATTGTATTAATAGTTCATTTATTGTATTTAATAGTTCATATATTGTATTAATAGTTCATTTACAAATACAATAAGATTTTATTATTAAGTTTTACTCACCAAAACTTGAATTACATCAGTGATACGAGCGACACTAACATACAGACTAAGATAAGATAAGATTTCGTTCGGATTTTTAACCCCGGAGGGTTAGCCACCCAGGATAACCCAAGAAAGTCAGTGCGTCATCGAGGACTGTCTAACTTATTTCCATTGTGGTCCTTAATCTTGTCCCCCAGGATGCCACCCACACCAGTCCACTAACACCCAGGATGCCACCCACACCAGTCCACTAACACCCAGGATGCCACCCACACCAGTCCACTAACACCCAGGATGCGACCCACACCAGTCCACTAACACCCAGGATGCGACCCACACCAGTCCACTAACACCCAGGATGCGACCCACACCAGTCGACTAACACCCAGGATGTGACCCACACCAGTCCACTAACACCCAGGATGTGACCCACACCAGTCCACTAACACCCAGGATGCGACCCACACCAGTCGACTAACACCCAGGATGTGACCCACACCAGTCCACTAACACCCAGGATGCGACCCACACCAGTCCACTAACACCCAGGATGCCACCCACACCAGTCCACTAACACCCAGGATGTGACCCACACCAGTCCACTAACACCCAGGATGCCACCCACACCAGTCCACTAACACCCAGGATGCCACCCACACCAGTCCACTAACACCCAGGATGCCACCCACACCAGTCCACTAACACCCAGGATGCGACCCACACCAGTCCACTAACACCCAGGATGCCACCCACACCAGTCCACTAACACCCAGGATGCCACCCACACCAGTCCACTAACACCCAGGATGTGACCCACACCAGTCGACTAACACCCAGGATGCGACCCACACCAGTCCACTAACACCCAGGATGTAACCCACACCAGTCCACTAACACCCAGGATGTGACCCACACCAGTCCACTAACACCCAGGATGTGACCCACACCAGTCCACTAACACCCAGGATGCCACCCACACCAGTCCACTAACACCCAGGATGCGACCCACACCAGTCCACTAACACCCAGGATGCCACCCACACCAGTCCACTTACACCCAGGATGCGACCCACACCAGTCCACTAACACCCAGGATGTGACCCACACCAGTCCACTAACACCCAGGATGCGACCCACACCAGTCCACTAACACCCAGGATGTGACCCACACCAGTCCACTAACACCCAGGATGTGACCCACACCAGTCCACTAACACCCAGGATGCGACCCACACCAGTCCACTAACACCCAGGATGCCACCCACACCAGTCCACTAACACCCAGGATGCGACCCACACCAGTCCACTAACACCCAGGATGTGACCCACACCAGTCCACTAACACCCAGGATGCGACCCACACCAGTCCACTAACACCCAGGATGTGACCCACACCAGTCCACTAACACCCAGGATGCGACCCACACCAGTCCACTAACACCCAGGATGTGACCCACACCAGTCCACTAACACCCAGGATGTGACCCACACCAGTCCACTAACACCCAGGATGCGACCCACACCAGTCCACTAACACCCAGGATGCGACCCACACCAGTCCACTAACACCCAGGATGTGACCCACACCAGTCCACTAACACCCAGGATGTGACCCACACCAGTCCACTAACACCCAGGTACCTATTTGCTGCTAGGTGAACAGGACAACAGGTGTAAGGAAACGTGTCGAAATGTTTCCACCCGCCGGGAATCGAACCCGGGCCCTCCGTGTGTGAAGCGGGTGCTTTAGCCACCAGGCCACCGGGCCATCGGGCCACCAGGCCACCGGGCCACCTTGTTACCTGTTTCTCTGGTCACGTCTGATTGTACCCAGTTATCCCTATTGTAAAAATAGCCTTTAATGTTGGTCTTTATAAATGCTATAAACATTGCATCCTACTCAGTGGATACGCCACTGATGAACAATATTTAGTTGGTTTAACATTAGCCTTGAATATTTTGTAAGGTAAAACAATGTTTAGTTGGTTTAACATTAACCTTGAATATTTTGTAAGGTAAAACAATGTTTAGTTGGTTTAACATTAGCCTTGAATATTTTGTAAGGTAAAACAATGTTTAGTTGGTTTAACATTAACCTTGAATATTTTGTAAGGTAAAACAATGTTTAGTTGGTTTAACATTAACCTTGAATATTTTGTAAGGTAAAACAATGTTTAGTTGGTTTAACATTAACCTTGAATATTTTGTAAGGTAAAACAATGTTTAGTTGGTTTAACATTAACCTTGAATAGTTTGTAAGGTAAATGATGTGTTGGTGTGCTGGGTCGCTTTTCTCTTAGTATGCAGCAGTTGTCTGTCTTTCTTGATAAAACGTTTCGCCTACACAGTAGGCTTCTTCAGTCAAATACGAAGGGAGTAGATAAATTAGACACATGTGCAACTCTTGGGTATCTTTGAGGAAACGTTTCGCCACACAGTGGCTTCATCAGTCCATACAAAGGAGAATCTTGAAGAACAGGAGGAGAATAAGGTAATCAGTCCCTCACTGTGTGGCGAAACGTTTCCTCAATAAAGATACCCAAGAGTTGCACATGTGTCTAATTTATCAACATGTCGGTTCTCTGAACCATTCATCTACAAACGAAGGGAGTAGTTGAAATAAAGATGGTGTTATCAGTCCCTCAACCTTGGAGAAAAGTATTTGAGGTGGTCAGTCCCCCAGCTGGAGGCTGATTATAGAATAGATTACAGTAAACTACGATTATCATTATTATTATTATTATTATTATTATTATTATTATTATTATTATTATTATTATTATTACAGTAGTAATTTATGTTAATCTTCCTATAATTGTTGATAATCAAAATATACATAATTATTGTTGATTATAGGCAGTAATAATTGAGAAGGTATGCTAATGTTAGGGATGTCTCATAACTCGAGTGCTAGCGCACTCAGCTCACACACACAGAGGGCTGTGGTTCGACCCCCGGTACGGCGATCCAACCACAGGTGTCTTTCCTTAAGACACCTTAAGACAACAGGTGTCTTTCCTTAAGACACCTTAAGACAGCAGGTGTCTTTCCTTAAGACACCTTAAGACAGCAGGTGTCTTTCCTTAAGACACCTTAAGACAGCAGGTGTCTTTCCTTAAGACGCCTTAAGACAGCAGGTGTCTTTCCTTAAGACGCCTTAAGACAGCAGGTGTCTTTCCTTAAGACGCCTGCTGTCCCTATTCACCTAGCAGTAAAATAGGTACCCGGGTGTTATTGGACTAGTGTGGGTCACATTCTGGATGTTAGTGGACTGGTGTGGGTCACATCCTGGGTGTTAGTGGACTGGTGTGGGTCACATTCTGGGTGTTAGTGGACTGGTGTGGGTCACATTCTGGGTGTTAGTGAACTGCGTGGGTCACATTCTGGGTGTTAGTGGACTGGTGTGGGTCACATCCTGGGTATTAGTGGACTGGTGTGGGTCACATTCTGAGTGTTAGTGGACTGGTGTGGGTCACATTCTGGGTGTTAGTGGACTGGTGTGGGTCACATCCTGGGTGTTAGTGGACTGGTGTGGGTCACATCCTGGGTGTTAGTGGACTGGTGTGGGTCACATCCTGGGTGTTAGTGGACTGGTGTGGGTCACATCCTGGGTGTTAGTGGACTGGTGTGGGTCACATCCTGGGTATTAGTGGACTGGTGTGGGTCACATCCTGGGTATTAGTGGACTGGTGTGGGTCACATCCTGGGTGTTAGTGGACTGGTGTGGGTCACATCCTGGGTATTAGTGGACTGGTGTGGGTCACATCCTGGGTATTAGTGGACTGGTGTGGGTCACATCCTGGGTGTTAGTGGACTGGTGTGGGTCACATCCTGGGTATTAGTGGACTGGTGTGGGTCACATCCTGGGTATTAGTGGACTGGTGTGGGTCACATCCTGGGTGTTAGTGGACTGGTGTGGGTCACATCCTGGGTGTTAGTGGACTGGTGTGGGTCACATCCTGGGTGTTAGTGGACTGGTGTGGGTCACATCCTGGGTATTAGTGGACTGGTGTGGGTCACATCCTGGGTGTTAGTGGACTGGTGTGGGTCACATCCTGGGTATTAGTGGACTGGTGTGGGTCACATCCTGGGTGTTAGTGGACTGGTGTGGGTCACATCCTGGGTGTTAGTGGACTGGTGTGGGTCACATCCTGGGTATTAGTGGACTGGTGTGGGTCACATCCTGGGTGTTAGTGGACTGGTGTGGGTCACATCCTGGGTGTTAGTGGACTGGTGTGGGTCACATCCTGGGTGTTAGTGGACTGGTGTGGGTCACATCCTGGGTATTAGTGGACTGGTGTGGGTCACATCCTGGGTGTTAGTGGACTGGTGTGGGTCACATCCTGGGTGTTAGTGGACTGGTGTGGGTCACATCCTGGGTGTTAGTGGACTGGTGTGGGTCACATCCTGGGTGTTAGTGGACTGGTGTGGGTCACATCCTGGGTGTTAGTGGACTGGTGTGGGTCACATCCTGGGTGTTAGTGGACTGGTGTGGGTCACATCCTGGGTATTAGTGGACTGGTGTGGGTCACATCCTGGGTATTAGTGGACTGGTGTGGGTCACATCCTGGGTGTTAGTGGACTGGTGTGGGTCACATCCTGGGTGTTAGTGGACTGGTGTGGGTCACATCCTGGGTATTAGTGGACTGGTGTGGGTCACATCCTGGGTGTTAGTGGACTGGTGTGGGTCACATCCTGGGTGTTAGTGGACTGGTGTGGGTCACATCCTGGGTGTTAGTGGACTGGTGTGGGTCACATCCTGGAACAAAACTGACATAATTTGCGGGAAATGCTGTACATAACAAGCGACTTTCTATATAGTAGTATGTCACTGATGTCAGCTATGGCCTATATACCTTGTACATGTACTGGTATACCTTGTACATGTACTGGTATACCTTGTACATGTACTGGTATACCTTGTACATGTACTGGTATACCTTGTACATGTACTGGTATACCTTGTACATGTACTGGTATACCTTGTACATGTACTGGTATACCTTGTACATGTACTGGTATACCTTGTACATGTACTGGTATACCTTGTACATGTACTGGTAGTAAATAATGATAATTAAATACTATATAATTGGTATGTTTAAGGGGCCAGTGTTGAATCACTTTTTTCAACCCTCTTAATAATAATTGTAATAATAATAATAATAATAATAATAATAATAATAATAATAATACGTATTTTGATGTTTACAGGTAAGTGTATGAGTGTCCACGTATGGCTCCCAGACCAGGTGCTGACACTGGCTGCTGCCCCACGCTGACTTACCAATAAGGTAAGTCATCTTCCACATGTGCTTGTGTCTTATGATAAGTTACTCACCTAACTTTTATGTTAAGTTACTGATATAGTGTGTAAGTTGATCACCTACCTTCTATGTTAAGTTCCTCAGATAGTGTGTAAGTTGCTTATGTTCTGTGTTAAGTTTGTCGCATTATTATACGCTGGACCTCATCTTCACTAAGAACGACGATCTGATACGTAATGTAAGACAATAGACTCAGATCACAACATAATAGAGGTCCAGACATGTATACACAGGTCTCCTGACCTGCAAAATATGGTCAGTCATGAGGGTATCTTCACAAAATTCAACTTCAGTAACAAAAACATACAATGGGAACAAGTCAACTATGTCTTAAATGAAACAAGCCGGGAAGATATCCTAAATGACATGGATCCGAACCTTAGCCTAGAAAAAATTAACTCTGTGGCTCTTGAGGTCTGCTCAAAGCGCATTCCATTAAGACAGTCTTATTAGGTGGGCATTATGGCGCTTGTTAATGTGTCCATTCTGAAGAGGTTTGCCCTTGCTCTGTCTGATCGGTACCCATGTACTTCAAAATGCCCTCATCTGAAAATATAACTTTTCTCCAGTCATCTGTCGTTCATCTCTTATGATCGAGTGTCCACCGCATCAGTGTTTTCTTCATAATTGTTTCTTTACCAGCTTTCTGGCAGTTCTTCCAGCTTCAAGGAGACTTTGTCGAACAGCTGAAGAATCAACGTGCATGCCAGCTGAAGCTAAATCTCTCTATAGATTTTTGCTGATTATCTTAGGATCCTTGACACTGTATCTCATGATAACCTTGTCCTCGTGAGGTTTTGTGTTGTGTTTTCTTCGACATCTTCCTCGATGCTGCACTCCACAATTACTAGTGTCGTCAGCTCTCTTCAGACTCCCACCAACAGATGACTTTGCTAGGCTCAAATTTTCGGCAATCTCTCTGATACTCAAATCATTATGTTTTCTAAGGGCTACAATACTTGCAAGTTTCCTAAGTATATCATCCATCATGAATTTCAGCAGTAATAATTGCAGGGGATAATTTGGCAAAACCTTATAACAAAACAGCTGTTGTAGCACTGACGAGAGTCGCAGGGTAATACCACAGTTGGATGGTTGTCAGACGTCAGTAGCAAACTCTTCTGAAAAGAAAAGAACCCAAGCTACATTAAACTGGAGACTAAGACATGAGATAATAACAAAATTTACTCCTGTGTCAATTAATTTGCACATTAATGTATGTACAATTACAAGGTGCTGTCAAAAAGTTCCTTGACTGCCACAAGAAAATATATAGGCTTATCTAATGACCTAATCAGAGTTGTCTCCCTGGCAGTACTCTCCTTGCGAAGCTGCACACGGATTCCAGCATCACTGTCACTTTTTCAGTCATTTCTAGAAATTTTTCCTTACGTCTGTAGCGTGGCCAGCAATTTCTTTGGAATCTCCTCTACATTATTCAAATGCTGTCCCCTGAGCAAGATTTTTAATTTTGGGAAGAGAAAGAAATCACGGGGGGGTGGGGTTAGATGTGGGGAGTGAGTGTGGGGGACGACCACCATGTTTTTAGCTAGAAACAATAGTCCTTTTGGTCTTAAGTCAGCAAGTGGGGAACAAATTTTCAGAAATTCCCAAACACTTACAATGTGTTGGATACTCTGATGAGAGTGTTCGTGAATAACCTTCCTCACATTTTCAGTGTTGACGTCTGTTTTTGTCAGTGATGGACGACCAGTGTTCAGCATGTAGTTACTGATTTGTGATCGCTCTCCCAAAGCTCATCATTAACCTCAAGATTTATTTATTAGTGACCCGTGGCCTGTTGGCAAAGATCTCGCTCCACACGCTGAGTGTTTGAGTCCCAGCAAGGGTTGAAACATAGGGCGTGTTTACATCAGCTGTTCACGTTCACTCATCAATAAAAATGGATACCTGGGTGTTAGTGGACTGGTGTGGGTGGCATCCCAGGATTAAATTGACCAGATTTGCCCGAAATGCTCTGGATGTGGGTGGGTGTGAGTTGGACCTGATAGCTTGAGCTACCAGGTCGGTTGCCGTGTTCCTCCCTTAAGTCAATGTGACCTGACCTGACTAGGTTGGGTGCATTGGCTTAAGCCGGTAGGAGACTTGGACCTGCCTCGCATGGGCCAGTAGGCCTTCTGCAGTGTTCCTTCGTTCTTATGTTCTTATTGATGTCAGCTAGGACTGTATACCTTGTACATGTACTTGTAGATATATTATTATTATTATTATTATTATTATTATTATTATTATACTGGCAGGAACCAAGTCAAGGAGGTTGTTTTCTCTAGCTGGTTCTGCCACAGAATGTTTTGAAAAGCAATCCAGAATTGTATGAAGGTCACTAGACAAGAGATCCTATTAAATTGTTCTAACCAGTTTGTCTAAAGTTGAAATCTCCCATTAACACATGTTGATATCTAGATGCTTTATGAATTTCGTCCTATAGAAGCTTACTGCACTCCCTGTCAGGGTTTGGGGGCCTATAAATCACACCCAAAATTAGTTTTTCACGGCCCTCAAGAAACTGTAGCCCAACAGATTCTTTGTCCGACGCTTCTAATTTTGTATCTTGTTTAACGCAACAATTTAAATTATAACTAACATCGCCAGTCCACCTTCCTGTTGACCTTGTCAGTGTGGGATAGTTTATAGTTTTGTATGTGGTATTCCGAAGGTATTTCTCTGTCAGGTTGAACCAGCTCTCTGTTGTAGCAGTAATATGACCCCTGTTAAGTTCTTGACTTGTGTGCTAACTTAAGACACTGTTAAGTTCTTGACTTGTGTGGTAACTTAAGACACTGTTAAGTTCTTGACTTGTGTGGTAACTTAAGACACTGTTAAGTTCTTAATTTGTGTGGTAACTTAAGACACTGTTAAGTTCTTAACTTGTGTGGTAACTTAAGACACTGTTAAGTTCTTAACTTGTGTGGTAACTTAAGACACTGTTAAGTTCTTAACTTGTGTGGTAACTTAAGACACTGTTAAGTTCTTAACTTGTGTGGTAACTTAAGACACTGTTAAGTTCTTGACTTGTGTGCTAACTTAAGACACTGTTAAGTTCTTAACTTGTGTGCTAACTTAAGACACTGTTAAGTTCTTAACTTGTGTGGTAACTTAAGACACTGTTAAGTTCTTGACTTGTGTGGTAACTTAAGACACTGTTAAGTTCTTGACTTGTGTGGTTACTTAAGACACTGTTAAGTTCTTGACTTGTGTGCTAACTTAAGACACTGTTAAGTTCTTAACTTGTGTGGTAGCTTAAGACACTGTTAAGTTCTTGACTTGTGTGGTAACTTAAGACACTGTTAAGTTCTTGACTTGTGTGGTTACTTAAGACACTGTTAAGTTCTTGACTTGTGTGCTAACTTAAGACACTGTTAAGTTCTTAACTTGTGTGGTAACTTAAGACACTGTTAAGTTCTTGACTTGTGTGGTAACTTAAGAAACTGTTAAGTTCTTGACTTGTGTGGTTACTTAAGACACTGTTAAGTTCTTAACTTGTGTGCTAACTTAAGACACTGTTAAGTTCTTGACTTGTGTGGTAACTTAAGACAATGTTAAGTTCTTAATTTGTGTGCTAACTTAAGACACTGTTAAGTTCTTAACTTGTGTGGTAACTTAAGACACTGTTAAGTTCTTAACTTGTGTGGTAACTTAAGACACTGTTAAGTTCTTAACTTGTGTGGTAACTTAAGACACTGTTAACTTAGTTTACGACCATCTTAAGGTTGGAGCAGTTCTTACTAACATGTTTCTGACTCGTTATATCTTGATCATCCAACTGTGCCTGTCTGTCTGTCTGTCTGTTCCGTGCCTCTCTGTCTGTTCCGTGCCTCTCTGTCTGTTCCGTGCCTCTCTGTTCCGTGCCTGTCTGTTCCGTGCCTGTCTGTCTGTTCCGCACCTCTCTGTTCCGTGCCTGTCTGTCTGTCTGTTCCGTGCCTGTCTGTCTGTTCCGTGCCTGTCTGTCTGTCTGTTCCGTGCCTGTCTGTCTGTTCCGTGCCTGTCTGTCTGTTCCGTGCCTGTCTGTCTGTTCCGTGCCTGTCTGTTCCGTGCCTGTCTGTCTGTTCCGTGCCTGCCTGTCTGTTCCGTGCCTGTCTGTCTGTTCCGTGTCTGTCTGTCTGTTCCGTGCCTGTCTGTCTGTTCCGTGCCTGCCTGTCTGTTCCGTGTCTATCTATCTGTTCCGTGTCTGTCTGTCTGTTCCGTGCCTGTCTGTTCCGTGCCTGTCTGTCTGTTCCGTGCCTGTCTGTTCCGTGCCTGTCTGTCTGTTCCGTACCTGTCTGTTCCGTGCCTGTCTGTCTGTTCCGTGTCTGTCTGTTCCGTGCCTGTCTGTCTGTTCCGTGCCTGTCTGTCTGTTCCGTGCCTGCCTGTCTGTTCCGTGTCTGTCTGTCTGTTCCGTGCCTGTCTGTCTGTCTGTTCCGTGCCTGTCTGTTCCGTGCCTGTCTGTCTGTTCCGTGCCTGCCTGTCTGTTCCGTGCCTGTCTGTCTGTTCCGTGCCTGTCTGTTCCGTGCCTGTCTGTTCCGTGTCTGTCTGTCTGTTCCGTGCCTGTCTGTCTGTCTGTTCCGTGCCTGTCTGTTCCGTGCCTGTCTGTCTGTTCCGTGCCTGCCTGTCTGTTCCGTG
>NC_091386.1:8049722-8116330 GCF_038502225.1 Cherax quadricarinatus
TGAGATATTTGACAACAGGAATGTCACTGAGATATTTGACAACGAGGATGTCACTGAGATATTTGACAACGAGGATGTCACTGAGATACTTGACAACGAGGATGTCACTGAGATATTTGACAACGAGGATGTCACTGAGATACTTGACAACGAGGATGTCACAGATATTTGACAACGAGGATGTCACTGAGATACTTGACAACGAGGATGTCACAGATATTTGACAACGAGGATGTCACTGAGATACTTGACAACGAGGATGTCACTGAGATATTTGACAACGAGGATGTCACTGAGATATTTGACAACGAGGATGTCACTGAGATACTTGACAACGAGGATGTCACAGATATTTGACAACGAGGATGTCACTGAGATACTTGACAACGAGGATGTCACAGATATTTGACAACGAGGATGTCACTGAGATACTTGACAACGAGGATGTCACTGAGATATTTGACAACGAAGATGTCACTGAGATATTTGACAACGAGGATGTCACTGAGATACTTGACAACGAGGATGTCACAGATATTTGACAACAGGAATGTCACTGAGATATTTGACAACAGGAATGTCACTGAGATATTTGACAACGAGGATGTCACTGAGATATTTGACAACGAGGATGTCACTGAGATATTTGACAACGAGGATGTCACTGAGATATTTGACAACGAGGATGTCACTGAGATATTTGACAACGAGGATGTCACTGAGATATTTGACAACGAGGATGTCACTGAGATATTTGACAACGAGGATGTCACTGAGATATTTGACAACGAGGATGTCACTGAGATATTTGACAACGAGGATGTCACTGAGATATTTGACAACGAGGATGTCACTGAGATATTTGACAACGAGGATGTCACTGAGATATTTGACAACGAGGATGTCACTGAGATATTTGACAACGAGGATGTCACTGAGATATTTGACAACAGGAATGTCACTGAGATATTTGACAACGAGGATGTCACTGAGATATTTGACAACGAGGATGTCACTGAGATATTTGACAACGAGGATGTCACTGAGATATTTGACAACGAGGATGTCACTGAGATATTTGACAACGAGGATGTCACTGAGATATTTGACAACGAGGATGTCACTGAGATATTTGACAACAGGAATGTCACTGAGATATTTGACAACAGGAATGTCACTGAGATATTTGACAACGAGGATGTCACTGAGATATTTGACAACGAGGATGTCACTGAGATACTTGACAACGAGGATGTCACTGAGATATTTGACAACGAGGATGTCACTGAGATACTTGACAACGAGGATGTCACAGATATTTGACAACGAGGATGTCACTGAGATACTTGACAACGAGGATGTCACAGATATTTGACAACGAGGATGTCACTGAGATACTTGACAACGAGGATGTCACTGAGATATTTGACAACGAGGATGTCACTGAGATATTTGACAACGAGGATGTCACTGAGATACTTGACAACGAGGATGTCACAGATATTTGACAACGAGGATGTCACTGAGATACTTGACAACGAGGATGTCACAGATATTTGACAACGAGGATGTCACTGAGATACTTGACAACGAGGATGTCACTGAGATATTTGACAACGAAGATGTCACTGAGATATTTGACAACGAGGATGTCACTGAGATACTTGACAACGAGGATGTCACAGATATTTGACAACGAGGATGTCACTGAGATACTTGACAACGAGGATGTCACTGAGATATTTGACAACGAGGATGTCACTGAGATACTTGACAACGAGGATGTCACTGAGATATTTGACAACGAGGATGTCACTGAGATATTTGACAACGAGGATGTCACTGAGATATTTGACAACGAGGATGTCACTGAGATATTTGACAACGAGGATGTCACTGAGATATTTGACAACAGGAATGTCACTGAGATATTTGACAACGAGGATGTCACTGAGATATTTGACAACAGGAATGTCACTGAGATATTTGACAACAGGAATGTCACTGAGATATTTGACAACGAGGATGTCACTGAGATATTTGACAACGAGGATGTCACTGAGATATTTGACAACGAGGATGTCACTGAGATATTTGACAACGAGGATGTCACTGAAATATTTGACAACGAGGATGTCACTGAGATATTTGACAACGAGGATGTCACTGAGATACTTGACAACGAGGATGTCACTGAGATACTTGACAACGAGGATGTCACTGAGATATTTGACAACGAGGATGTCACTGAGATATTTGACAACGAGGATGTCACTGAGATATTTGACAACGAGGATGTCACTGAGATATTTGACAACGAGGATGTCACTGAGATACTTGACAACGAGGATGTCACTGAGATATTTGACAACGAGGATGTCACTGAGATACTTGACAACGAGGATGTCACTGAGATACTTGACAACGAGGATGTCACTGAGATATTTGACAACTGTATTCTTATAGTGATATACCATAAAATAACCTTGGCAGGTATAATAATTGAGAAAATGTATATTCAGTTTTCTAACAACTTGAAAGCGGAATAATAGGCAAAAAAAATTGAGTTTCAGCAGAGTAAAGAGATCAGTACCCCCAAGGTGGTGTTCTGGTGCCTTAATGTTTCTCCTGCTGGTGTTAAACGTAGACAATATTTCTCCTGCTGGTGTTAAACGTAGACAATAATATTTCTCCTGCTGGTGTTAAACGTAGACAATAATGTTTCTCCTGCTGGTGTTAAACGTAGACAATAATATTTCTCCTGCTGGTGTTAAACGTAGACAATAATGTTTCTCCTGCTGGTGTTAAACGTAGACAATAATGTTTCTCCTGCTGGTGTTAAACGTAGACAATAATATTTCTCCTGCTGGTGTTAAACGTAGACAATAATATTTCTCCTGCTGGTGTTAAACGTAGACAATAATGTTTCTCCTGCTGGTGTTAAACGTAGACAATAATGTTTCTCCTGCTGGTGTTAAACGTAGACAATAATATTTCTCCTGCTGGTGTTAAACGTAGACAATAATATTTCTCCTGCTGGTGTTAAACGTAGACAATAATATTTCTCCTGCTTGTTAAACTCCTGCTGGTGTTAAACGTAGACAATAATATTTCTCCTGCTGGTGTTAAACGTAGACAATAATGTTTCTCCTGCTGGTGTTAAACGTAGACAATAATATTTCTCCTGCTGGTGTTAAACGTAGACAATAATGTTTCTCCTGCTGGTGTTAAACGTAGACAATAATGTTTCTCCTGCTGGTGTTAAACGTAGACAATAATATTTCTCCTGCTGGTGTTAAACGTAGACAATAATGTTTCTCCTGCTGGTGTTAAACGTAGACAATAATATTTCTCCTGCTGGTGTTAAACGTAGACAATAATGTTTCTCCTGCTGGTGTTAAACGTAGACAATAATGTTTCTCCTGCTGGTGTTAAACGTAGACAATAATATTTCTCCTGCTGGTGTTAAACGTAGACAATAATATTTCTCCTGCTGGTGTTAAACGTAGACAATAATATTTCTCCTGCTGGTGTTAAACGTAGACAATAATATTTCTCCTGCTGGTGTTAAACGTAGACAATAATATTTCTCCTGCTGGTGTTAAACGTAGACAATAATATTTCTCCTGCTGGTGTTAAACGTAGACAATAATATTTCTCCTGCTGGTGTTAAACGTAGACAATAATATTTCTCCTGCTGGTGTTAAACGTAGACAATAATGTTTCTCCTGCTGGTGTTAAACGTAGACAATAATATTTCTCCTGCTGGTGTTAAACGTAGACAATAATATTTCTCCTGCTGGTGTTAAACGTAGACAATAATATTTCTCCTGCTGGTGTTAAACGTAGACAATAATATTTCTCCTGCTGGTGTTAAACGTAGACAATAATGTTTCTCCTGCTGGTGTTAAACGTAGACAATAATATTTCTCCTGCTGGTGTTAAACGTAGACAATAATATTTCTCCTGCTGGTGTTAAACGTAGACAATAATATTTCTCCTGCTGGTGTTAAACGTAGACAATAATATTTCTCCTGCTGGTGTTAAACGTAGACAATAATGTTTCTCCTGCTGGTGTTAAACGTAGACAATAATGTTTCTCCTGCTGGTGTTAAACGTAGACAATAATATTTCTCCTGCTGGTGTTAAACGTAGACAATAATATTTCTCCTGCTGGTGTTAAACGTAGACAATAATGTTTCTCCTGCTGGTGTTAAACGTAGACAATAATATTTCTCCTGCTGGTGTTAAACGTAGACAATAATATTTCTCCTGCTGGTGTTAAACGTAGACAATAATGTTTCTCCTGCTGGTGTTAAACGTAGACAATAATGTTTCTCCTGCTGGTGTTAAACGTAGACAATAATATTTCTCCTGCTGGTGTTAAACGTAGACAATAATATTTCTCCTGCTGGTGTTAAACGTAGACAATATTTCTCCTGCTGGTGTTAAACGTAGACAATAATATTTCTCATCAGCTTCGTGTTGTGATAGTATCAAAACAGCATGAAAGTTGAAGTGGTGAAAAACACTGAAAAAATGCTCACAGATGTCCGTAAAGTGTGTCATGGGCCAATGGAAAATAATGTGATGTTCATTATTCTGTATCCAACTGCACAGATATGGAAAAAATAAAGTCTGACAAGGAGCATTATAAAACAAGTGAGTGATGACACGACAGCTCCCAGGATATGGAACAGAGTGAACATAGTACCTATATTAAGGAAAGGAGACAGACAGGAAGCATTGAACTACAGGTCAGTTGCACTGACAAGTATATCAGGCAAAGTAATGGAGAAGATAGTCAGAAGAAGAGTGGTACACCACTTGGAGAGAGTGCTTAATAAACAACACTCAGCACGGGTTCATATGTGGTAAATATTGTCTTACTAACATTTGGAATTATGTGACAAGGTAACGGAAGTGAGACGGGGGAGAGAGTTGGGTGGATTACATTCTCTTAGACGGTAACAATACATTTGATACTGTACCCCACATGAGACTGGGGTAAGAACTTGAGGAGCAGGCTGGAGTAACTGGGAACACATGATACTGGGGTAAGAACTTGAGCAGGCTGGAGTAACTGGGAACACATGATACTGGGGTAAGAACTTGAGGAGCAGGCTGGAGTAACTGGGAACACATGATACTGGGGTAAAAACTTGAGGAGCAGGCTGGAGTAACTGGGAACACATGATACTGGGGTAAGAACTTGAGGAGCAGGCTGGAGTAACTGGGAACACATGATACTGGGGTAAGAACTTGAGGAGCAGGCTGGAGTAACTGGGAACACATGATACTGGGGTAAGAACTTGAGGAGCAGGCTGGAGTAACTGGGAACACATGATACTGGGGTAAGAACTTGAGCAGGCTGGAGTAACTGGGAACACATGATACTGGGGTAAGAACTTGAGCAAGCTGGAGTAACTGGGAACACATGATACTGGGGTAAGAACTTGAGGAGCAGGCTGGAGTAACTGGGAACACATGATACTGGGGTAAAAACTTGAGGAGCAGGCTGGAGTAACTGGGAACACATGATACTGGGGTAAGAACTTGAGGAGCAGGCTGGAGTAACTGGGAACACATGATACTGGGGTAAGAACTTGAGGAGCAGGCTGGAGTAACTGGGAACACATGATACTGGGGTAAGAACTTGAGGAGCAGGCTGGAGTAACTGGGAACACATGATACTGGGGTAAGAACTTGAGGAGCAGGCTGGAGTAACTGGGAACACATGATACTGGGGTAAGAACTTGAGCAAGCTGGAGTAACTGGGAACACATGATACTGGGGTAAGAACTTGAGGAGCAGGCTGGAGTAACTGGGAACACATGATACTGGGTTAAGAACTTGAGGAGCAGGCTGGAGTAACTGGGAACACATGATACTGGGGTAAGAACTTGAGCAAGCTGGAGTAACTGGGAACACATGATACTACTGTAAGAACTTGAGGAGCAGGCTGGAGTAACTGGGAACACATGATACTGCGGTAAGAACTTGAGGAGCAGGCTGGAGTAACTGGGAACACATGATACTGCTGTAAGAGCTTGAGGAGCAAGCTGGAGTAACTGGGAACACATGATACTGCTGTAATAACTTGAGGAGCAAGCTGGAGTAACTGGGAACACATGATACTGCTGTAAGAACTTGAGGACCAAGCTGGAGTAACTGGGAACACATGATACTGCTGTAAGAACTTGAGGAGCAGGCTGGAGTAACTGGGAACACATGATACTGCGGTAAGAACTTGAGGAGCAGGCTGGAGTAACTGGGAACACATGATACTGCTGTAAGAACTTGAGGAGCAAGCTGGAGTAACTGGGAACACATGATACTGCTGTAAGAACTTGAGGAGCAAGCTGGAGTAACTGGGAACACATGATACTGGGGTAAGAACTTGATGAGCAGGCTGGAGTAACTGGGAACACATGATACTGCGGTAAGAACTTGAGGAGCAGGCTGGAGTAACTGGGAACACATGATACTGCTGTAAGAACTTGAGGAGCAAGCTGGAGTAACTGGGAACACATGATACTGCTGTAAGAACTTGAGGAGCAAGCTGGAGTAACTGGGAACACATGATACTGGGGTAAGAACTTGAGGAGCAGGCTGGAGTAACTGGGAACACATGATACTGGGGTAAGAACTTGAGGAGCAGGCTGGAGTAACTGGGAACACATGATACTGGGGTAAGAACTTGAGGAGCAGGCTGGAGTAACTGGGAACACATGATACTGGGGTAAGAACTTGAGGAGCAGGCTGGAGTAACTGGGAACACATGATACTGGGGTAAGAACTTGAGGAGCAGGCTGGAGTAACTGGGAACACATGATACTGGGGTAAGAACTTGAGGAGCAGGCTGGAGTAACTGGGAACACATGATACTGGGGTAAGAACTTGAGGAGCAGGCTGGAGTAACTGGGAACACATGATACTGGGGTAAGAACTTGAGCAAGCTGGAGTAACTGGGAACACATGATACTGCTGTAAGAACTTGAGGAGCAAGCTAGAGTAACTGGGAACACATTATACTGCTGTAAGAACTTGAGTAGCAAGCTGGAGTAACTGGGAACACATGATACTGCGGTAAGAACTTGAGGAGCAGGCTGGAGTAACTGGGAACACATGATACTGGGGTAAGAACTTGAGGAGCAAGCTAGAGTAACTGGGAACACATTATACTGCTGTAAGAACTTGAGGAGCAAGCTGGAGTAACTGGGAACACATGATACTGGGGTAAGAACTTGAGGAGCAGGCTGGAGTAACTGGGAACACATGATACTGGGGTAAGAACTTGAGGAGCAGGCTGGAGTAACTGGGAACACATGATACTGGGGTAAGAACTTGAGGAGCAGGCTGGAGTAACTGGGAACACATGATACTGGGGTAAGAACTTGAGGAGCAGGCTGGAGTAACTGGGAACACATGATACTGGGGTAAGAACTTGAGCAAGCTGGAGTAACTGGGAACACATGATACTGGGGTAAGAACTTGAGGAGCAAGCTGGAGTAACTGGGAACACATGATACTGGGGTAAGAACTTGAGGAGCAAGCTGGAGTAACTGGGAACACATGATACTGGGGTAAGAACTTGAGGAGCAAGCTGGAGTAACTGGGAACACATGATACTGGGGTAAGAACTTGAGGAGCAAGCTGGAGTAACTGGGAACACATGATACTGGGGTAAGAACTTGAGGAGCAGGCTGGAGTAACTGGGAACACATGATACTGGGGTAAGAACTTGAGGAGCAGGCTGGAGTAACTGGGAACACATGATACTGGGGTAAGAACTTGAGGAGCAGGCTGGAGTAACTGGGAACACATGATACTGGGGTAAGAACTTGAGGAGCAAGCTGGAGTAACTGGGAACACATGATACTGGGGTAAGAACTTGAGGAGCAAGCTGGAGTAACTGGGAACACATGATACTGGGGTAAGAACTTGAGGAGCAGGCTGGAGTAACTGGGAACACATGACACTGGGGTAAGAACTTGAGGAGCAGGCTGCAGTAACTGGGAACACATGATACTGGGGTAAGAACTTGAGGAGCAAGCTGGAGTAACTGGGAACACATGATACTGGGGTAAGAACTTGAGGAGCAGGCTGGAGTAACTGGGAACACATGATACTGGTGTAAGAACTTGAGGAGCAAGCTGGAGTAACTGGGAACACATGATACTGGGGTAAGAACTTGAGGAGCAGGCTGGAGTAACTGGGAACACATGATACTGGGGTAAGAACTTGAGGAGCAGGCTGGAGTAACTGGGAACACATGATACTGGGGTAAGAACTTGAGGAGCAGGCTGGAGTAACTGGGAACACATGATACTGGGGTAAGAACTTGAGGAGCAGGCTGGAGTAACTGGGAACACATGATACTGGGGTAAGAACTTGAGGAGCAAGCTGGAGTAACTGGGAACACATGATACTGGGGTAAGAACTTGAAGAGCAAGCTGGAGTAACTGGGAACACATGATACTGGGGTAAGAACTTGAGGAGCAGGCTGGAGTAACTGGGAACACATGATACTGGGGTAAGAACTTGAGGGGCAGGCTGGAGTAACTGGGAACACATGATACTGGAGTAAGAACTTGAGGAGCAGGCTGGAGTAACTGGGAACACATGATACTGGGGTAAGAACTTGAGGAGCAGGCTGGAGTAACTCGGAACACATGATACTGGGGTAAGAACTTGAGGGGCAGGCTGGAGTAACTGGGAACACATGATACTGGAGTAAGAACTTGAGGAGCAGGCTGGAGTAACTGGGAACACATGATACCGGGGTAAAAACTTGAGGGGCAGGCTGGAGTAACTGGGAACACATGATACTGGAGTAAGAACTTGAGGAGCAGGCTGGAGTAACTGGGAACACATGATACTGGGGTAAGAACTTGAGGAGCAGGCTGGAGTAACTGGGAACACATGATACTGGGGTAAGAACTTGAGCAAGCTGGAGTAACTGGGAACACATGATACTGGGGTAAGAACTTGAGGAGCAGGCTGGAGTAACTGGGAACACATGATACTGGGGTAAGAACTTGAGGAGCAGGCTGGAGTAACTGGGAACACATGATACTGGAGTAAGAACTTGAGGAGCAAGCTGGAGTAACTGGGAACACATGATACTGGGGTAAGAACTTGAGGAGCAGGCTGGAGTAACTGGGAACACATGATACTGGGGTAAGAACTTGAGGAGCAGGCTGGAGTAACTGGGAACACATGATACTGGAGTAAGAACTTGAGGAGCAGGCTGGAGTAACTGGGAACACATGATACTGGGGTAAGAACTTGAGGAGCAGGCTGGAGTAACTGGGAACACATGATACTGGGGTAAGAACTTGAGGAGCAGGCTGGAGTAACTGGGAACACATGATACTGGGGTAAGAACTTGAGGAGCAGGCTGGAGTAACTGGGAACACATGATACTGGGGTAAGAACTTGAGGAGCAGGCTGGAGTAACTGGGAACACATGATACTGGGGTAAGAACTTGAGGAGCAGGCTGGAGTAACTGGGAACACATTATACTGCTGTAAGAACTTGAGGAGCAGGCTGGAGTAACTGGGAACACATGATACTGGGGTAAGAACTTGAGGGGCAGGCTGGAGTAACTGGGAACACATAATACTGGGGTAAGAACTTGAGGAGCAAGCTGGAGTAACTGGGAACACATGATACTGGGGTAAGAACTTGAGGAGCAAGCTGGAGTAACTGGGAACACATGATACTGGGATAAGAACTTGAGGAGCAAGCTGGAGTAACTGGGAACACATGATACTGGGGTAAGAACTTGAGGAGCAAGCTGGAGTAACTGGGAACACATGATACTGCGGTAAGAACTTGAGGGGCAGGCTGGAGTAACTGGGAACACATGATACTGGGGTAAGAACTTGAGGAGCAGGCTGGAGTAACTGGGAACAAACCTTAAGTTGCTGCCAGCAATTATGAAAAATATTACTGGAACAAGAGTAAAAGTTTAAAGAGAAAACTAGATCACTTTGTCTCTCTTATTCTACCTAGACATTAAGTAAGCCAAAGGAAGGAATACGATATACCTGTGACAGTTTTCGAGAGTGTTTCTACACTTGAAGCCCAACCTCGTACGATGCTTTTCTGCTAGTTGCCAGATCAACCAGGCTGTGATGAATGTGTGAGCCAGCGATTCTCTAACAAGCAACAACCTTGTTGAACAGACAACCAGTAGAAAAGCCTCGTACAAGGCTGGGTTTCAAGGTTAGATAGAAGCTTTCTCGAGGATTATGACAGGTTAGTTACCATTTTGTCCTAGGCACATGTCGATATATCGCATTCCATGCTTTGACATCCTAAATCTCTAGATAGAATAAGAGAGGCTGGGGAGTGACATTACTGTGTACCATCACATGAGAGGCTGGGGAGTGACATTACTGTGTACCATCACATGAGAGGCTGGGGAGTGACATTACTGTGTACCATCACATGAGAGGCTGGGGAGTGACATTACTGTGTACCATCACATGAGAGGCTGGGGAGTGACATTACTGTGTACCATCACATGAGAGGCTGGGGAGTGACATTACTGTGTACCATCACATGAGAGGCTGGGGAGTGACATTACTGTGTACCATCACATGAGAGGCTGGGGAGTGACATTACTGTGTACCATCACATGAGAGGCTGGGGAGTGACATTACTGTGTACCATCACATGAGAGGCTGGGGAGTGACATTACTGTGTACCATCACATGAGAGGCTGGGGAGTGACATTACTGTGTACCATCACATGAGAGGCTGGGGAGTGACATTACTGTGTACCATCACATGAGAGGCTGGGGAGTGACATTACTGTGTACCATTACATGAGAGGCTGGGGAGTGACATTACTGTGTACCATCACATGAGAGGCTGGGGAGTCACATTACTGTGTACCATCACATGAGAGGCTGGGGAGTGACATTACTGTGTACCATCACATGAGAGGCTAGGGAGTCACATCACTGTGTACCATCACATGAGAGGCTGGGGAGTGACATTACTGTGTACCATCACATGAGAGGCTAGGGAGTCACATCACTGTGTACCATCACATGAGAGGCTGGGGAGTGACATTACTATGTACCATCACATGAGAGGCTAGGGAGTCACATCACTGTGTACCATCACATGAGAGGCTGGGGAGTGACATTACTGTGTACCATCACATGAGAGGCTGGGGAGTGACATTACTGTGTACCATCACATGAGAGGCTGGGGAGTGACATTACTGTGTACCATCACATGAGAGGCTGGGGAGTGACATTACTGTGTACCATTACATGAGAGGCTGGGGAGTGACATTACTGTGTACCATCACATGAGAGGCTGGGGAGTCACATTACTGTGTACCATCACATGAGAGGCTGGGGAGTGACATCACTGTGTACCATTACATGAGAGGCTGGGGAGTGACATCACTGTGTACCATCACATGAGAGGCTGGGGAGTGACATCACTGTGTACCATTACATGAGAGGCTGGGGAGTGACATCACTGTGTACCCTCACATGAGAGGCTGGGGAGTGACATCACTGTGTACCATCACATGAGAGGCTAGGGAGTCACATCACTGTGTACCATCACATGAGAGGCTGGGGAGTGACATTACTGTGTACCATCACATGAGAGGCTGGGGAGTGACATTACTGTGTACCATCACATGAGAGGCAGGGGAGTGACATTACTGTGTACCATCACATGAGAGGCAGGGGAGTCACATTACTGTGTACCATCACATGAGAGGCTGGGGAGTGACATTACTGTGTACCCTCACATGAGAGGCTGGGGAGTCACATTACTGTGTACCATCACATGAGAGGCTGGGGAGTCACATTACTGTGTACCATCACATGAGAGGCTGGGGAGTGACATTACTGTGTACCATCACATGAGAGACTGGGGTGTGACATTACTGTGTACCATCACATGAGAGGCTGGGAAGTGACATTACTGTGTACCATCACATGAGAGGCTGAGGAGTCACATTACTGTGTACCCTCACATGAGAGGCTGGGGAGTCACATTACTGTGTACCATCACATGAGAGGCTGGGGAGTTACATTACTGTGTACCATCACATGACAGGCTGGGGAGTGACATTACTGTGTACCCTCACCTGAGAGGCTGGGGAGTCACATTACTGTGTACCATCACATGAGAGGCTGGGGAGTCACATTACTGTGTACCATCACATGAGAGGCTGGGGAGTGACATTACTGTGTACCCTCACATGATAGGCTGGGGAGTCACATTCCTGTGTACCATCACATGAGAGGCTGGGGAGTCACATTCCTGTGTACCATCACATGAGAGGCTGGGGAGTCACATTACTGTGTACCATCACATGAGAGGCTGGGGAGTCACATTACTGTGTACCATCACATGAGAGGCTGGGGAGTCACATTACTGTGTACCATCACATAAGAGTCTGGGGAGTCACATTACTGTGTACCATCACATGAGAGGCTGGGGAGTGACATTACTGTGTACCCTCACATGAGAGGCTGCAGAGTGACATTATGTACCATCACATGAGAGGCTGGGGAGTGACATTACTGTGTACCATCACATGAGAGACTGGGGAGTGACATTACTGTGTATCATCACATGAGAGGCTGAGGAGTCACATTACTGTGTACCATCACATGAGAGGCTGGGGAGACACGTTACTGTGTACCATCACAAGAGAGACTGGGGAATCACATTACTGTGTACCATCACATGAGAGGCTGGGGAGTCACATTACTGTGTACCATCACATGAGAAGCTGGGGAGTCACATTACTGTGTACCCTCACATGAGAGGCTGGGGAGTCACATTACTGTGTACCATCACATGAGAGGCTGGGGAGACACGTTACTGTGTACCATCACATGAGAGGCTGGGGAGACACGTTACTGTGTACCATCACAAGAGAGACTTGGGAGTCACATTACTGTGTACCATCGCACGAGAGGCTGGGGAGTCACATTACTGTGTACCCTCACATGAGAGGCTGGGGAGTCACATTACTGTGTACCATCGCACGAGAGGCTGGGGAGTTACATTACTGTGTACCCTCACATGAGAGGCTGGGGAGTCACATTACTGTGTAAAATCACATCAGAGGCTGGGGAGTCACATTACTGTGTACCATCACATGAGAGGCTGGGGAGTCACATTACTGTGTACCATCACATGAGAGGCTGGGGAGTCACATTACTGTGTACCATCACATTAGAGGCAGGGGAGTCACATTACTGTGTACCATCACATTACAGGCAGGGGAGTCACATTACTGTGTACCATCACATGAGAGGCTGGGGAGTCACATTACTGTGTACCATCACATGAGAGGCCCGGGAGTCACATTACTGTGTACCATCACATGAGAGGCTGGGGAGTCACATTACTGTGTACCATCACATGAGAGGCTGGGGAGTCACATTACTGTGTACCATCACATTAGAGGCAGGGGAGTCACATTACTGTGTACCATCACATGAGAGGCTGGGGAGTCACATTACTGTGTACCATCACATGAGAGGCTGGGGAGTCACATTACTGTGTACCATCACATGAGAGGCTGGGGAGTCACATTACTGTGTACCATCACATGAGAGGCTGGGGAGTCACATTACTGTGTACCATCACATGAGAGGCTGGGGAGTCACATTACTGTGTACCATCACATGAGAGGCTGGGGAGTCACATTACTGTGTACCATCACATGAGAGGCTGGGGAGTCACATTACTGTGTACCATCACATGAGAGGCTGGGGAGTGACATTACTGTGTACCATCACATGAGAGGCTGGGGAGTGACATCACTGTGTACCATCACATGAGAGGCTGGGGAGTCACATTACTGTGTACCATCACATGAGAGGCTGGGGAGTCACATTACTGTGTACCATCACATGAGAGGCTGGGGAGTCACATTACTGTGTACCATCACATGAGAGGCTGGGGAGTCACATTACTGTGTACCATCACATGAGAGGCTGGGGAGTGACATTACTTCGTACCATCACATGAGAGGCTGGGGAGTCACATTACTGTGTACCATGACATGAGAGGCTGGGGAGTGACATTACTGTGTACCATCACATGAGAGGCTGGGGAGTGACATTACTGTGTACCATCACATGAGAGGCTGGGGAGTGACATTACTGTGTACCATCACATGAGAGGCTGGGGAGTCACATTACTGTGTACCATCACATGAGAGGCCGGGGAGTGACATTGCTGTGTACCATCACATGAGAGACTGGGGAGTGACATTACTGTGTACCATCACATGAGAGGCTGGGGAGTCACATTACTGTGTACCATCACATGAGAGGCTGGGGAGTCACATTACTGTGTACCATCACATGAGAGGCTGGGGAGTGACATTACTGTGTACCATCACATGAGAGGCTGGGGAGTCACATTACTGTGTACCATCACATGAGAGGCTGGGGAGTGACATTACTGTGTACCATCACATGAGAGGCTGGGGAGTGACATTACTGTGTACCATCACATGAGAGGCTGGGGAGTGACATTACTGTGTACCATCACATGAGAGGCTGGGGAGTGACATTACTGTGTACCATCACATGAGAGGCTGGGGAGTGACATTACTGTGTACCATCACATGAGAGGCTGGGGAGTGACATCACTGTGTACCATCACATGAGAGGCTGGGGAGTGACATTACTGTGTACCATCACATGAGAGGCTGGGGAGTGACATTACTGTGTACCATCACATGAGAGGCTGGGGAGTGACATTACTGTGTACCATCACATGAGAGGCTGGGGAGTGACATTACTGTGTACCATCACATGAGAGGCTGGGGAGTCACATTACTGTGTACCATCACATGAGAGGCTGGGGAGTGACATTACTGTGTACCATCACATGAGAGGCTGGGGAGTGACATTACTGTGTACCATCACATGAGAGGCTGGGGAGTCACATTACTGTGTACCATCACATGAGAGGCTGGGGAGTGACATTACTGTTTACCATCACATGAGAGGCTGGGGAGTGACATTACTGTTTACCATCACATGAGAGGCTGGGGAGTGACATTACTGTGTACCATCACATGAGAGGCTGGGGAGTGACATTACTGTTTACCATCACATGAGAGGCTGGGGAGTCACATTACTGTGTACCATCACATGAGAGGCTGGGGAGTGACATTACTGTGTACCATCACATGAGAGGCTGGGGAGTCACATTACTGTGTACCATCACATGAGAGGCTGTGTACTCCCACACGAGTACATGGATAAATAAAGAGAGTGATGCTGAGGAACAACGTGGACCACAACATGCCTTCTGACTAAGCTAAAGTCATTGACAAATTACATTTTAATGAAGGTCTTTTGATGAATTAAGATTGAATTGTATTAGTTAAGATAGAATTGTATGAGTTAAGAATTATGTATCTGTGCTGCAAGACTGTGTCTGACAGACTGGTTGATTCCCCAACACAAGTTGAATAAAGAACAGTAGAGCGCAATACCGTGACTGGAACAATACACAAATAAAACGCAAATAGGAGAAACTTATGCCGACGTTTCGGTCCCACTTGGACCATTAATCAGTAGTTAATGGTCCTAGTCGGAGCGATACGTCGCCATATACTGGTTATCTGTGTACAAAGTAAATAGACTTCATCACTGTGGCTGTGTTCATTAAGAGATGTTAGCAGCAAACATCATAATCACCCAGGGTTCATATTTAGAAGTGACTCTAGAAGTGAGAGACATGTACGAGTGAGGTGAGGTGACTACAGATGAGGCTGTGCAGAGATCTGCTAAACCTCTGATCTCATCAAGCTTGTTAATTACCACACAGTTAAGACTTAACCAACATTGATTTTAATTTAGGTTACAATAATCAGTAATTTGTATGAGAGGTGACTCGCCTCTACTTAATTTAACGATGCTTACTTTAGTTATTAACAATGACGGATTAAAATTGAGAAGATGCTTGGAGAAAAACTTATAGCAATTACACGGTCGTCTGTAGATTATACTTGTGTCTAGTGAGCTTCTCCAAGGTACTGTCTAGTGAGCTTCTCCAAGGTGCTGTGTACCATCACAAGAGAGGCTGGAGAGGCTGTCTAGTGAGCTTCTCCAAGGTGCTGTCTAGTGAGCTTCTCCAAGGTGCTGTCTAGTGAGCTTCTCCAAGGTGCTGTCTAGTGAGCTTCTCCAAGGTACTGTCTAGTGAGCTTCTCCAAGGTGCTGTGTACCATCACAAGAGAGGCTGGAGAGGCTGTCTAGTGAGCTTCTCCAAGGTGCTGTCTAGTGAGCTTCAAGGTGCTGTCTAGTGAGCTTCTCCAAGGTGCTGTCTAGTGAGCTTCTCCAAGGTGATCTAGTGAGCTTCTCCAAGGTGGTCTAGTGAGCTTCTCCAAGGTGATCTAGTGAGCTTCTCCAAGGTGGTCTAGTGAGCTTCTCCAAGGTGCTGTCTAGTGAGCTTCTCCAAGGTGCTGTCTAGTGAGCTTCAAGGTGCTGTCTAGTGAGCTTCTCCAAGGTGCTGTCTAGTGAGCTTCTCCAAGGTGCTGTCTAGTGAGCTTCTCCAAGGTGCTGTCTAGTGAGCTTCTCCAAGGTGCTGTCTAGTGAGCTTCTCCAAGGTGCTGTCTAGTGAGCTTCTCCAAGGTGCTGTCTAGTGAGCTTCTCCAAGGTGCTGTCTAGTGAGCTTCTCCAAGGTGCTGTCTAGTGAGCTTCTCCAAGGTGCTGTGTACCATCACAAGAGAGGCTGGAGAGGCTGTCTAGTGAGCTTCTCCAAGGTGCTGTCTAGTGAGCTTCTCCAAGGTACTGTCTAGTGAGCTTCTCCAAGGTGCTGTGTACCATCACAAGAGAGGCTGGAGAGGCTGTCTAGTGAGCTTCTCCAAGGTCTAGTGAGCTTCTCCAAGGTGCTGTCCTCCAAGGTCCAAGGAGCTTCTCCAAGGTACTGTCTAGTGAGCTTCTCCAGGCTGTGAGCTTCTCTGCTGTGTACAACGAGAGGCTGGAGAGGCTGTCTAGTGAGCTTCTCCAAGGTGCTGTCTAGTGAGCTCCTCCAAGGTGCTGTCTAGTGAGAGTGAGCTGTCTAGTGAGCTTCTCCAAGGTGCTGTCTAGTGAGCTTCTCCAAGGTGCTGTCTAGTGAGCTTCTCCAAGGTGCTGTCTAGTGAGCTTCTCCAAGGTGCTGTCTAGTGAGCTTCTCCAAGGTGCTGTCTAGTGAGCTTCTCCAAGGTACTGTCTAGTGAGCTTCTCCAAGGTGCTGTCTAGTGAGCTTCTCCAAGGTACTGTACTTCTCCAAGGTGCTGTCTAGTGAGTCTGTCTAGTGAGCTTCTCCAAGGTGCTGTCTAGTGAGCTTCTCCAAGGTGCTGTCTAGTGAGCTCCTCCAAGGTGCTGTCTAGTGAGCTTCTCCAAGGTGCTGTCTAGTGAGCTTCTCCAAGGTGCTGTCTAGTGAGCTTCTCCAGGGTGCTGTCTAGTGAGCTTCTCCAGGGTGCTGTCTAGTGAGCTTCTCCAAGGTGCTGTCTAGTGAGCTTCTCCAGGGTGCTGTCTAGTGAGCTTCTCCAGGGTGCTGTCTAGTGAGCTTCTCCAAGGTGCTGTGTACCATCACAAGAGAGGCTGGAGAGGCTGTCTAGTGAGCTTCTCCAAGGTGCTGTCTAGTGAGCTTCTCCAAGGTGCTGTGTACCATCACAAGAGAGGCTGGAGAGGCTGTCTAGTGAGCTCCTCCAAGGTGCTGCCTAGTGAGCTTCTCCAAGGTGCTGTGTACCATCACAAGAGAGGCTGGAGAGGCTGTCTAGTGAGCTTCTCCAAGGTGCTGTCTAGTGAGCTTCTCCAGGGTGCTGTCTAGTGAGCTTCTCCAGGGTGCTGTCTAGTGAGCTTCTCCAGGGTGCTGTCTAGTGAGCTCCAAGGTGCTGTCTAGTGAGCTTCTCCAAGGTGCTGTCTAGTGAGCTTCTCCAAGGTGCTGTCTAGTGAGCGTCTCCAGGGTGCTGTCTAGTGAGCTTCTCCAGGGTGCTGTCTAGTGAGCTCCAAGGTGCTGTCTAGTGAGCTCCAAGGTGCTGTCTAGTGAGCTTCTCTAGAGTGCTGTCTTGTGTCTGGAGTTTTGAGACTCTCTGACCGCGGGTTCAAATCCCGCCCGTGGTATGGATTATTCTTTAATATTATCAGTGATGCAATATTTCTCAAATTAAGGAAGATTGGTAAACGTAAGATTTTAGGTATTTCTCTTGTCAGTATTCCCCTCAAGGAAGGCTCTTGATCTAGGGAATTGGATCTGTGCTCCAGTTCCCCAAATTAAGCCTGAATACCTTCCACATCCCCCCAACATGTGCTGTATATTCCTACGGATTTAGCGATTCCCCCTTGATAATAATAATAATAATCTTGTCAGTATTGACATTATTCATTTTTAACCTCTTCTAAACTATCATTCAAGAATTTACTGAAAAAATATACACAGGAAAGGTTACTGGTTTTTTAATATTTAATACAGTGGACCCCCGCATAACGATCACCTCCGAATGCGACCAATTATGTAAGTGTATGTATATAAGTGCGTTTGTACGTGTATGTTTGGGGGTCTGAAATGGACTAATCTACTTCACAATATTCCTTATGGGAACAAATTCAGTCAGTACTGGCACCTGAACATACTTCTGGAATGAAAAAATATCGTTAACCGGGGGTCCACTGTATTTAGGTAAGTGTAAGTGGAAGAGAGTTGTGTGGTGGTTATTGTCCAGTGATGGTAGGTCTTAGAGGAAGACGTGTCGTAAACCATACCCCGGCCGGGATAGAACCCGCGGTCAGAGAGTCTCAAATCTCCAGACCGTCGCGTTAGCCACTGGACCATACCCCGGCCGGGGTATGGTTTGTTTGCAATCGTGTCATTACGATTTCTTGAGTCATGTTGACGGCAGGGACTTGAGCTAGAGTTCGTCACGGCCACGCTAGCTGGAGATTCGTCTGTAAAAACTTGCATTTGTGGTCACAGTGGTGGCCTATGCTAACCTTCCTATGGTGTAGAAATATACCTAGTTGGATGAATCTTATTGTGGCTAGCTGGTCTAGTGGCTAACGCGACGGTCTGGAGTTTTGATACTCTCTGATCGCGGGTTCAAATCCCGCCCGTGGTATGGTTTGTTTGTAATCGTGTCATTACGATTTCGTGAGTCAAGACGTGTCATACCTTTGATATACGTTTGAAGAGTTTCCAGAGTATCTAATCTCTGAGCCTGTCCATGGGGCAGACAGGGTGGGAATGTTACAGTCTGGAGAGTCATGACAGGGTGGGGATGTTACAGTCTGGAGAGTCATGACAGGGTGGGAATGTTACAGTCTGGAGAGTCATGACAGGGTGGGAATGTTACAGTCTGGAGAGTCATGACAGGGTGGGAATGTTACAGTCTGGAGAATGACAGGGTGGGAATGTTACATCATGACAGGGTTGGAATGTTACAGTCTGGAGAGTCATGACAGGGTGGGAATGTTACAGTCTGGAGAGTCATGACAGGGTGGGAATGTTACAGTCTGGAGAGTCATGACAGGGTGGGAATGTTACAGTCTGGAGAGTCATGACAGGGTGGGAATGTTACAGTCTGGAGAGTCATGACAGGGTGGGAATGTTACAGTCTGGAGAGTCATGACAGGGTGGGAATGTTACAGTCTGGAGAGTCATGACAGGGTGGGAATGTTACAGTCTGGAGAGTCATGACAGGGTGGGAATGTTACAGTCTGGAGAGTCATGACAGGGTGGGAATGTTACAGTCTGGAGAGTCATGACAGGGTGGGAATGTTACAGTCTGGAGAGTCATGACAGGGTAGGAATGTTACAGTCTGGAGAGTCATGACAGGGTGGGAATGTTACAGTCTGGAGAGTCATGACAGGGTGGGAATGTTACAGTCTGGAGAGTCATGACAGGGTGGGAATGTTACAGTCTGGAGAGTCACGACAGTTGTCATGTCAACATTCTTCCGGTAACACAGTGATTAACTGAATGACAGTTTAACACCAGTGGAGACAACTGCTGTTAAAGTTTCCCTGTTAGAACCAGAGAGGGTATACCTGTAGTATACCTGTAGTATACCTGTAGTATACCTGTAGTATACCTGTAGTATACCTGTAGTATACCTGCAGTATACCTGTAGTATACCTGTAGTATACCTGCAGTATACCTGCAGTATACCTGCAGTATACCTGTGTCAGCATAGTTGCTGATCCCTGTGTTATATAGCATAGCATATTAGCTTTAGATATTAGATCCCTTGTAGGCCTGTGACTTTGTGTGACGTCACGGGATGCTCATGTGTAGGCTCGTGCCTCTGCCCCGGCCTCACTCGGCGGCGGACCATCCAGACAAGAACACGGCAAGGCTGGGCTCCATTCCTCATCATCTCAGTCTGACAATATATGTTACCATCCAACAAGTGTGTCTACCTTCAACCCTCGATATCTCCATTTAAGAACCCCTACGATAAAATGGTGGCAGCGGTGGGCCTGTAATTCTGACGATTACAGCGATTTCTGGAGATAAATTTCGACCAGCAAGACGGCCATTTCGTGTCACCAGTAGGCCTACCGTGGTTGACGCCAGCCAGCTACCTCAAGCCAGTTCTCCCGCCCAAGCTCCTACCAGCTTCTACATTATTCACTGGTCAGTCTCTTTGTATTAGTGTATCTGCTTATTTGCATCACTCCCGAGGGGTTGACCCGAGTTTGCAAAATAAGCCAGCTTCCAGTCTGTGGTGAGGAAGCCCAGTCGAGCCTAGTCTACCCCATCCAGTTCTTTTGCCTGCCAAGCCAGCTTCCACCTCTGCTGTGCTCATCGTGTGAGGTTATCAAGCTATTCTGTGTGAAGGGTTAAGATAAGCCAGCTAGCAACTAACCCAAGTGTCTTACCCCAGTACTCAAGCAAGCCACGTGAGTAGTCTTCATCGCTTGTGATTCAAGCTCCAAGCATTCTGAGTGCTCTTTTTCATATTTGTGGTGCTGTAGTATTTCGTGGGTTTGTTTTTAAGCCGGTCGGCTTAGAAATATTTTCGCGGCAGTGTGGTTGTTCTCAGTGAGGCTTACGCCGTTCAACCCATAGGCCCAACACCCACGACCACGTGTGTCGCACCATTGCCGGTCTCAGCCCTGTTAACCCACAAACCCAACTACAGTCAGCCATTACCCACTCACCTACTTCTTCAGTGTTTTGGTGAACTAAGGGTTGCAGCACCATATTTTAAGGACCACATAGGGGGTCAAGAGCTAGAGTGTGTTTTGTGCCACCGTAAAAAGCCTCCTGTGTGAAGTCTATCATCGATGTAAGTGCAATTCTACGATCACGTGTGCAGAAGACAGCAGCAAGACGATATAAACAATCCATCAACCTCATTTTTCACCAAGTCGTTACAGCGATAATATTTTTTTTTTCTATAGAGACATTTGCGAGTGTTGAGACATTTCTTTTGTGTTTCCAGTTATTTTTTTTTCTTAGTGACATTCAGTGACTCTTGATCAGACTCAGTGTTTATCATGTACTGATTGCATTAATTTCTTTTAATCTTCTTAATTCAGTGTTAATTTGCGTGCATTATCTTATGTCTGTGGTGTTGTTTTTTTTTTTTTTTATATATACTTGAAGTAAGTACTTAGTGTTTTTCCTTTGTTGTGTGTGCAACATATGAGCAGTATAGAACTTGTGTTTACACTTCAGAATCACCTAGTGTTCTCAGTATTCCAGTGAAGTATTTCAGTAAATTTTTCACCTCATATTCTGCAACACAACTCAGTGTTGTCTGTATAATTGTTTTTTCATCCCAGCATTTGTGTATTCTTGTTTTGTTCCCTGTGTGTTGAACATTCTTGTGTTCATATTCTTTCGTGTAGCCAGTGTCTAATTTGTCTTATTTCCTCAGACAATAGTGCCATTATTTTGTGCAAGCAAGAAATCATTTCTTACAAAAAAATTTTCACACATCCACCTGGAGTATACCTGTAGTATACCTGGAGTATACCTGTAGTATACCTGTAGTATACCTGTAGTATACCTGAAGTATACCTGGAGTATACCTGTAGTATACCTGTTGTATACCTGGAGTATACCTGTAGTATACCTGGAGTATACCTGTAGTATACCTGTAGTATACCTGGAGTATACCTGTAGTATACCTGGAGTATACCTGGAGTATACCTGTAGTATACCTGCAGTATACCTGTAGTATACCTGTAGTATACCTGCAGTATACCTGCAGTATACCTGCAGTATACCTGTAGTATACCTGTAGTATACCTGTAGTATACCTGTAGTATACCTGCAGTATACCTGTAGTATACCTGTAGTATACCTGTAGTATACTTGTAGTATACCTGGAGTGTACCTGGAGTATACCTGGAGTATACCTGTAGTATACCTGTAGTATACCTGGAGTATACCTGTAGTATACCTGTAGTATACCTGTTGTATACCTAGAGTATACCTGGGGTATACCTGTAGTATACCTGGAGTATACCTGGGGTATACCTGTAGTATACCTGGAGTATACCTGGCGTATACCTGTAGTATACCTGGAGTATACCTGGAGTGTACCTGTAGTATACCTGGCGTATACCTGGAGTATACCTGTAGTATACCTGGAGTATACCTGTAGTATACCTGGCGTATACCTGTAGTATACCAGGAGTATACCTGTAGTATACCTGTATACCTGGCGTATACCTGTAGTATACCTGGAGTATACCTGGCGTATACCTGTAGTATACCTGGAGTATACCTGGAGTATACCTGTAGTATACCTGGTGTATACCTGTAGTATACCTGGAGTATACCTGGAGTATACCTGGCGTATACCTGTAGTATACCTGAATATACCTGCAGTATACCTGTAGTATACCTGTAGTATACCTGGAGTTTACCTGGAGTATACCTGGAGTATACCTGTAGTATACCTGCAGTATACCTGGAGTATACCTGTAGTATACCTGAATATACCTGCAGTATACCTGGAGTATACCTGTTGTATGCCTGGAGTATACCTGTAGTATACCTGGAGTGTACCTGTAGTATACCTGGAGTATACCTGTAGTATACCTGGAGTATACCTGGAGTATACTTGTAGTATACCTGGAGTGTACCTGGAGTATACCTGGAGTATACCTGGAGTATACCTGTAGTATACCTGGAGTATACCTGTAGTATACCTGGAGTATACCTGTAGTATACCTGTTGTATACCTAGAGTATACCTGGGGTATACCTGTAGTATACCTGTAGTATACCTGGGGTATACCTGGAGTATACCTGGAGTATACCTGGAGTATACCTGGCGTATACCTGTAGTATACCTGGAGTATACCTGGAGTGTACCTGTAGTATACCTCGCGTATACCTGTAGTATACCTTGAGTATACCTGTAGTATACCTGTAATATACCTGGAGTATACCTGTAGTATACCTGGAGTATACCTGGCGTATACCTGTAGTATACCTGGCGTATACCTGTAGTATACCAGGAGTATACCTGTAGTATACCTGTATACCTGGCGTATACCTGTAGTATAACTGGAGTATACCTGGCGTATACCTGTAGTATACCTGGAGTATACCTGGAGTATACCTGTAGTATACCTGGGGTATACCTGTAGTATACCTGGAGTATACCTGGCGTATACCTGTAGTATACCTGGCGTATACCTGTAGTATACGTGTATACCTGTATACCTGTAGTATACCTGGAGTATACCTGGGGTATACCTGTAGTATACCTGGAGTATACCTGGCGTATACCTGTAGTATACCTGGAGTATACCTGGAGTATACCTGTAGTATACCTGGAGTATACCTGGAGTATACCTGTAGTATACCTGGAGTTTACCTGGAGTATACCTGTAGTATACCTCTAGTATACCTAGAGTTTACCTGCAGTATACCTGTAGTATACCTGGCGTATACCTGGAGTATGCCTGCAGTATACCTGTAGTATACCTGGAGTATACCTGGCGTATACCTGTAGTATACCTGGCATATACCTGTAGTATACCTGGAGTATACCTGTAGTATACCTGGAGTATACCTGTAGTATACCTGGAGAGGGTTTTGGGGATCAACGCCCCTACGGCCCGATCTTTGACCACGCCTCGTGATGGATGACGGTCTGATCAACCAAGCTGTTACTGATGGCCGCACTTAAACAGACGCAAGAACCACAGCCTGGCTGGTCAGGTACTGACTTTAGGTGCCTGTCCAGCGCCTTCTTGAAGACAGCCAGGGGTCTTGAAGACAGCCAGGGGCCTTGAAGACAGCCAGGGGTCTTGAAAACAACCAGGGGTCTTGAAGACAGCCAGGGGTCTTGAAAACAACCAGGGGCCTTGAAGACAGCCAGGGGTCTTGAAGACAGCCAGGGGTCTTGAAAACAACCAGGGGTCTTGAAGACAGCCAGGGGTCTTGAAAACAACCAGGGGTCTTGAAGAGAGCCAGGGGTCTTGAAGACACCCAGGAGTCTTGAAGACACCGAGGGGTCTTGAAGACAGCCATGGGTCCTTGAAGACAACCAGGGGTCTTGCAGACAACCAGGGGTCTTGAAGACAACCAGGGGTCTTGCAGACAACCAGGGGTCTTGAAGACAACCAGGGGTCTTGAAGACAACCAGGGGTCTTGAAGACAACCAGGGGTCTTGAAGACAACCAGGGGTCTTGAAGACAACCAGGGGTCTTGCAGACAACCAGGGGTCTTGAAGACAACCAGGGGTCTTGAAGACAACCAGGGGTCTTGCAGACAACC
Organism: Cherax quadricarinatus; assembly: GCF_038502225.1. NCBI lineage: Eukaryota > Metazoa > Arthropoda > Malacostraca > Decapoda > Parastacidae > Cherax > Cherax quadricarinatus. The sequence continues at coordinate 8,074,471 of NC_091386.1, forward strand.
AGGGGTCTTGAAGACAACCAGGGGTCTTGCAGACAAGACCCAGGGTCTTGCAGACAACCAGGGGTCTTGCAGACAAGACAACCAGGGGTCTTGAGACAACCAGAGGTCAGACAACCAGGGGTCTTGAAGACAGACAACCAGGGGTCTTGCAGACAAGACAACCAGGGGTCTTGAAGACAACCAGAGGTCTTGCAGACAACCAGGGGTCTTGAAGACAACCAGAGGTCTTGCAGACAACCAGGGGTCTTGCAGACAACCAGGGGTCTTGAAGACACCCAGGGGTCTTGCAGACAACCAGGGGTCTTGCAGACAAGCAGGGGTCTTGAAGACAACCAGAGGTCTTGCAGACAACCAGGGGTCTTGCAGACAACCAGGGGTCTTGAAGACAACCAGAGGTCTTGCAGACAACCAGGGGTCTTGAAGACAACCAGAGGTCTTGCAGACAACCAGGGGTCTTGCAGACAACCAGAGGTCTTGAAGACAACCAGAGATCTTGCAGACAACCAGAGGTCTTGAAGACAACCAGAGATCTTGCAGACAACCAGAGATCTTGCAGACAACCAGAGATCTTGCAGACAACCAGAGATCTTGCAGACAACCAGAGGTCTTGAAGACAACCAGAGGTCTTGCACCCAGGGGTCTTGAAGACACCGAGGGGTCTTGAAGACAGCCAGGGGTCCTTGAAGACAACCAGGGGTCTTGAAGACAACCAGGGGTCTTGAAGACAGCCAGGGGTCTTGAAGACAACCAGGGGTCTTGAAGACACCCAGGGGTCTTGAAGACACCGAGGGGTCTTGAAGACAGCCAGGGGTCCTTGAAGACAACCAGGGGTCTTGAAGTCAACCAGGGGTCTTGAAGACAGCCAGGGGTCTTGAAGACAACCAGGGGTCTTGAAGACACCGAGGGGTCTTGAAGACAACCAGGGGTCCTTGAAGACAACCAGGGGTCTTGCAGACAACCAGGGGTCTTGAAGACAGCCAGGGGTCTTGAAGACAACCAGGGGTCTTGAAGACAACCAGGGGTCTTGAAGACAGCCAGGGGTCTTGCAGACAACCAGGGGTCTTGAAGACAGCCAGGGGTCTTGAAGACAACCAGGGGTGTTAAAGACAACCAGAGATCTTGTACACAACCAGAGGGTCTTGCAGACTACCAGAGGGTCTTGCAGACAACCAGAGGGTCTTGCAGACAACCAGAGGGTCTTGCAGACAACCAGAGGGTCTTGCAGACAACCAGAGGGTCTTGCAGACAACCAGAGGGTCTTGCAGACAACCAGAGGGTCTTGCAGACAACCAGGGGTCTTGAAGACAACCAGGGGTCTTGCAGACAACCAGAGGTCTTGCAGACAACCAGAGGTCTTGAAGACGACATTTAGTTCCTCAGTAAGATTAATAAATATTAGAGAAATGTCTGAGTGTTCACTACTGATGAAGACTTACCAACGATGGTTCTTAGGATCATCGCCCCTGCTGGTCGCTCTCAAACAGCACACTTGTAAGCAAGTGGTAGTATGTGGGTAGTCAGTCACAGGCCAGGGAAGGACTAAATCTTATCCTGCCAGAATAAAAACACTAGTATATTAAACGTTTTGCACTCTGCCAGGACACGTTTTGCACTCTGGCAGGACACGTTTTGCACTCTGGCAGGACACGTTTTGCACTCTGGCAGGACACGTTTTGCACTCTGGCAGGACACGTTTTGCACTCTGGCAGGACACGTTTTGCACTCTGGCAGGACACGTTTTGCACTCTGGCAGGAATACTGGTATTTACTACCAGTCTCCTGGACATGTAAGATGGCAGACAAATCCTACACATCCTACTAACAATCATTACAATATTTCTTACTAAGTAATATTTGCTCTCTGCTTGACGTAGTTTAGTCTCGTACTAAACTACTGCACTAAACATTCCTGCAACACTTAACACCTCCATATATACTCTACCTCAGCATCTGAACAAAAACGTACGAGCCACAGCCTGGCTGATCCGGCACTGACTTCCATATATACTCTACCTCAGCATCTGAACAAAAACAGAAACACACACATATATGTACATCAACAACCCAGATACACACACATATGTACATCAATCCAGAAACACACACATATGTACATCAATCCAGAAACACACACATATGTACATCAATCCAGAAACACACACATATGTACATCAATCCAGAAACACACACATATGTACATCAACACATAAATACACACATATATACATCAACACTGGAACACACAAATATATACATCAACACTGGAACACACAAATATATACATCAACACTGGAACACACAAATATATACATCAACCCAGAAACACACAAATATATACATCAAGACTGGAACACACAAATATATACATCAAGACTGGAACACACAAATATATACATCAACACTGGAACACACAAATATATACATCAAGACTGGAACACACAAATATATACATCAACACTGGAACACACAAATATATACATCAACACTGGAACACACAAATATATACATCAACACTGGAACACACAAATATATACATCAACACTGGAACACACAAATATATACATCAACACTGGAACACACAAATATATACATCAACACTGGAACACACAAATATATACATCAACACTGGAACACACAAATATATACATCAACACTGGAACACACAAATATATACATCAAGACTGGAACACACAAATATATACATCAACACTGGAACACACAAATATATACATCAAGACTGGAACACACAAATATATACATCAACACTGGAACACACAAATATATACATCAAGACTGGAACACACAAATATATACATCAACACTGGAACACACAATTATATACATCAAGACTGGAACACACAAATATATACATCAACACTGGAACACACAGATATATACATCAACACTGGAACACACAAATATATACATCAACACTGGAACACACAGATATATACATCAAGACTGGAACACACAAATATATACATCAACACTGGAACACACAAATATATACATCAAGACTGGAACACACAAATATATACATCAAGACTGGAACACACAAATATATACATCAACACTGGAACACACAAATATATACATCAACACTGGAATGATTACAAACCAGACTGGAAGCTGTGGCATGAGAGCAACAGTGGCATGAGAGCAACAGTGGCATGAGAGCAACAGTGGCATGAGAGCAACAGTGGCATGAGAGCAACAGTGGCATGAGAGCAACAGTGGCATGAGAGCAACAGTGGCATGAGAGCAACAGTGGCATGAGAGCAACAGTGGCATGAGAGCAACAGTGGCATGAGAGCAACAGTGGCATGAGAGCAACAGTGGTATGAGAGCAACAGTGGCATGAGAGCAACAGTGGCATGAGAGCAACAGTGGCATGAGAGCAACAGTGGTATGAGAGCAACAGTGGCATGAGAGCAACAGTGGCATGAGAGCAACAGTGGCATGAGAGCAACAGTGGCATGAGAGCAACAGTGGTATGAGAGCAACAGTGGCATGAGAGCAACAGTGGCATGAGAGCAACAGTGGCATGAGAGCAACAGTGGTATGAGAGCAACAGTGGCATGAGAGCAACAGTGGCATGAGAGCAACAGTGGCATGAGAGCAACAGTGGCATGAGAGCAACAGTGGCATGAGAGCAACAGTGGCATGAGAGCAACAGTGGCATGAGAGCAACAGTGGCATGAGAGCAACAGTGGTATGAGAGCAACAGTGGAATGAGAGCAACAGTGGTATGAGAGCAACAGTGGCATGAGAGCAACAGTGGCATGAGAGCAACAGTGGCATGAGAGCAGCAGTGGCATGAGAGCAACAGTGGCATGAGAGCAGCAGTGGCATGAGAGCAACAGTGGCATGAGAGCAGCAGTGGCATGAGAGCAACAGTGGAATGAGAGCAACAGTGGCATGAGAGCAGCAGTGGCATGAGAGCAGCAGTGGCATGAGAGCAGCAGTGGCATGAGAGCAGCAGTGGCATGAGAGCAACAGTGGCATGAGAGCAACAGTGGCATGAGAGCAACAGTGGAATGAGAGCAACAGTGGCATGAGAGCAGCAGTGGCATGAGAGCAGCAGTGGCATGAGAGCAGCAGTGGCATGAGAGCAGCAGTGGCATGAGAGCAACAGTGGCATGAGAGCAACAGTAGCATGAGAGCAACAGTGGCATGAGAGCAACAGTGGCATGAGAGCAACAGTGGCATGAGAGCAACAGTGGCATGAGAGCAACAGTGGCATGAGAGCAACAGTGGTATGAGAGCAACAGTGGAATGAGAGCAACAGTGGTATGAGAGCAACAGTGGCATGAGAGCAACAGTGGCATGAGAGCAGCAGTGGCATGAGAGCAACAGTGGCATGAGAGCAGCAGTGGCATGAGAGCAACAGTGGCATGAGAGCAGCAGTGGCATGAGAGCAGCAGTGGCATGAGAGCAACAGTGGAATGAGAGCAACAGTGGCATGAGAGCAGCAGTGGCATGAGAGCAGCAGTGGCATGAGAGCAGCAGTGGCATGAGAGCAGCAGTGGCATGAGAGCAACAGTGGCATGAGAGCAACAGTGGCATGAGAGCAGCAGTGGCATGAGAGCAGCAGTGGCATGAGAGCAACAGTGGCATGAGAGCAACAGTGGCATGAGAGCAACAGTGGAATGAGAGCAACAGTGGCATGAGAGCAACAGTGGCATGAGAGCAGCAGTGGCATGAGAGCAGCAGTGGCATGAGATCAACAGTGGCATGAGAGCAACAGTGGCATGAGAGCAGCAGTGGCATGAGAGCAGCAGTGGCATGAGAGCAGCAGTGGCATGAGAGCAACAGTGGCATGAAAGCAACAGTGGCATGAGAGCAACAGTGGCATGAGAGCAGCAGTGGCATGAGAGCAACAGTGGCATGAAAGCAACAGTGGCATGAGAGCAACAGTGGCATGAGAGCAGCAGTGGCATGAGAGCAACAGTGGCATGAGAGCAACAGTGGCATGAGAGCAACAGTGGCATGAGAGCAGCAGTGGCATGAGAGCAGCAGTGGCATGAGAGCAACAGTGGCATGAGAGCAGCAGTGGCATGAGAGCAGCAGTGGCATGAGAGCAGCAGTGGCATGAGAGCAACAGTGGAATGAGAGCAACAGTGGCATGAGAGCAGCAGTGGCATGAGAGCAGCAGTGGCATGAGAGCAGCAGTGGCATGAGAGCAACAGTGGAATGAGAGCAACAGTGGCATGAGAGCAGCAGTGGCATGAGAGCAGCAGTGGCATGAGAGCAGCAGTGGCATGAGAGCAGCAGTGGCATGAGAGCAACAGTGGCATGAGAGCAACAGTGGCATGAGAGCAGCAGTGGCATGAGAGCAGCAGTGGCATGAGAGCAACAGTGGCATGAGAGCAACAGTGGCATGGGAGCAACAGTGGCATGAGAGCAACAGTGGCATGAGAGCAGCAGTGGCATGAGAGCAGCAGTGGCATGAGAGCAACAGTGGCATGAGAGCAACAGTGGCATGAGAGCAGCAGTGGCATGAGAGCAGCAGTGGCATGAGAGCAGCAGTGGCATGAGAGCAACAGTGGCATGAGAGCAACAGTGGCATGAGAGCAACAGTGGCATGAGAGCAGCAGTGGCATGAGAGCAACAGTGGCATGAGAGCAACAGTGGCATGAGAGCAACAGTGGAATGAGAGCAACAGTGGCATGAGAGCAACAGTGGAATGAGAGCAACAGTGGCATGAGAGCAACAGTGGCATGAGAGCAGCAGTGGCATGAGAGCAGCAGTGGCATGAGAGCAGCAGTGGCATGAGAGCAGCAGTGGCAGGAGAGCAGCAGTGGCATGAGAGCAGCAGTGGCATGAGAGCAACAGTGGAATGAGAGCAACAGTGGCATGAGAGCAGCAGTGGCATGAGAGCAGCAGTGGCATGAGAGCAGCAGTGGCATGAGAGCAGCAGTGGCATGAGAGCAACAGTGGAATGAGAGCAACAGTGGCATGAGAGCAGCAGTGGCATGAGAGCAGCAGTGGCATGAGAGCAACAGTGGAATGAGAGCAACAGTGGAATGAGAGCAACAGTGGCATGAGAGCAGCAGTGGCATGAGAGCAACAGTGGCATGAGAGCAACAGTGGCATGAGAGCAACAGTGGCATGAGAGCAACAGTGGCATGAGAGCAGCAGTGGCATGAGAGCAACAGTGGCATGAGAGCAGCAGTGGCATGAGAGCAACAGTGGCATGAGAGCAACAGTGGCATGAGAGCAGCAGTGGCATGAGAGCAACAGTGGCATGAGAGCAACAGTGGCATGAGAGCAACAGTGGCATGAGAGCAGCAGTGGCATGAGAGCAGCAGTGGCATGAGAGCAACAGTGGCATGAGAGCAACAGTGGCATGAGAGCAACAGTGGCATGAGAGCAACAGTGGCATGAGAGCAGCAGTGGCATGAGAGCAACAGTGGCATGAGAGCAACAGTGGCATGAGAGCAGCAGTGGCATGAGAGCAGCAGTGGCATGAGAGCAACAGTGGCATGAGAGCAACAGTGGCATGAGAGCAACAGTGGCATGAGAGCAACAGTGGCATGAGAGCAACAGTGGCATGAGAGCAACAGTGGCATGAGAGCAACAGTGGCATGAGAGCAACAGTGGCATGAGAGCAACAGTGGCATGAGAGCAACAGTGGCATGAGAGCAACAGTGGCATGAGAGCAACAGTGGCATGAGAGCAACAGTGGCATGGGAGCAACAGTGGCATGAGAGCAACAGTGGCATGAGAGCAACAGTGGCATGAGAGCAACAGTGGCATGAGAGCAGCAGTGGCATGAGAGCAGCAGTGGCATGAGAGCAGCAGTGGCATGAGAGCAGCAGTGGCATGAGAGCAGCAGTGGCATGAGAGCAACAGTGGCCGGAGAGCAACAGTGGCATGAGAGCAACAGTGGCATGAGAGCAGCAGTGGCATGAGAGCAGCAGTGGCATGAGAGCAGCAGTGGCATGAGAGCAACAGTGGCATGAGAGCAGCAGTGGCATGAGAGCAACAGTGGCATGAGAGCAACAGTGGCATGAGAGCAACAGTGGCATGAGAGCAGCAGTGGCATGAGAGCAACAGTGGCATGAGAGCAACAGTGGCATGAGAGCAACAGTGGCATGAGAGCAACAGTGGCATGAGAGCAACAGTGGCATGAGAGCAACAGTGGCATGAGAGCAACAGTGGCATGAGAGCAACAGTGGCATGAGAGCAACAGTGGCATGAGAGCAGCAGTGGCATGAGAGCAGCAGTGGCATGAGAGCAGCAGTGGCATGAGAGCAACAGTGGCATGAGAGCAGCAGTGGCATGAGAGCAACAGTGGCATGAGAGCAACAGTGGCATGAGAGCAACAGTGGCATGAGAGCAACAGTGGCATGAGAGCAGCAGTGGCATGAGAGCAACAGTGGCATGAGAGCAACAGTGGCATGAGAGCAACAGTGGCATGAGAGCAGCAGTGGCATGAGAGCAACAGTGGCATGAGAGCAGCAGTGGCATGAGATCAACAGTGGCATGAGAGCAACAGTGGCATGAGAGCAACAGTGGCATGACAGCAGCAGTGGCATGAGAGCAACAGTGGCATGAGAGCAACAGTGGCATGAGAGCAACAGTGGCATGAGAGCAACAGTGGCATGAGAGCAGCAGTGGCATGAGAGCAACAGTGGCATGAGAGCAACAGTGGCATGAGAGCAACAGTGGCATGAGAGCAACAGTGGCATGAGAGCAACAGTGGCATGAGAGCAACAGTGGCATGAGAGCAACAGTGGCATGAGAGCAACAGTGGCATGAGAGCAACAGTGGCATGAGAGCAGCAGTGGCATGAGAGCAACAGTGGCATGAGAGCAACAGTGGAAGCTCCTCGTCAACTGACCTCATCTCAGGTTTCTCCCAAATTTGGAGTTGATGTAATTTGGCTTGTGAGAGCGACGCTGACCTGCTCCAGACGCCGCTATAATTAGTGACCGTAAAGGGAGTCTGTGTATCATGGTACCACTCTCGTGTGTGTGTGTGTGTGTGTGTGTGTGTGTGTGTGTGTGTGTGTGTGTGTGTGTGTGTGTGTGTGTGTGTACTCACCTGGCCCTGCCTCTTCACTGATCGCTACTAGGTCCTCTGTCCCTGCTCCATGAGCTTTATCATACCTCGTCTTAAAACTATGTATGGTTCCTACCTCCACTACGTCACTTGCCAGACTATTCCACTTTCTGACAACTCTATGACTAAAGAAATACTTCCTAACATCCCTTTGGCTCATCTGAGTCTTCAATTTCCAATTGTGGCCCCTTGTTTCTGTCCCATCTCTGGAGCATCCAGTCTCCCCTAACCCTCCTGTCCTGCAGTGTCCTCAGGCCATTTTCCTTTAGCCTTTCTTCGTAGGGCATCCCTCTTAGTTCTGGAACTAGTCTTGTTGCAAACCTTTGCATTTTCTCTAATTTCTTGACGTGCTTGACCAGGTGTGGGTTCCAAACTGGTGCTGCATACTCCAGTATGGGAGTGACATACACGGTGTACAGAGTCTTGAACGATTCCTTACTGAGGTATCAGAATGCTATTCTTAGGTTTGCCAGGCGGCCATACGCTGCAGCAGTTATCTGGATGATGAGCACCACAGGAAATGTGCTCTGGTTTATACTTACTCTAAGATCCTTCTCCATGAGTGAGGTTTGGAGTCTTTGGACACCTAGCCTATACTCTGTCTGCGGTCTTCTTTGCCATTCCCCGATCTTCATGATTGCATTTGGCGGGGTCAAATTCAAGGAGCCAGTTGCTGGACCAGGCTTGCAGCCTGTCCATGTCTCTTTTAGTCCTGCCTGATCCTCATCCGATTTAATTCTTCTCATTTACACAGGAAGACACTAACAATATTCCAGTAATTAATTTTTACAGTGGGCTAGAAGAAGATAAATTATGTAACATCACAGTCACTAGTGAAATGGTTGTGAAGCAGATAGACAGACTGAAGCAAAATAAGTCACCGGGTCCTGATGAGGTTTTTTCAAGGGTTCTAAAGGAATGCAAAATGGAACTCTGTGAACCATTAACTAATATTTTTAATTTATCTCTTCAAACAGGTGTAGTGTCTGATATGTGGAAGATGGCTAATGTAATTCCTATTTTTAAAACAGGGGACAAGTCGTTACCGTCAAATTACCGCCCAATAAGCCTGACCTCAATTGTAGGCAAATTACTAGAGTCAATTATAGCTGAGATTATAAGAAGCCATCTCGATAAGCATAGCTTGATTAATGATACTCAGCATGGATTCACAAGAGGCCGGTCTTGTCTAACTAATTTATTAACTTTCTTCAGTAAAGCTTTTGAGGCTGTTGACCAAGATAAAGAATTTGATATTATTTACTTAGATTTTAGTAAGGCTTTTGATAGAGTTCCGCACCAAAGACTGTTGAAGAAAGTGGCAGCTCATGGCATTGGGGGAAGGGTGCTCTCGTGGATCGAATCATGGCTCACAGACAGGAAGCAGAGAGTGTCCATAAATGGGGTTAAATCCGAGTGGGGATCTGTAACAAGTGGCGTTCCACAGGGATCAGTCTTGGGCCCGTTGTTGTTTATAATATATATCAATGATCTTGATGAGGGAATTACTAGTGATATGAGCAAATTTGCCGATGACACAAAGATAGGTAGGATAATTGATTCAAACGTAGATGTTATGGAACTTCAGGGGGGATTTAAACAAACTCTATTCTTGGTCAGAAAAGTGGCAGATGCAGTTCAATGTAGATAAATGCAAGGTTCTGAAGCTTGGGAGTGCCCATAACCCTAGTACTTATAAGTTAAATGATGTAGAACTTAGCCATACAGATTGCAAAAAGGACTTGGGGGTTATGGTGAGCAGCAACCTTAAACCAAGACAGCAATGCCTAAGCGTACGTAATAAGGCAAATAGATTACTGGGATTTATATCAAGAAGTGTAAGCAACAGAAGTCCAGAGGTCATACTGCAGCTTTATACATCATTAGTAAGGCCTCACCTAGATTATGCAGCTCAGTTCTGGTCTCCATATTACAAAATGGACATAAATTCGTTAGAAAACATTCAGCGTAGGATGACTAAATTAATACATAGCATTAGAAATCTTCCTTATGAAGAAAGATTGAAGACTCTTAAGTTACATTCACTTGTTAGACGATGAATGAGGGGAGACCTGATCGAAGTGTATAAGTGGAAGATAGGTATTAATAAAGGGGATATTAATAAGGTCTTGAGGATGTCTCTCCAAGAGAGAACCCGCAGTAATGGATTTAAATTAGGTAAGTTTAGATTTAGAAAGGACATAGGAAAGTATTGGTTTGGAAATAGGGTAGTTGATGAGTGGAACAGTCTACCTAGTTGGGTTATTGAGGCTGGGACTTTGGGTAGTTTCAAATTTAGGTTGGATAAGTACATGAGTGGGAGGGGTTGGATTTGAGCGGGACTTTCACATCAGAGCTTATTTCTTGGGTAGCATTGAAAATTGGGTTGGGCAAATGTTTTGTTAGTGGGATGAATTGTAAAGGACCTGCCTAGTATGGGCCAACAGGCCTCCTGCAGTGTTCCTCCTTTCTTATGTTATGTTCTTATGACCTTCACATCATCTACAAACAAGGACACTTCTGAGTCTATCCCTTCCATCATGTCATTCACATATACCAAAAATAATACTAGTCCTAGAACTGACCCCTGTGGAGCCGCGCTCATCACAGGCGCCCACTCTGACTCTCCGTCACATACCATGACTCATTGTTGCCTCCCTGTCAGGTATTATCTAGTCCATTGCAGTGCCCTTCCTGTTATGCATGCCTGATCCTCTAGCTTTTGCACTAATCTCTTGTGAGGAACTGTGTCGAAGGTCTTCTTGCATTCCAAGAAAATGCAGTGTACCCACCCTTCTCTCTCGTGTCTTCCATTACCTTATCATAAAATTCCAGTAGGTTTGTGACACAGGATTTTCCTTCCCTGAATCCATGTTATTTGTCATTTATAAGCTTGTTCCATTGTAGGTGCTCCATCACTCTCCTCCTGATAATCACCATGACTTTGCATACTATACACGTCAGTGACACTGGTCTGTAGGTTAGTGCCTCGTGTCTGTGTCCTTTCTTAAAAAGGGGACTACATTTGCCGTCTTCCATACCTCAGGTAGTTGCCCAGTTTCAATGAATGTGCTGAAAATTGTTGTTAGTGGCACACACAGCATCTCTGCTCCCTCTCTAAGGACCCATGGAGAGAGGTGTGGTCCCACCGCCTTTGAGGTATCAAGTTGACTTAGCGGCTTCTTCACCTCTTCAGTTGTGTGCATTTCATTCAGCACTTGTTGGTATATCCCTTGTTGGTGTACCCCCTTATTCTGACTTCCTGGAGTCCTTTCTGTCTCCAATGTAAATACTTCCTTAAATCTCATGTTGATCTCCTCACATACTTCTTGGTTGCTTCTTGTGAGCTCCCCACATTCCTTCCTCAGCCTGATACCTGGTCCTTGGCTAATGTCTTCCTCCTGATGTAGTTATACAACAGCTTCTGGTCAGACTTGATTTTCGATGGGATGTCATTTTCATACTGTCGCTGGGCCTCCCTCCTTATCTGTGCGTACTCGTTTCTGGCTCTTCGACAAATCTCTTTATTTTCATGGGTCCTTTGTCTTCTGTATTTTTTCCATTCTCAAGCACACTTGGTTTTTGCCTCCCTACACCTTTGGGTAAATGAAGGGCTTGTTCTGGTCTTCCCATTATTTCTGTTGCCACTGGGAACAGTCCTCTCCTCTCCCTCCTTGCAATTTGTTGTCACATAGTCCATCATTTTGTTTACTGATTTTCCTACCAACTCTCTTTCCTACTGAACCTCTTGCAGGAAGTTCCTCATGCCTGTGTAGTCCCCCCTTTTGTAGATTGGCTTTACCCTTCCTACTCATGTTACTCTCTCACTTGTAACTCTACTATGTATTCAGAGCTCAGGACCACGTGATCACTAGCTCCAAGGGGCCCTTTCATATGTGATGTTCTCAATGACAGAGCTGCTCAGGGTGAATACGAGGTCCATTCTTGCTGGTTTGTCCTCACCTCGCTCTCTGGTAGTGTCCCTAACATGTTGTTGCATGAGGTTTTCCAGTACCACATCCATCATCTTAGCTCTCCATGTTTCGGGACACCCATGTGGCTCCAGGTTTTCGCAGTCAATCTCCTTGTGATTGAAAGCACCCATAACTAGTAACTTTGCTCTACCCGTGTGACCTCTTCTGGCCACCTTAACTAGTGTGTTCACCATTGCTCTGTTGCTCTCTTCATATCTTCTCTTGGCCTCCTGCAGTTCTGTGGCGGGTTAAACATCACTGCAATGACTACCTTAAGTCCCGCAGACTGAATTGTACCTACTCTGTAGTCCCTTTCACCCATTTTGTCCATTTCTTATTTCCTCAAATCCCCATCGGTTTTAATGAGAAGTGCAACTTCCTCCCCTCTGCTCCCTCTGTCTTTCCTCAGGATTTGATATCCGGGTGGAAAGATTGCATCTGTTATCCAGGTGAGTTTCGTTTCTGTGAGTGCTATTATGTCTGTGGATGTCTCCTTGATTCATGCCACTCCACACATTTGTTATTCTGTCTGCATTTGTCTACCAAATTTTCAGGTTCTTTTCTAAATCTGTGGTCTGGGGGGTACGTTGGGGTTAGGGAAGCAGGAGACCTGATGAGGAACTGTGGGCAGTTGCTGTGAAGGTGGACTTTGTAATGAAGTGGGTGGGGGCATTGGGTACGGCATGTGTATTTTGGGTTAGAATGTTTGGTCACATTGGGGTTGTCCTTGTGTGTGTGTATGTGTGTGTGTGTGTGTGTGTGTGTGTGTGTGTGTGTGTGTCTGTGTGTCTGTGTCTGTGTTGGGGTGCTACTGGTGTGTGTTGTGTGTGGGGTGTTGTGTCATGTGGCAAGTAATGTGTTGCAGTGTTGTTTGTGGGGGGGGGTACTTCTGGTGTGTGTGGTGTGTTGTGTTGCAATGTTTGGTGTTTGTGGGGTACTTCTGGTGTGTGTGGTATGTTGTGTTGCAATGTTTGGTGTGTGTGGGGTACTTCTGGTGTGTGTGGTATGTTGTGTTGCAATGTTTGGTGTTTGTGGGGTACTTCTGGTGTGTGTGGTATGTTGTGTTGTATTGCTACACAAATATTTATAATTAATATTAATTCAACGAAAATAGTATATATATATATATATATATATATATATATATATATATATATATATATATATATATATATATATATATATATTAAACACCATGGTTGTTTAATATATTTATAGATGGGGTTGTAAAAGAAGTAAATGCTAGGGTGTTGGGGAGAGGGGTGGGATTAGATTATGGGGAATCAAATACAAAATGGGAGTTGACACAGTTACTTTCTGCTGATGATACTGTGCTTATGGGAGATTCTAAAGAAAAATTGCAAAGGTTAGTGGATGAGTTTGAGAATGTGTGTAAAGGTAGAAAGTTGAAAGTGAACATAGAAAAGAGTAAGGTGATGAGGATATCAAATGATTTAGATAAAGAAAAATTGGATATCAAATTGGGGAGGAGGAGTTTGGAAGAAGTGAATGTTTTCAGATACTTGGGAGTTGACGTGTCGGCGGATGGATTTATGAAGGATGAGGTTAATCATAGAATTGATGAGGGAAAAAAGGTGAGTGGTGCGTTGGTTTATGTGGACACAAAGAACATTATCTATGGAGGCAAAGAAGGGAATGTATGAAAGTATAGTAGTACTAACACTCTTATATGGGTGTGAAGCTTGAGTGGTAAATGCAGCAGAGAGGAGACGGTTGGAGGTAGTGGAGATGTCCTGTCTAAGGGCAATGTGTGGTGTAAATATTATGCAGAAAATTCGGAGTGTGGAAATTAGGAGAAGGTGTGGAGTTAATAAAAGTATTAGTCAGAGGGCAGAAGAGGGGTTGTTGAGGTGGTTTGGTCATTTAGAGAGAATGGATCAAAGTAGAATGACATGGAAAGCGTATAAATCTATAGGGGAAGGAAGGAGGGGTAGGGGTCGTCCTCGAAAGGGTTGGAGGGAGGGGGTAAAGGAGGTTTTGTTGGCGAGGGGCTTGGACTTCCAGCAAGCGTGCGTGAGCGTGTTAGATAGGAATCAGTGGAGACGAATGGTATTTGGGACCTGTTGAGCTGTTGGAGTGTGAGCAGGGTAATATTTAGTGAAGGGATTCAGAGAAACCGATTATTTTTATATAGTCGGACTTGAGTCCTGGAAATGGGAAGTACAATGTCTGCACTCTAAAGGAGGGTTTCGGGATATTAGCAGTTTGGAAGGTGTACACAACACCGGGTGGTAAGTCTGCACCAGGTGTACACAACACCGGGTGGTAAGTCTGCACCAGGTGTACACAACACCGGGTGGTAAGTCTGCACCAGGTGTACACACCGGGTGGTAAGTCTGCACCAGGTGTACACACCGGGTGGTAAGTCTGCACCAGGTGTACAGAACACTGGGTGGTAAGTCTGCACCAGGTGTACACAACACCGGGTGGTAAGTCTGCACCAGGTGTACACACCGGGTGGTAAGTCTGCACCAGGTGTACACACCGGGTGGTAAGTCTGCACCAGGTGTACACAACACCGGTGGTAAGTCTGCACCAGGTGTACACAACACCGGGTGGTAAGTCTGCACCAGGTGTACACAACACTGGGTGGTAAGTCTGCACCAGGTGTACACAACACCGGGTGGTAAGTCTGCACCAGGTGTACACAACACTGGGTGGTAAGTCTGCACCAGGTGTACACACCGGGTGGTAAGTCTGCACCAGGTGTACACAACACCGGGTGGTAAGTCTGCACCAGGTGTACACAACACTGGGTGGTAAGTCTGCACCAGGTGTACACAACACCGGGTGGTAAGTCTGCACCAGGTGTACACAACACCGGGTGGTAAGTCTGCACCAGGTGTACACAACACCGGGTGGTAAGTCTGCACCAGGTGTACACAACACCGGGTGGTAAGTCTGCACCAGGTGTACACAACACCGGGTGGTAAGTCTGCACCAGGTGTACACAACACCGGGTGGTAAGTCTGCACCAGGTGTACACAACACCGGGTGGTAAGTCTGCACCAGGTGTACACACCGGGTGGTAAGTCTGCACCAGGTGTACACAACACCGGGTGGTAAGTCTGCACCAGGTGTACACAACACCGGGTGGTAAGTCTGCTCCAGGTGTACACAACACCGGGTGGTAAGTCTGCACCAGGTGTACACACCGGGTGGTAAGTCTGCACCAGGTGTACACACCGGGTGGTAAGTCTGCACCAGGTGTACACAACACCGGTGGTAAGTCTGCACCAGGTGTACACAACACCGGGTGGTAAGTCTGCACCAGGTGTACACAACACTGGGTGGTAAGTCTGCACCAGGTGTACACAACACCGGGTGGTAAGTCTGCACCAGGTGTACACAACACTGGGTGGTAAGTCTGCACCAGGTGTACACAACACCGGGTGGTAAGTCTGCACCAGGTGTACACAACACCGGGTGGTAAGTGCACCAGGTGTACACAACACTGGGTGGTAAGTCTGCACCAGGTGTACACACCGGGTGGTAAGTCTGCACCAGGTGTACACAACACCGGGTGGTAAGTCTGCACCAGGTGTACACAACACCGGGTGGTAAGTCTGCACCAGGTGTACACAACACTGGGTGGTAAGTCTGCACCAGGTGTACACACCGGGTGGTAAGTCTGCACCAGGTGTACACAACACCGGGTGGTAAGTCTGCACCAGGTGTACACAACACTGGGTGGTAAGTCTGCACCAGGTGTACACAACACCGGGTGGTAAGTCTGCACCAGGTGTACACAACACTGGGTGGTAAGTCTGCACCAGGTGTACACACCGGGTGGTAAGTCTGCACCAGGTGTACACACCGGGTGGTAAGTCTGCACCAGGTGTACACAACACTGGGTGGTAAGTCTGCACCAGGTGTACACACCGGGTGGTAAGTCTGCACCAGGTGTACACACCGGGTGGTAAGTCTGCACCAGGTGTACACAACACCGGGTGGTAAGTCTGCACCAGGTGTACACACCAGGTGATAAGTCTGCACCAGGTGTACACACCGGGTGGTAAGTCTGCACCAGGTGTACACACCGGGTGGTAAGTCTGCACCAGGTGTACACAACACCGGGTGGTAAGTCTGCACCAGGTGTACACACCGGGTGGTAAGTCTGCACCAGCTGTACACACCGGGTGGTAAGTCTGCACCAGGTGTACACACCGGGTGGTAAGTCTGCACCAGGTGTACACACCGGGTGGTAAGTCTGCACCAGGTGTACACACCGGGTGGTAAGTCTGCACCAGGTGTACACACCGGGTGGTAAGTCTGCACCAGCTGTACACACCGGGTGGTAAGTCTGCACCAGGTGTACACACCGGGTGGTAAGTCTGCACCAGGTGTACACACCGGGTGGTAAGTCTGCACCAGGTGTACACACCGGGTGGTAAGTCTGCACCAGGTGTACACACCGGGTGGTAAGTCTGCACCAGGTGTACACACCGGGTGGTAAGTCTGCACCAGGTGTACACACCGGGTGGTAAGTCTGCACCAGGTGTACACACCGGGTGGTAAGTCTGCACCAGGTGTACACACCGGGTGGTAAGTCTGCACCAGCTGTACACACCGGGTGGTAAGTCTGCACCAGGTGTACACACCGGGTGGTAAGTCTGCACCAGGTGTACACACCGGGTGGTAAGTCTGCACCAGGTGTACACACCGGGTGGTAAGTCTGCACCAGGTGTACACACCGGGTGGTAAGTCTGCACCAGGTGTACACAACACCGGGTGGTAAGTCTGCACCAGGTGTACACACCGGGTGGTAAGTCTGCACCAGGTGTACACACCGGGTGGTAAGTCTGCACCAGGTGTACACACCGGGTGGTAAGTCTGCACCAGGTGTACACACCGGGTGGTAAGTCTGCACCAGGTGTACACACCGGGTGGTAAGTCTGCACCAGATGTACACACCGGGTGGTAAGTCTGCACCAGATGTACACACCGGGTGGTAAGTCTGCACCAGGTGTACACACCGGGTGGTAAGTCTGCACCAGGTGTACACACCGGGTGGTAAGTCTGCACCAGGTGTACACACCGGGTGGTAAGTCTGCACCAGGTGTACACACCGGGTGGTAAGTCTGCACCAGGTGTACACACCGGGTGGTAAGTCTGCACCAGGTGTACACACCGGGTGGTAAGTCTGCACCAGGTGTACACACCGGGTGGTAAGTCTGCACCAGGTGTACACACCGGGTGGTAAGTCTGCACCAGGTGTACACACCGGGTGGTAAGTCTGCACCAGCTGTACACACCGGGTGGTAAGTCTGCACCAGGTGTACACACCGGGTGGTAAGTCTGCACCAGGTGTACACACCGGGTGGTAAGTCTGCACCAGGTGTACACACCGGGTGGTAAGTCTGCACCAGGTGTACACACCGGGTGGTAAGTCTGCACCAGGTGTACACACCGGGTGGTAAGTCTGCACCAGGTGTACACACCGGGTGGTAAGTCTGCACCAGGTGTACACACCGGGTGGTAAGTCTGCACCAGGTGTACACACCGGGTGGTAAGTCTGCACCAGGTGTACACACCGGGTGGTAAGTCTGCACCAGGTGTACACAACACCGGGTGGTAAGTCTGCACCAGGTGTACACACCGGGTGGTAAGTCTGCACCAGGTGTACACACCGGGTGGTAAGTCTGCACCAGGTGTACACAACACCGGGTGGTAAGTCTGCACCAGGTGTACACACCGGGTGGTAAGTCTGCACCAGGTGTACACACCGGGTGGTAAGTCTGCACCAGGTGTACACACCGGGTGGTAAGTCTGCACCAGGTGTACACACCGGGTGGTAAGTCTGCACCAGGTGTACACACCGGGTGGTAAGTCTGCACCAGGTGTACACACCGGGTGGTAAGTCTGCACCAGGTGTACACACCGGGTGGTAAGTCTGCACCAGGTGTACACACCGGGTGGTAAGTCTGCACCAGGTGTACACACCGGGTGGTAAGTCTGCACCAGGTGTACACACCGGGTGGTAAGTCTGCACCAGGTGTACACACCGGGTGGTAAGTCTGCACCAGGTGTACACACCGGGTGGTAAGTCTGCACCAGGTGTACACACCGGGTGGTAAGTCTGCACCAGGTGTACACACCGGGTGGTAAGTCTGCACCAGGTGTACACACCGGGTGGTAAGTCTGCACCAGGTGTACACACCGGGTGGTAAGTCTGCACCAGGTGTACACACCGGGTGGTGGGTCTGTCACATCTTGTACATCAACCATTGTATTCACTTCTACCTCTACGTTCTTTCACTTTTCCTTCACCCCCTCCCCAGTGGCGCCACCTCCCTCACTCAGGCGCGTCTTCCCCCTCCCCTGGCGCCACTTAACCTCAGTCTTGGCGCCAGTTACGCTGGTTGCGTCATTAAGCAGTAATTACTTGGTTAATGGCGCTCCACAACCACAACTCTCACTTTTACTTCCATTGTTTGTTTTCTCTACTTACATTCCCTTCATCCCTTCACCAGGTATACCTGTCTACCTGTTCCCTTCATCCCTTCACCAGGTATACCTGTCTACCTGTTCCCTTCAACCCTTCTCCAGGTATATCTGTCTACCTGTTCCCTTCATCCCTTCCCTAGGTATACCTATTAACTTGTTCCCTTCTCCAGGTCTGCCTGTCTACCTGTTCCCTTCATCCCTTCACGAGGTATACCTATTAACCTGTTCCCTTCATCCCTTCTCCAGGTCTGCCTGTCTACCTGTTACCTTCATCCCTTCTCCAGGTATACCTATCTACCTGTTCCCTTCACCAGGTATACCTGCCTACCTGTTCCCTTCATCCCTTCACCAGGTATACCTGTTTACCTGTTCCCTTCATCCCTTCAGCAGGTCTACCTGTTCCCTTCATCCCTTCACCAGGTGTACCTGTCTACCTGTTCCTTTCATCCCTTCACCAGGTCTCGCTGTTCCCTTCATCCCTTCACCAGGTATACCTTTCTACCTGTTCCCTTCATCCCTTCTCCAGGTCTACCTGTTCCCTTCATCCCTTCTCCAGGTCTACCTGTCTACCTGTTCTCTATCCCTTCGCCAGGTCTACCTGTCTATCTGTTCCCTTCATCCCTTCTCCAGGTCTGCCTGTCTACCTGTTACCTTCATCCCTTCTCCAGGTATACCTGTTTACCTGTTCCCTTCATCCCTTCAGCAGGTCTACCTGTTCCCTTCATCCCTTCACCAGGTGTATCTGTCTACCTGTTCCCTTCATCCATTCACCAGGTCTCCCTGTTCCCTTCATCCCTTCACCAGGTATACCTGTTCCCTTCATCCCTTCACCAGGTATACCTGTCTACCTGTTCCCTTCATCCCTTTACCAGCTGTACCTTTGTACGTGTTCCCTTCAGCAGGTCTACTTGGTCCCTTCATCTCTTCTCCAGGTCTACCTGTTCCCTTCGTCCCTTCTCCAGGTTTGCCTGTCTACCTGTTTCCTTCATCCCTTCTCCAGGTCTACCTGTCTACCTGTTCCCTTCATCCCTTCGCCAGGTCTACCTGTCTACCTGTTCCCTTCATCCCTTTACCAGATATACCTTTGTACCTGTTCCCTTCGTCCTTCAGCAGGTCTACCTGTTCCCTTCATCTCTTCTCCAGGTCTGTCTACCTGTTCCCTTCATCCTTTCTCCAGGTCTACCTGTTCCCTTCATCCCTTCTGCAGGTCTACCTGTTCCCTTCATCCTTTCTCCAGGTCTACCTATCTTCCTGTTCTCTTCATTCCACCTCCAGGTCTACCTGTTCCTTCATCCCTTATCCAGGTCTACCTGTTTACCTGTTCCCTTCTCCAGGTCTACCTGTCTACCTGTTCCCTTCATCCCTTCTACAGGTCTGTCTACCTGTTCCCTTCATCCCTTCTCCAGGTCTATCTGTCTACCTGTTCCCTTCACTCCTCCAGGTCTACCTGCTCCATTCATCCCTTCTCCAGGTCTACCTGTCCAAATGTTCCCTTCATCCCATCTCCAGGTGTACCTGTTCCTTTCATCCCTTCTCCAGGTCTACCTGTTCCTTTCATCCCTTCTCCAGGTCTACCTGTCTACCTGTTCTCTATCCCTTCGCCAGGTCTACCTGTCTATCTGTTCCCTTCATCCCTTCACCAGGTCTACCGGAGATTACGGTCAGGGAGATATAAGCCACCAACCAGAGGTCACAGTCAGGGAGACATAAGCCACCAACCAGAAGTCACAGTCAGGGAGACAAGCCACCAACCAGAGGTCACAGTCAGGGAGATATAAGCCACCAACCAGAGGTCACAGACACACAAGCCACCAACCAGAGGTCATAGTCAAGAAGACATAAGCCACCAACCAGAGGTCACAGTCTGGGAGACAAACCACCAACCAGAGGTCACAGTCAGGGAGACAAGCCACCAACCACAGGTCACAGTCAGGGAGACATAAGCCACCAACCAGAGGTCACAGAGACGCAAACCACCAACCAGAGGTCACAGAGACAGAAGCCACCAACCAGAGGTCACAGTCAGGGAGAAATAAGCCACCAACCAGAGGTCACAGTCAGGGAGATATAAGCCACCAACCAGAGGTCACAGTCAGGGAGACATAAGCCACCAACCAGAGGTCACGGTCAGGGAGACACAAGCCACCAACCAGAGGTCACAGTCAGGGAGACAAGCCACCAACCAGAGGTCACAGTCAGAGAGAGACAAGCCATCAAGCAGGTCACAGTCATGGTGACACAAACCACCAACCAGAGGTCACAGGGTGACAAGCCACCAACCAGAGGTCACAGTCAGGGAGACACAAGCCACCAACCAGAGGTCACAGTCAGAGACAAGCCACCAACCAGAGGTCACAGTCAGAGACATAAGCCATCAACCAGAGGTCACAGTCAGACACAAGCCACTAACCTGAGGTCACAGTCAGGGTGACAAGCCACCAACCAGAGGTCACGGTCACGGAGACATAACCAACCAACCAGAGGTCACACTCAACCACGACCTCTGGTCACAGATGCGAAAGAGGAATTTTAATGATGAAAGCCACAATAATAATAATAATAATAATAATAATAATAATAATAATAATAATAATATCATTATTTACTAGCAGTACATGTACAAGGTATACCAGTACATGTACAAGGTATACCAGTACATGTACAAGGTATACCAGTACATGTACAAGGTATACCAGTACATGTACAAGGTATACCAGTACATGTACAAGGTATACCAGTACATGTACAAGGTATACCAGTACATGTACAAGGTATACCAGTACATGTACAAGGTATACCAGTACATGTACAAGGTATACCAGTACATGTACAAGGTATACCAGTACATGTACAAGGTATACCAGTACATGTACAAGGTATACCAGTACATGTACAAGGTATACCAGTACATGTACAAGGTATACCAGTACATGTACAAGGTATACCAGTACATGTACAAGGTATACCAGTACATGTACAAGGTATACTAGTACATGTACAAGGTATACCAGTACATGTACAAGGTATACCAGTACATGTACAAGGTATACCAGTACATGTACAAGGTATACAGACCATAGCTGACATCAGTGACATACTACTATATAGAAAGTCCCTTGTTATGTACAGCATTTCCCGCAAATTATGTCAGTTTTGTCCCAGGATGTGACCCACACCAGTCCACTAACACCCAGGATGTGACCCACACCAGTCCACTAACACCCAGGATGTGACCCACACCAGTCCACTAACACCCAGGATGTGACCCACACCAGTCCACTAACACCCAGGATGTGACCCACACCAGTCCACTAACATCCAGGATGTGACCCACACCAGTCCACTAACATCCAGGATGTGACCCACACCAGTCCACTAACACCCAGGATATGACCCACACCAGTCCACTAACACCCAGGATGTGACCCACACCAGTCCACTAACACCCAGGATGTGACCCACACCAGTCCACTAACATCCAGGATGTGACCCACACCAGTCCACTAACACCCAGGATGTGACCCACACCAGTCCACTAACACCCAGGATGTGACCCACACCAGTCCACTAACACCCAGGATGTGACCCACACCAGTCCACTAACACCCAGGATGTGACCCACACCAGTCCACTAACACCCAGGATGTGACCCACACCAGTCCACTAACACCCAGGATGTGACCCACACCAGTCAACTAACACCCAGGATGTGACCGACACCAGTCCACTAACACCCAGGATGTGACCCACACCAGTCCACTAACACCCAGGATGTGACCCACACCAGTCCACTAACACCCAGGATGTGACCCACACCAGTCCACTAACACCCAGGATGTGACCCACACCAGTCCACTAACACCCAGGATATGACCCACACCAGTCCAATAACACCCAGGATGTGACCCACACCAGTCCACTAACACCCAGGATGTGACCCACACCAGTCCACTAACACCCAGGATGTGACCCACACCAGTCCACTAACACCCAGGATGTGACCCACACCAGTCCACTAACACCCAGGATGTGACTCACACCAGTCCACTAACACCCAGGATGTGACCCACACCAGTCCACTAACACCCAGGATGTGACCCACACCAGTCCACTAACACCCATGATGTGACCCACACCAGTCCACTAACACCCAGCATGTGACCCACACCAGTCCACTAACACCCAGGATGTGACCCACACCAGTCCACTAACACCCAGGATGTGACCCACACCAGTCCACTAACACCCAGGATGTGACCCACACCAGTCCACTAGCACCCAGGATGTGACCCACACCAGTCCACTAGCACCCAGGATGTGACCCACACCAGTCCACTAGCACCCAGGATGTGACCCACACCAGTCCACTAACACCCAGGATGTGACCCACACCAGTCCACTAACACCCAGGATGTGACCCACACCAGTCCACTAACACCCAGGATGTGACCCACACCAGTCCACTAACACCCAGGATGTGACCCACACCAGTCCACTAACACCCAGGATGTGACCCACACCAGTCCACTAACACCCAGGATGTGACCCACACCAGTCCACTAACACCCAGGATGTGACCCACACCAGTCCACTAACACCCACGTTGTGACCCACACAAGTCCACTAACACCTAGGATGTGATCCACACCAGTCCACTAACACGCAGGATGTGACCCACACCAGTCCACTAACACCCAGGATGTGACCCACACCAGTCCACTATCACCCAGGATGTGACCCACACCAGTCCATTAACACCAAGGATGTGATCCACACCTGCCCACTAACACCCAGGATGTGACCCACAATAGTCCACTAACACCCAGGATGTGACCCACACCAGTCCACTAACACCCAGGATGTGACCCACACCAGTCCACTAACACCCAGGATGTGACCCACACCAGTCCACTAACACCCAGGATGTGACCCACACCAGTCCACTAACACCCAGGATGTGACCCACACCAGTCCACTAACACCCAGGATGTGACCCACACCAGTCCACTAACACCCAGGATGTGACCCACACCAGTCCACTAACACCCAGGATGTGACCCACACCAGTCCACTAACATCCAGGATGTGACCCACACCAGTCCACTAACACCCAGGATGTGACCCACACCAGTCCACTAACACCCAGGATGTGACCCACACCAGTCCACTAACACCCAGGATGTGACCCACACCAGTCCACTAACACCCAGGATGTGACCCACACCAGTCCACTAACACCCAGGATGTGACCCACACCAGTCCACTAACACCCAGGATGTGACCCACACCAGTCCACTCACACCCAGGATGTGACCCACACCAGTCCACTACCAACCAGGATGTGACCCACACCAGTCCACTAACACCCAGGATGTGACCCACATCAGTCCACTAACACCCAGGATGTGACCCACATCAGTCCACTAACACCCAGGATGTGACCCACACCAGTCCTCTAACACCCAGGATGTGACCCACACCAGTCCACTAGCATCCAGGATGTGACCCACACCAGTCCACTAACACCCAGGATGTGACCCACACAAGTCCACTAACACCCAGGATGTGACCCACACCAGTCCGCTAACACCAAGGATGTGACCCACACCAGTCCACTAACATCCAGGATGTGACCCACACCAGTTCACTAACATCCAGGATGTGACCCACACCAGTCCACTAACACCCAGGATGTGACCCACACCAGTAAACTAACACCCAGGATGTGACCCACACCAGTCCACTAACACCCAGGATGTGACCCACACCAGTCCACTAACACCCAGGATGCGACCCACACCAGTCCACTTACACCCAGGATGCGACCCACACCAGTCCACTAACACCCAGGATGTGACCCACACCAGTAAACTAACACCCAGGATGCGACCCACACCAGTCCACTAACACCCAGGATGTGACCCACACCAGTCCACTACCGCCCAGGATGTGACCCACACCAGTCCACTAACACCCAGGATGTGACCCACACCAGTCCACTAACACCCAGGATGCGACCCACACCAGTCCACTAACACCCAGGATGCGACCCACACCAGTCCACTAACACCCAGGATGTGACCCACACCAGTCCACTAACACCCAGGATGTGACCCACACCAGTCCACTAACACCCAGGATGTGACCCACACCAGTCCACTAACACCCAGGATGTGACCCACACCAGTCCACTAACACCCAGGATGTGACCCACACCAGTCCACTAACACCCAGGATGTGACCCACACCAGTCCACTAACACCCAGGATGTGACCCACACCAGTCCACTAACACCCAGGATGTGACCCACACCAGTCCACTAACACCCAGGATGTGACCCACACCAGTCCACTAACACCCAGGATGTGACCCACACCAGTCCACTAACACCCAGGATGTGACTCACACCAGTCCACTAACACCCAGGATGTGACCCACACCAGTCCACTAACACCCAGGATGTGACCCACACCAGTCCACTAACACCCAGGATGTGACTCACAACAGTCCACTAACACCCAGGATGTGACCCACACCAGTCCACTAACACCCAGGATGTGACCCACACCAGTCCACTAACACCCAGGATGTGACCCACACCAGTCCACTAACACCCAGGATGTGACCCACACCAGTCCACTAACACCCAGGATGTGACCCACACCAGTCCGCTAACACCCAGGATGTGACCCACACCAGTCCACTAACACCCAGGATGTGACCCACACCAGTCCACTAACACCCAGGATGTGACCCACACCAGTCCACTAACACCCAGGATGTGACCCACACCAGTCCACTAACACCCAGGATGTGACCCACACCAGTCCACTAACACCCAGGATGTGACCCACACCAGTCCACTAACACCCAGGATGTGACCCACACCAGTCCACTAACACCCAGGTACCCATATTACTGATGGGTGAACATATACAACCGGTGCAAGGAAACACGCCCACTGTTTCCACCCTTGCCGGGAATCGAACCCGGACGTCCTCGTGTGAAGCGAGAGCTTAGCCACCAGGCCACGGGCCACCATGAGCCTCACAAAGAACTTAACGGTGATATGTAAGTCATATAGTTCGTCAGTAGTCGTCAAAGGACAGTTAATATTGTCGTTCTTACGGTACCATCTTACCATCATTCTCGTCTTATGGAATTCTTCCATTGTTGGTGCGTGTATTCCCCTCAGAGAAGGTTCCTTGAATTGGATCTGTGCTCCAGTTCCCTGAATTGAGACTGAATACCTTCCACATCCCCCCAGGCACTGTATAATTCCTACGGGCTTAGCGCTCCCTATGGTTATGAGGATAACAAAAAGATTAGGTGTTGTAAGATTGGATATCAGATTGGAGGGGCAGAGTATGGAGGAGGTGAATGTATTCAGATATTTGGGAGTGGACGTGTCACCGGAGGCAGGGAGGGTGCCAGCAGGTATACAATAGGGGCACAGTGGCCGGGAGGGTGCCAGCAGGTCTACAGTAGCGGCACAGTGGCAGGGAGGGTGCCAGCAGGTCTACAGTAGCGGCACAGTGGCAGGGAGGGTGCCAGCAGGTATACAATAGGGGCACAGTGGCAGGGAGGGTGCCAGCAGGTATACAATAGGGGCACAGTGGCCGGGAGGGTGCCAGCAGGTATACAATAGGGGCACAGTGGCCGGGAGGGTGCCAGCAGGTATACAGTAGGGGCACAGTTGCAGGGAGGGTGCCAGCAGGTATACAATAGGGGCACAGTGGCAGGGAGGGTGCCAGCAGGTATACAGTAGGGGCACAGTGGCAGGGAGGGTGCCAGCAGGTATACAGTAGGGGCCAAGGTATACAGTGGCAGGGAGGGTGGGGCAGCAGGTATACAATAGTAGGGGCACAGTGGCACAGGGAGGGTGCCAGCAGGTATACAATAGGGGCACAGTGGCCGGGAGGGTGCCAGCAGGTATACAATAGGGGCACAGTGGCCGGGAGGGTGCCAGCAGGTATACAATAGGGGCACAGTGGCCGGGAGGGTGCCAGCAGGTATACAATAGGGGCACAGTGGCCGGGAGGGTGCCAGCAGGTATACAATAGGGGCACAGTGGCAGGGAGGGTGCCAGCAGGTATACAATAGGGGCACAGTGGCCGGGAGGGTGCCAGCAGGTATACAATAGGGGCACAGTGGCCGGGAGGTGCCAGCCGGTCTACAGTAGGGGCACAGTGGCAGGGAGGGTGCCAGCAGGTATACAGTAGGGGCACAGTGGCAGGGAGGATGCCAGCAGGTATACAGTAGGGGCACAGTGGCAGGGAGGGTGCCAGCAGGTATACAGTAGGGGCACAGTGGCAGGGAGGGTGCCAGCAGGTATACAGTAGGGGCACAGTGGCAGGGAGGGTGCCAGCAGGTATACAGTAGGGGCACAGTGGCAGGGAGGGTGCCAGCAGGTATACAATAGGGGCACAGTGGCCGGGAGGGTGCCAGCAGGTATACAGTAGGGGCACAGTTGCAGGGAGGGTGCCAGCAGGTATACAGTAGGGGTACAGTGGCAGGGACGGTGCCAGCAGGTATACAGTAGGGGCACAGTGGCCGGGAAGGTGCCAGCAGGTATACAATAGGGGCACAGTGGCCGGGAGGGTGCCAGCAGGTATACAGTAGGGGCACGGTGGCAGGGAGGGTGCCAGCAGGTATACAGTAGGGGCACAGTGGCAGGGAGGATGCCAGCAGGTATACATTAGAGGCACAGTGGCAGGGAGGGTGGCAGCAGGTATACAGTAGAGGTACAGTGGCAGGGAAGGTGCCAGCAGGTATACAGTAGGTGAACAGTGGCAGGGAGGGTGGCAGCAGGTATACAGTAGGGGCACAGTGGCAGGGAGGGTGCCAGCAGGTATACAGTAGGGGCACAGTGGCAGGGAGGGTGCCAGCAGGTCTACAGTAGGGCCACAGTGGCAGGGAGGATGCCAGCAGGTATACATTAGAGGCACAGTGGCAGGGAGGGTGGCAGCAGGTATACAGTAGGGGTACAGTGGCAGGGAAGGTGCCAGCAGGTATACAGTAGGGGAACAGTGGCAGGGAGGGTGGCAGCAGGTATTCAGTAGGGGACAGTGGCAGTGAGGGTGCCAGCAGGTATACAGTAGGGGCACAGTGGCAGGGAGGGTGCCAGCAGGTCTACAGTAGGGGCACAGTGGCAGGGAGGGTGCCAGCAGGTCTACAGTAGCGGCACAGTGGCAGGGAGGGTGCCAGCAGGCATACAGTAGGGGCACAGTGGCAGGGCGGGTGGCATCAGGTATACAGTAGGGGCACAGTGGCAGGGATGGTGGCAGCAGGTATACAGTAGGGGGATAGTGGCAGGGTGGGTGCCAGCAAGTATACAGTAGGGGCACAGTTTCAGGGAGGATGCCAGAAGGTATACAGTAGGGGCACAGTGGCAGGGAGGGTGCCAGCAGGTATACAGTAGGGGCACAGTGGCAGGGATGGTGCCAGCAGGTATACAGTAGCGGCACAGTGGCAGGGAGGGTGCCAGCCGGTATACAGTAGGCGCACAGTGGCAGGGAGGGTGCCAGCAGGTATACAGTAAGGCAGAGTGGCAGGGAGGGTGCCACCAGGTATACAGTAGGGGCACAGTGGCAGGGAGGGTGCCAGCAGGTATACAGTAGGGGGATAGTGGCAGGGACGGTGCCAGTAGTTATACAGTAGGGGCACAGTGGCTGGGAGGGTGCCAGAAGGTATACAGTAGGGGCACAGTGGCATGGACGGTGCCAGCAGGTATTCAGTAGGGGCACAGTGGCAGGGAGGGTGCCAGCAGGTATACAGTAGTGGCACAGTAGCAGGGAGGGTGCCAGCAGGTATACAGTAGGGCCACAGTGGCAGGGAGGATGCCAGCAGGTTTACAGTAGGGGCACAGTGGCAGGGAGGGTGCCAGCAGGTATACAGTAGGGCCACAGTGGCAGGGAGGATGCCAGCAGGTATTCAGTAAGGGCACAGTGGCAGGGAGGGTGCCTGCAGGTCTACAGTAGGGGCACAGTGGCAGGGAGGGTGCCAGCAGGTCTACAGTAGGGGCACAGTGGCAGGGAGGGTGCCAGCAGGTCTACAGTAGGGGCACAGTGGCAGGGAGGGTGCCAGCAGGTCTACAGTAGGGGCACAGTGGCAGGGAGGGTGCCAGCAGGTCTACAGTAGGGGCACAGTGGCAGGGAGGGTGCCAGCAGGTCTACAGTAGGGGCACAGTGGCAGGGAGGGTGCCAACAGGTCTACAGTAGGGGCACAGTGGCAGGGAGGGGGCCAGCAGGTCTACAGTAGGGGCACAGTGGCATGGAGGGTGCCAGCAGGTCTACAGTAGGGGCACAGTGGCAGGGAGGGTGCCAACAGGTCTACAGTAGGGGCACAGTGGCAGGGAGCGTGCCAACAGGTCTGCACAAGGGGCACAGTGGCAGGGAGGGTGCCAACAGGTCTGCAGTAGGGGCACAGTGGCAGGGAGCGTGCCAACAGGTCTGCAGTAGGGGCACAGTGGCAGGGAGGGTGCCAACAGGTCTGCAGTAGGGGCACAGTGGCAGGGAGGGTGCCAACAGGTCTGCAGTAGGGGCACAGTGGCAGGGAGGGTGCCAACAGGTCTGCAGTAGGGGCACAGTGGCAGGGAGGGTGCCAACAGGTCTGCAGTAGGGGCACAGTGGCAGGGAGGGTGCCAACAGGTCTGCAGTAGGGGCACAGTGGCAGGGAGGATGCCAGCAGGTATACATTAGAGGCACAGTGGCAGGGAGGGTGGCAGCAGGTATACAGTAGGGGTACAGTGGCAGGGAAGGTGCCAGCAGGTATTCAGTAGGGGCACAGTGGCAGGGAGGGGGCCAGCAGGTATACAGTAGGGGCACAGTGGCAGGGAGGGTGCCAGCAGGTATACAGTAGGGCCACAGTGGCAGGGAGGATGCCAGCAGGTATACATTAGAGGCACAGTGGCAGGGAGGGTGGCAGCAGGTATACAGTAGGGGCACAGTGGCAGGGACGGTGCCAGCAGGTATTCAGTAGGGGCACAGTGGCAGGGAGGGTGCCAGCAGGTATACAGTAGGGGCACAGTGGCGGGGAGGGTGCCAGCAGGTATACAGTAGGGCCACAGTGGCAGGGAGGATGCCAGCAGGTATTCAGTAGGGGCACAGTGGTAGGGAGCGTGCCAGCTGGAATACAGTAGGGGCACAGTGGCAGGGAGGATGCCAGCAGGTATACATTAGAGGCACAGTGGCAGGGAGGGTGGCAGCAGGTATACAGTAGGGGTACAGTGGCAGGGAAGGTGCCAGCAGGTATACAGTAGGAGAACAGTAGCAGGGAGGGTGCCAGCAGGTATTCAGTAGGGGACAGTGGCAGTGAGGGTGCCAGCAGGTATACAGTAGGGGCACAGTGGAAGGGAGGGTGCCAGCAGGCATACAGTAGGGACACAGTGGCAGGGAGGGTGCCAGCAGGCATACAGTAGTGGCACAGTGGCATGGCAGGTGGCATCAGGTATACACTAGGGGCACAGTGGCAGGGATGGTGCCAGCTGGAATACAGTAGGGGCACAGTGGCAGGGAGGATGCCAGCAGGTATACATTAGAGGCACAGTGGCAGGGAGGGTGGCAGCAGGTATACAGTAGGGGTACAGTGGCAGGGAAGGTGCCAGCAGGTATACAGTAGGGGAACAGTGGCAGGGAGGGTGCCAGCAGGTATTCAGTAGGGGACAGTGGCAGTGAGGGTGCCAGCAGGTATACAGTAGGGGCACAGTGGCAGGGAGGGTGCCAGCAGTTATACAGTAGGGGCACAGTGGCAGGGAAGGTGCCAGCAGGCATACAGTAGGGGCACAGTGGCAGGGAGGGTGCCAGCAGGCATACAGTAGTGGCACAGTGGCATGGCAGGTGGCATCAGGTATACACTAGGGGCACAGTGGCAGGGATGGTGCCAGCAGGTATACAGTAGGGACACAGTGGCATGGCAGGTGGCATCAGGTATACACTAGGGGCACAGTGGCAGGGATGGTGCCAGCAGGTATACAGTAGGGGCACAGTGGCATGGCAGGTGGCATCAGGTATACACTAGGGGCACAGTGGCAGGGATGGTGCCAGCAGGTATACAGTAGGGACACAGTGGCATGGCAGGTGGCATCAGGTATACACTAGGGGCACAGTGGCAGGGAGGGTGCCAGCAGGTATACACTAGGGGCACAGTGGCAGGGTGGGTGCAAGAATGTTTGTGGTCGTCACAAACACTTGTAGGAAGAATGTTTGTGGTCGTCACAAACACTTGTAGCAAGAATGTGGTCGTCACAAACACTTGTAGCAAGAATGTTTGTGGTCGTCACAAACACTTGTAGCAAGAGTGTTTGTGGTCGTCACAAACACTTGTAGCAAGAGTGTTTGTGGTCGTCACAAACACTTGTAGCAAGAGTGTTTGTGGTCGTCACAAACACTTGTAGCAAGAATGTTTGTGGTCGTCACAAACACTTGTAGCAAGAATGTTTGTGGTCGTCACAAACACTTGTAGCAAGAATGTGGTCGTCACAAACACTTGTAGCAAGAATGTTTGTGGTCGTCACAAACACTTGTAGCAAGAGTGTTTGTGGTCGTCACAAACACTTGTAGCAAGAGTGTTTGTGGTCACGAACACTTGTAGCAAGAATGTTTGTGGTCGTCACAAACACTTGTAGCAAGAATGTTTGTGGTCGTCACAAACACTTGTAGCAAGAATGTTTGTGGTCGTCACAAACACTTGTAGCAAGAATGTTTGTGGTCGTCACAAACACTTGTAGCAAGAATGTTTGTGGTCGTCACAAACACTTGTAGCAAGAATGTAGTCGTCACAAACACTTGTAGCAAGAATGTAGTCGTCACGAACACTTGTAGCAAGAGTGTAGTCGTCACAAACACTTGTAACAAGAATGTGGTCGTCACAAACACTTGTAACAAGAATGTAGTCGTCACAAACACTTGTAACAAGAATGTGGTCGTCACAAACACTTGTAACAAGAGTGTAGTCGTCACAAACACTTGTAACAAGAATGTGGTCGTCACAAACACTTGTAACAAGAATGTGGTCGTCACAAACACTTGTAACAAGAATGTGGTCGTCACAAACACTTGTAACAAGAATGTGGTCGTCACAAACACTTGTAACAAGAATGTGGTCGTCACAAACACTTGTAACAAGAATGTGGTCGTCACAAACACTTGTAACAAGAATGTGGTCGTCACAAACACTTGTAACAAGAATGTGGTCGTCACAAACACTTGTAACAAGAATGTGGTCGTCACAAACACTTGTAACAAGAATGTGGTCGTCACAAACACTTGTAACAAGAATGTGGTCGTCACAAACACTTGTAACAAGAATGTGGTCGTCACAAACACTTGTAACAAGAATGTGGTCGTCACAAACACTTGTAACAAGAATGTGGTCGTCACAAACACTTGTAACAAGAATGTGGTCGTCACAAACACTTGTAACAAGAATGTGGTCGTCACAAACACTTGTAACAAGAATGTGGTCGTCACAAACATTTGTATCAAGAATGTGGTCGTCACAAACACTTGTAACAAGAATGTGGTCGTCACAAACACTTGTAACAAGAATGTGGTCGTCACAAACACTTGTAACAAGAATGTGGTCGTCACAAACACTTGTATCAAGAATGTGGTCGTCACAAACACTTGTAACAAGAATGTGGTCGTCACAAACACTTGTAACAAGAATGTGGTCGTCACAAACACTTGTAACAAGAATGTGGTCGTCACAAACACTTGTAACAAGAATGTGGTCGTCACAAACACTTGTAACAAGAATGTGGTCGTCACAAACACTTGTAACAAGAATGTGGTCGTCACAAACACTTGTATCAAGAATGTGGTCGTCACAAACACTTGTAACAAGAATGTGGTCGTCACAAACACTTGTAACAAGAATGTGGTCGTCACAAACACTTGTAACAAGAATGTGGTCGTCACAAACACTTGTATCAAGAATGTGGTCGTCACAAACACTTGTAACAAGAATGTGGTCGTCACAAACATCAAGTATTGCTCCATCATGGAGGTAACAGCACCACCTTGACCTAGTGACACATAATCCAGGCACTGATTACTGTGTGGGTGGCTAACAGCAACAGCCTGGTTGATTAGGCGACAGTAATAAGGCAGAGTGGATGAACCACTCATCAACGTCAACTACTGCTCAACTCACATCAACTCACATCTGCTCACATCTACTCACATCAACTCACATCAACTCACATCAACTCACATCAACTCACATCAACTCACATCAACTCACATCAACTCACATCAACTCACATCTACTCACATCTACTCACATCTACTCACATCTACTCACATCTACTCGTTCCAGTATGAAATTCTCCTTGTTAAACTTTAAATTCCTGCTGTATGGGCGAAACATCTCACCAAGAAAAGATTCCCAGGTATCACACGTTTCATATTATTTAAGTAGTTAGTATTGTATACCTTTACTGTTATCTGGCACAGCAGCCGTGTTGAGGCAGCCGTGTTGAGGCAGCCGTGTCGAGGCAGCCTCTCCATACCATATTGAGAACACCTAAAAGGGGGTTTCTTGTACTTCTTGACGAACACGGTGTTTCAGGGGTTACGTCAGAAATTTGACGTTCATTGACAGGGTTTCGTTGCTCGTTCGTGAAATATTCATTCTGATTATCGATCTTTAGTCTGATTAATAATTCGATAAACAGAGTCATACTGAGACTTCGGTATCTCATTTCTTTGTTGTCATCTAAGTCCCATCTTGTCTTAAACAAGTCCCATCTTGTCTTAAACAAGTCCAATCTTGTCTTAAACAATTCCCATCTTGTCTTAAACAAGTCCCATCTTGTCTTAAACAAGTCCCATCTTGTCTTAAACAAGTCCCATCTTGTCTTAAACAAGCCCCATCTTGTCTACTATCCTAGACAGTGTTTCTGTATTTCAGATAATCTAGCTTCCCTGAGAAGTTCAGTGACTCTTTCCCTTTGCATGTAGAGGGAGCACCTCTCTTTTTCCAGTTTATTTCTCTTCTTTTATCATAGAGGAATATACCTTGAGTATATCTCAGCTGCTAGAGAGTTCATCCTTGCAGGATCCATGTTATTTAAGATATCTTCCCATCATATTTAATTTAGGACATGATTTGTTGGATTCCAGTTGATGTTCTTGTTCAAATTGAATTTGGTGAAGACAACCTCGTAACTTCATGCATTTTGCTGGTCAAGACCCTCATAACTGCAATGTGTCTAGTCTTTTGCTTTAGTAGGAAGGGATTTCCGAGTGCATTTTTGGAATTAGGCCCTCTAGGATTTTCAAAATGTATATTATAATGTATCTTTATCGCCTGCATTACAAGGGACTTCAACCGTTCTCAGCAATTTAGGTGTTTTATTGTACTTACAAGTGCAATGAAAATTCACTGTATATCTCCAGGTGTGCAATTTTGCCTGCCTTCAAAGGGGCCGTTAGTGTACAGCAGTACTCCAGCCTAAAGACAATAAGCAATTTGAAAAGGATTGTCATTGGCTTGGCATCCCTAATTTTGAAGATTCTCATTATCCATCCTTTCATTTTCCTAGCAGATGTGATAGAATTTATATCAGAGATTCATTAATTCACGTGAATGTTACTTCTCGTCTGAGCTGCCTCCTGGGATTATATCTTCTATAACATTATTTGCTACATACCTTTTTGTATATCTTATATTGAAATCCAGCAGCAAGATATTTGGGGCTTTGGTTGGAAGATTTTCCAGACAGTAATCATATTTCACTAACTGTTCCTTGAACTGTTGGGAAGTTACATCTGGTTTATATTCAACTGCAATGATAAAGTTTTGGTTCCCAATCTCTGTTGCTAAAATTCCAGCTACATCATGTGTGGTGTTTCGTAACTCAGAGTAAATGAGCAACTGACGTACAGGCCAACCTTCCCCCCGGCTTGACCAAGTTCCTGGAGAGCGAAACGTTGCCACAATAAAATGCCACATTAGTTGCACTTGTGTCCTTTTACTTTACATATTGTCGGTAATTCTACCAACATTAATAAAAGTTGTAACCTGTTGTCCATATTTCGTTGTCAAAGTGATCATTCGTGTGGGTCTCTGTGAAGGCTGCAAATATCGCATTTGACTCCTCGTGGAGTCCACTGATGTAAGGTATTTTGTTGTTGAATGGATGGCTTAAGGTCCTGTATATTCGCGGATACAAATGAAGTCGTATTGCGTATTTGTTGTTGGGGAAGGTTTTGTCGTTGTCATCAGTAGTTGTGGTTCTGGAAGGAAAGCCACTGGTTGTGCCTCCGGTTCAACAAGGCTCCGAGGTGAGGAATATTTTTCCATTTTCTGACACTAAAAAATCGCTTGGAGTGAAATGGATTTAAGTATTATGGTTATATTTGTGGGGTCTGTATCTCCTGGTCACTTGCAAGACAGTGTTGTAGCAATCCTTAGGACAGGAGGTAGTGGTACATTTTTGGGTGCTTAAAATTGCAGGTCCCATTTGTTTTCCCAGATATTCTGTGCCTATGGATACTCCATTCATTGAATTTACACCATTTTGCTTTCAGCTGGCTAGAATTTGTGGGGGCTGAATTCTCATTTTGGACAGATTCTAGAACTTGACCAACATCAGCACCAGAGGGAAACTCCTGCTTTACTAAATCTGTAATGGTGGCTGTGGTCGAGTCTGGAGTGTAGATTGTAATAGGGTTTGTAGCTGGATCAGCACTAGGGCTGGAGGCTGAGTGGGCTGATGTTCTGGTCACAAGTACTTTTTCCAGTGGGCCTCTATTTATTTCCGAGTCATCTGCTATAATAAGGGCATTTTGTGTTTGTTATATTTTGCTCTTCTTTCACATTCCGGTTCACCTGGGGTCGCCATATGCCCCATGGAATCTTGGTTCAGAGGACATCTCCACATCCTTAACTACTCCTGGCGCTTCCCTAGGGTATGACTTACTTCCACTGGGGAATCCCGCCTACCAGTGCTACACGTCTCTGACCATCTGATGCCAGTATATAAGCACCAGCTTTTTTGCCAGTGCTTCATACTCATCAAGGCTGAGGGACCGATTACCTCGTTTCTTGTTCTGTTGTTTTCCAATTGTCCTTGAATTTATATTGATAAAGCCATTAGCTGGCAAAACGTCTACAGTTAAGACATCCAATTGTTGCACGTGTGTCTAATATTTATCTTGTCAGTACTGTATACCATTCATATACAACTTTCCTCTCTTGTTCTATAAATCTTGAGGAGACTATCCTAGAGGACCCCTGTGTGTTCCTATATATTATTTAGTGTTTTCCTGAATCTTATCCACAGCTCCTTACTGCAGATCCAGAAACACCTCTCTAGTTGACTATCATTGTTGGAAACAGTGTTCACTCTTGCACAAGAGACATGGTGTTTTAAAAAACAAAGGTTACATGTGTTTCTATAATTTTCTGAAGGACTTCTCCCTATGTTTGATAGGTATTCCTGAATGTTATCTTGCGGGATCCTATCAGCATTCTGAGTACCACGAAACTTAAGTCTACTCTGCTGGTCCACCAAGTAGAGAGAGATGCAAAAGGAATTTTGAAGAAGAGTAAGCAGTGCTTGAGGGACTTTTGTAAAGTCAAGTGATTGTACTACTTTATAAAGTCAAGTTTCACTCTGTATAGAGCTTTATCAAGTCATATTCCACTTTATACAGCTTTATCAAGTCATGCTTCACTGTTTTATGAAGTCATGTTTCCATCTGAATAGAGCTTTTAAAGTCATATTTCACTATGTAGAGCTTTAAGTCATGTTTCACTGTGTACAACTTGTAGTGACTAAGTTACACATGTGTTCCTGTGCTAAGTAACACATGTGTTTCTGTACTAAGTTACACATGTGTTCCTGTACTAAGTTACACATGTGTTCCTGTACTAAGTAACACATGTGTTCCTGTACTAAGTTGCACATGTGTTCCTGTACTAAGTAACACATGTGTTCCTGTGCTAAGTAACACATGTGTTTCTGTACAAAGTTACACATGTGTTCCTGTGCTAAGTTACACATGTGTTCCTGTGCTAAGTTACACATGTGTTCCTGTGCTAAGTTACACATGTGTTCCTGTGCTAAGTTACACATGTGTTCCTGTGCTAAGTTACACATGTGTTCCTGTGCTAAGTTACACATGTGTTCCTGTACTAAGTAACACATGTGTTCCTGTACTAAGTAACACATGTGTTCCTGTACTAAGTAACACATGTGTTCCTGTACTAAGTAACACGTGTGTTCCTGTACTAAGTAACACATGTGGTCCTGTACTAAGTATCACATGTGTTCCTGTACTAAGTAACACATGTGTTCCTGTACTAAGTAACACATGTGTTCCTGTACTAAGTAACACATGTGTTCCTGTACTAAGTAACACATGTGTTCCTGTACTAAATTACACGTGTGTTCCTGTACTAAGTAACACATGTGTTCCTGTACTAAGTAACACATGTGTTCCTGTACTAAGTTACACGTCTGTTCCTGTACTAAGTAACACATGTGTTCCTGTACTAAGTAACACATGTGTTCCTGTACTAAGTAACACATGTGTTCCTGTACTAAGTAACACATGTGTTCCTGTACTAAGTAACACGTGTGTTCCTGTACTAAGTAACACATGTGTTCCTGTACTAAGTAACACATGTGTTCCTGTACTAAGTAACACATGTGTTCCTGTACTAAGTAACACATGTGTTCCTGTGCTAAGTAACACATGTGTTCCTGTACTAAGTAACACATGTGTTCCTGTACTGTGTTCCTGCACTAAGTAACACATGTGTTCCTGTGCTAAGTAACACATGTGTTCCTGTACTAAGTAACACATGTGTTCCTGTACTAAGTAACACATGTGTTCCTGTACTAAGTAACACATGTGTTCCTGTGCTAAGTAACACATGTGTTCCTGTACTAACACATGTGTTCCTGTACTAAGTAACACATGTGTTCCTGTACTAAGTAACACATGTGTTTCTGTACTAAGTAACACATGTGTTCCTGTACTAAGTAACACATGTGTTCCTGTACTAACACATGTGTTCCTGTGCTAAGTAACACATGTGTTCCTGTACTGAAGTAACACATGTGTTCCTATACTAAGTAACACATGTGTTCCTGTACTAAGTAACACATGTGTTCCTGTACTAAGTAACACATGTGTTCCTGTACTAAGTAACACATGTGTTCCTGTACTAAGTAACACATGTGTTCCTGTACTAAGTAACACATGTGTTCCTGTACTAAGTAACACATGTGTTCCTGTGCTAAGTAACACATGTGTTCCTGTACTAAGTAACACATGTGTTCCTGTACTAAGTAACACATGTGTTCCTGCACTAAGTAACACATGTGTTCCTGTACTAAGTAACACATGTGTTCCTGTACTAAGTAACACATGTGTTCCTGCACTAAGTAACACATGTGTTCCTGCACTAAGTAACACATGTGTTCCTGCACTAAGTAACACATGTGTTCCTGTACTAAGTAACACATGTGTTCCTGTACTGAGTAACACATGTGTTCCTATACTAAGTTACACGTGTGTTCCTGCACTAAGTAACACATGTGTTCCTGAACTGAGTAACACATGTGTTCCTGTACTAAGTAACACATAAGTAACACATGTGTTAAGTAACACATGTGTTCCTGCACTAACACATGTGTTCGTGCACTAAGTAACACATGTGTTCCTGTACTAAGTTACACGTGTGTTCCTGTACTAAGTTACACATGTGTTCCTGTACTAAGTAACACATGTGTTCCTGTATTAAGTTACACATGTGTTCCTGTACTTTGTTCCTGTACTAAGTAACACATGTGTTCCTCCACTAAGTAACACATGTGTTCCTGTACTAAGTAACACATGTGTTCCTGTACTAAGTAACACGTGTGTTCCTGTACTAAGTAACACATGTGTTCCTGCACTAACACATGTGTTCCTGTACTAAGTAACACATGTGTTCCTGCACTAAGTAACACAAGTGTTCCTGTACTAAGTTACACATGTGTTCCTGTACTAAGTTACACATGTGTTCCTGTACTAAGTAACACATGTGTTCCTGTACTAAGTAACACATGTGTTCCTGTACTAAGTAACACATGTGTTCCTGTACTAAGTAACACATGTGTTCCTGCACTAAGTAACACATGTGTTCCTGTACTAACACATGTGTTCCTGTGCTAAGTAACACATGTGTTCCTGTACTGAAGTAACACATGTGTTCCTGTACTAAGTAACACATGTGTTCCTGTGTGTTCCTGTACTAAGTAACACATGTGTTCCTGCACTAAGTAACACATGTGTTCCTGTGCACTAAGTAACACATGTGTTCCTGTACTAAGTAACTAAGTAACACATGTGTTCCTGCACTAAGTAACACATGTGTTCCTGCACTAAGTAACACATGTGTTCCTGCACTAAGTAACACATGTGTTCCTGCACTAAGTAACACATGTGTTCCTGAACTGAGTAACACATGTGTTCCTGTACATGTGAAAAGATCGTAAAAACTAATCAGGTCCTCACTAGGTGTGTGTAGAGTGGATGGTACAGGAGTCAGGTCCTCACTAGGTGTGTGTAGAGTGGGTGGTACAGGAGTCAGGTCCTCACTAGGTGTGTGTAGAGTGGGTGGTACAGGAGTCAGGTCCTCACTAGGTGTGTGTAGAGTGGGTGGTACAGGAGTCAGGTCCTCACTAGGTGTGTGTAGAGTGGGTGGTACAGGAGTCAGGTCCTCACTAGGTGTGTGTAGAGTGGGTGGTACAGGAGTCAGGTCCTCACTAGGTGTGTGTAGAGTGGGTGGTACAGGAGTCAGGTCCTCACTAGGTGTGTGTAGAGTGGGTGGTACAGGAGTCAGGTCCTCACTAGGTGTGTGTAGAGTGGGTGGTACAGGAGTCAGGTCCTCACTAGGTGTGTGTAGAGTGGGTGGTACAGGAGTCAGGTCCTCACTAGGTGTGTGTAGAGTGGGTGGTACAGGAGTCAGGTCCTCACTAGGTGTGTGTAGAGTGGGTGGTACAGGAGTCAGGTCCTCACTAGGTGTGTGTAGAGTGGGTGGTACAGGAGTCAGGTCCTCACTAGGTGTGTGTAGAGTGGGTGGTACAGGAGTCAGGTCCTCACTAGGTGTGTGTAGAGTGGGTGGTACAGGAGTCAGGTCCTCACTAGGTGTGTGTAGAGTGGGTGGTACAGGAGTCAGGTCCTCACTAGGTGTGTGTAGAGTGGGTGGTACAGGAGTGAGGTGGTACAGGTCCTCACTAGGTGTGTGTAGAGTGGGTGGTACAGGAGTCAGGTCCTCACTAGGTGTGTGTAGAGTGGGTGGTACAGGAGTCAGGTCCTCACTAGGTGTGTGTAGAGTGGGTGGTACAGGAGTCAGGTCCTCACTAGGTGTGTGTAGAGTGGGTGGTACAGGAGTGGGTGGTACAGGTCCTCACTAGGTGTGTGTAGAGTGGGTGGTACAGGAGTGGGTGGTACAGGTCCTCACTAGGTGTGTGTAGAGTGGGTGGTACAGGAGTCAGGTCCTCACTAGGTGTGTGTAGAGTGGGTGGTACAGGAGTCAGGTCCTCACTAGGTGTGTGTAGAGTGGGTGGTACAGGAGTCAGGTCCTCACTAGGTGTGTGTAGAGTGGGTGGTACAGGAGTTAGGTCCTCACTAGGTGTGTGTGTAGAGTGGGTGGTAAAGGAGTAAGGTCCTCACTAGGTGTGTGTAGAGTGGGTGGGACAGGAGTCAGGTCCTCACTAGGTGTGTGTAGAGTGGGTGGTACAGGAGTCAGGTCCTCACTAGGTGTGTGTAGAGTGGGTGGTACAGGAGTCAGGTCCTCACTAGGTGTGTGTAGAGTGGGTGGTACAGGAGTTAGGTCCTCACTAGGTGTGTGTAGAGTGGGTGGTAGAGGAGTAAGGTCCTCACTAGGTGTGTGTAGAGTGGGTGGTACAGGAGTTAGGTCCTCACTAGGTGTGTGTAGAGTGGGTGTGACAGGAGTCAGGTCCTCACTAGGTGTGTGTAGAGTGGGTGGTACAGGAGTCAGATCCTCACTAGGTGTGTGTAGAGTGGGTGGTACAGGAGTCAGGTCCTCACTAGGTGTGTGTAGAGTGGGTGGTACAGGAGTCAGGTCCTCACTAGGTGTGTGTTGAGTGGGTGGTACAGGAGTCAGGGGTGTGTGTGTGAGTGGGTGGTAGTCAGGTCCTCACTAGGTGTGTGTAGAGTGGGTGGTACAGGAGTCAGGTCCTCACTAGGTGTGTGTAGAGTGGGTGGTACAGGAGTCAGGTCCTCACTAGGTGTGTGTAGAGTGGGTGGTACAGGAGTCAGGTCCTCACTAGGTGTGTGTAGAGTGGGTGGTACAGGAGTCAGGTCCTCACTAGGTGTGTGTAGAGTGGGTGGTACAGGAGTCAGGTCCTCACTAGGTGTGTGTAGAGTGGGTGGTACAGGAGTCAGGTCCTCACTAGGTGTGTGTAGAGTGGGTGGTACAGGAGTCAGGTCCTCACTAGGTGTGTGTAGAGTGGGTGGTACAGGAGTCAGGTCCTCACTAGGTGTGTGTAGAGTGGGTGGTACAGGAGTCAGGTCCTCACTAGGTGTGTGTAGAGTGGGTGGTAGGAGTCCTCACTAGGTGTGTGTGGTACAGGAGTCAGGTCCTCACTAGGTGTGTGTAGAGTGGGTGGTACAGGAATCAGATCAGGAGTCAGGCCCTCACTAGGTGTGTGTAGAGTGGGTGGTACAGGAGTCAGGTCCTCACTAGGTGTGTGTAGAGTGGGTGGTACAGGAGTCAGGTCCTCACTAGGTGTGTGTAGAGTGGGTGGTACAGGAGTCAGGTCCTCACTAGGTGTGTGTAGAGTGGGTGGTACAGGAGTCAGGTCCTCACTAGGTGTGTGTAGAGTGGGTGGTACAGGAGTCAGGTCCTCACTAGGTGTGTGTAGAGTGGGTGGTACAGGAGTCAGGTCCTCACTAGGTGTGTGTAGAGTGGGTGGTACAGGAGTCAGGTCCTCACTAGGTGTGTGTAGAGTGGGTGGTACAGGAGTTAGGTCCTCACTAGGTGTGTGTAGAGTGGGTGGTACAGGAGTCAGGTCCTCACTAGGTGTGTGTAGAGTGGGTGGTACAGGAGTCAGGTCCTCACTAGGTGTGTGTAGAGTGGGTGGTACAGGAGTCAGGTCCTCACTAGGTGTGTGTAGAGTGGGTGGTACAGGAGTCAGGTCCTCACTAGGTGTGTGTAGAGTGGGTGGTACAGGAGTCAGGTCCTCACTAGGTGTGTGTAGAGTGGGTGGTACAGGAGTCAGGTCCTCACTAGGTGTGTGTAGAGTGGGTGGTACAGGAGTCAGGTCCTCCCTAGGTGTGTGTAGAGTGGTTGGTACCTCACTAGGTGTGTGTAGAGTGGGTGGT
>NC_091386.1:8116430-8256036 GCF_038502225.1 Cherax quadricarinatus
CCTGAGCTTACTAGCATGGGTGCTCCACTGCTGGCCTGATTTACTAGCATGGGTGCTCCTGCTGGCCTGACTACTAGCATGGGTGCTCACTGCTGGCCTGAGTTACTGGCATGGGTGCTCGCTCTGCCTGACTTACAGCGCCGTTGCTCAATACTAACCTGACTTTACTAGCATGGGCAATGCTGCTGGCCTGACACTATGGGCGATCACTGCTGTGACTTACTAGCATGGAGTGCTCACTGCCTGGCCTGACTTTTCTTGTGGGTCTCACTCTTCAGCCTGACTTTACTAGCATGGGTGCCCTCTACTATTGACTTGCTAACGTGGGTGCTCACTGCTAGCCTGACTTACCTAGCATGGGCAATCACTGCTGGCCTGACTTACTAACGTAGATTTTCCTGCTAGCCTGAATTACTAGCATGAGTGCTCACTGCTGGCCCGACTACTAGCATTGGTGCTCACTACTAGCCTGACTTACTGGCATGGGTGCTCAATGCCGTGACTTACTACTATGGGTACTCACTACTAGCCTGACTTACTAGCCTGGGCCTGACTTACTAGCATGGGTACTCATTACTAGCCTGACTTACCAGCATGGGTACTCACTGCTAGCCTGACTTACTAGAATGGGTACTCACTGATATTTTGACTTACTAGCATGGGTACTCACTACTAGCCTGACTTACTAGCATGGTACTCACTACTAGCCTGACTCACTACCATGGGTAGCTAGCCTGACTTACTAGCATGGGTACTCACTGCTAGCCTGACTTACTAGCATGGGTACTCACTACTAGCCTGACTTACTAGCATGGGTACTCACTACTAGCCTGACTTACTAGCATGGGTACTCACTACTAGCCTGACTTACTAGCATGGGTACTCACTACTAGCCTGACTTACTAGCATGGGTACTCACTACTAGCCTGACTTACTAGCATGGGTACTCACTGCTAGCCTGACTTACTAGCATGGGTACTCACTGCTAGCCTGACTTACTAGCATGGGTACTCACTGCTAGCCTGACTTACTAGCATGGGTACTCACTACTAGCCTTACTTACTAGCATGGGTACTCACTGCTAGCCTGACTAACTAGCATGTGTACTCACTGCTAGCCTGACTTACTAGCATGGGTACTCACTACTAGCCTGACTTACTAGCATGGGTACTCACTGCTAGTCTGACTTACTAGCATGGGTACTCTCTACTAGCCTGACTTACTAGCATGGGTACTCACTACTAGCCTGACTTACTAGCATGGGTACTCACTACTAGCCTGAATTACTAGTATGGGTACTCACTGCTAGCCTGACTTACTAGCATGGGTACTCACTACTAACCTGACTTACTAGCATGGGTACTCAATGCTAGCCTGACTTACTAGCATGGGTACTCAATGCTAGCCTGACTTACTAGCATGGGTACTCACTACTAGCCTGACTTACTAGCATGGGTACTCACTACTAGCCTGACTTACTAGCATGGGTACTCACTACTAGCATGGGTGCTCACTACTAACCTGACTTACTAGCATGGGTACTCAATGCTAGCCTGACTTACTAGCATGGGTACTCACTACTAGCCTGACTTACTAGCATGGGTACTCACTACTAGCCTGACTTACTAGCATGGGTACTCACTACTAGCCTGACTTACTAGCATGGGTACTCACTAGCCTACTTACTAGCTGGGACTTACTAGCCTGACTTATAGGGTACTCACTGCTAGCCTGACTTACTAGCATGGGTACTCACTACTAGCCTGACTTACTAGCATGGGTACTCACTACTAGCCTGACTTACTAGCATGGGTACTCACTGCTAGCCTGACTTACTAGCATGGGTACTCACTACTAGCCTCACTAGCATGGGTACTAGCCTGACTTACTAGCATGGGTACTCACTACTAGCCTGACTTACTAGCATGGGTACTCACTACTAGCCTGACTTACTAGCATGGGTACTCACTGCTAGCCTGACTTACTAGCATTGGTACTCACTACTAGCCTGACTTACTAGCATGGGTACTCACTACTAGCCTGACTTACTAGCATGGGTACTCACTACTAGCCTGACTTACTAGCATGGGTACTCACTGCTAGCCTGACTTACTAGCATGGGTACTCACTGCTAGCCTGACTTACTAGCATGGGTACTCACTGCTAGCCTG
This sequence comes from Cherax quadricarinatus, assembly GCF_038502225.1. Lineage (NCBI taxonomy): Eukaryota > Metazoa > Arthropoda > Malacostraca > Decapoda > Parastacidae > Cherax > Cherax quadricarinatus. Next base: position 8,118,602 of record NC_091386.1, read on the forward strand.
ACTTACTAGCATGGGTACTCACTACTAGCCTGACTTACTAGCATGGGTACTCACTACTAGCCTGACTTACTAGCATGGGTACTCACTACTAGCCTGACTTACTAGCATGGGTACTCACTACTAGCCTGACTTACTAGCATGGGTACTCACTACTAGCCTGACTTACTAGCATGGGTACTCACTACTAGCCTGACTTACTAGCATGGGTACTCACTACTAGCTTGACTTACTAGCATGGGTACTCACTACTAGCCTGACTTACTAGCATGGGTACTCACTACTAGCCTGACTTACTAGCATGGGTACTCGCTACTAGCCTGGCTTACTAGCATGGGTACTCACTACTAGCCTGACTTACTAGCATGGGTACTCACTACTAGCCTGACTTACTAGCATGGGTACTCACTGCTAGCCTGACTTACTAGCATGGGTACTCACTACTAGCCTGACTTACTAGCATGGGTACTCACTACTAGCATGGGTACTCACTACTAGCCTGACTTACTAGCATGGGTACTCACTACTAGCCTGACTTACTAGCATGGGTACTCACTGCTAGCCTGACTTACTAGCATGGGTACTCACTGCTAGCCTGACTTACTAGCATGGGTACTCACTACTAGCCTGACTTACTAGCATGGGTACTCACTACTAGCCTGACTTACTAGCATGGGTACTCACTACTAGCCTGACTTACTAGCATGGGTACTCACTGCTAGCCTGACTTACTAGCATGGGTACTCACTGCTAGCCTGACTTACTAGCATGGGTACTCACTGCTAGCCTGACTTACTAGCATGGGTACTCACTACTAGCCTGACTTACTAGCATGGGTACTCACTACTAGCCTGACTTACTAGCATGGGTACTCACTGCTAGCCTGACTTACTAGCATGGGTACTCACTGCTAGCCTGACTTACTAGCATGGGTACTCACTGCTAGCCTGACTTACTAGCATGGGTACTCACTACTAGCCTGACTTACTAGCATGGGTACTCACTGCTAGCCTGACTTACTAGCATGGGTACTCACTACTAGCCTGACTTACTAGCATGGGTACTCACTACTAGCCTGACTTACTAGCATGGGTACTCACTACTAGCCTGACTTACTAGCATGGTACTCACTCTAGCCTGACTTACTAGCATGGGTACTCACTACTAGCCTGACTTACTAGCACTCACTGCTAGCCTGACTTACTAGCATGGGTACTCACTGCTAGCCTGACTTACTAGCATGGGTACTCACTACTAGCCTGACTTACTAGCATGGGTACTCACTACTAGCCTGACTTACTAGCATGGGTACTCACTACTAGCCTGACCTGACTTAGCCTAGCATGGGTACTCACTACTAGCCTGACTTACTAGCATGGGTACTCACTGCTAGCCTGACTTACTAGCATGGGTACTCACTGCTAGCCTGACTTACTAGCATGGGTACTCACTACTAGCCTGACTTACTAGCATGGGTACTCACTACTAGCCTGACTTACTAGCATGGGTACTCACTACTAGCCTGACTTACTAGCATGGGTACTCACTGCTAGCCTGACTTACTAGCATGGGTACTCACTACTAGCCTGACTTACTAGCATGGGTACTCACTACTAGCCTGACTTACTAGCATGGGTACTCACTACTAGCCTGACTTACTAGCATGGGTACTCACTACTAGCCTGACTTACTAGCATGGGTACTCACTCCTAGCCTGACTTACTAGCAGCTAGCGTGACTTACTAGCATGGGTACTCACTACTAGCATGGGTACTCACTACTAGCCTGACTTACTAGCATGGGTACTCACTACTAGCCTGACTTACTAGCATGGGTACTCACTACTAGCCTGACTTACTAGCATGGGTACTCACTACTAGCCTGACTTACTAGCATGGGTACTCACTGCTAGCCTGACTTACTAGCATGGGTACTCACTACTAGCCTGACTTACTAGCATGGGTACTCACTGCTAGCCTACTAGCCTGACTTACTAGCATGGGTACTCACTACTAGCCTGACTTACTAGCATGGGTACTCACTGCTAGCCTGACTTACTAGCATGGGTACTCACTGCTAGCCTGACTTACTAGCATGGGTACTCACTACTAGCCTGACTTACTAGCATGGGTACTCACTACTAGCCTGACTTACTAGCATGGGTACTCACTACTAGCCTGACTTACTAGCATGGGTACTCACTACTAGCCTGACCTACTAGCCTGACTTACTAGCATGGGTACTCACTAGCTACTACTAGCCTGACTTACTAGCATGGGTACTCACTACTAGCCTGACTTACTAGCATGGGTACTCACTACTAGCCTGACTTACTAGCATGGGTACTCACTGACTTACTAGCATGGGTACTCCTAGCCTGACTTACTAGCATGGGTACTCACTACTAGCCTGACTTACTAGCATGGGTACTCACTACTAGCCTGACTTACTAGCATGGGTACTCACTACTAGCCTGACTTACTAGCATGGGTACTCACTACTAGCCTGACTTACTAGCATGGGTACTCACTACTAGCCTGACTTACTAGCATGGGTACTCACTACTAGCCTGACTTACTAGCATGGGTACTTACTACTAGCCTGACTTACTAGCATGGGTACTCACTACTAGCCTGACTTACTAGCATGGGTACTCACTGGTAGCCTGGCTTACTAGCATGGGTACTCACTACTAGAATGACTTACTAGCATGGGTACTCACTACTAGCCTGACTTACTAGCATGGGTACTCACTGCTAGCCTGACTTACTAGCATGGGTACTCACTACTAGCCTGACTTACTAGCATGGGTACTCACTACTAGCCTGACTTACTAGCATGGGTACTTACTACTAGCCTGACTTACTAGCATGGGTACTCACTACTAGCCTGACTTACTAGCATGGGTACTCACTACTAGCCTGACTTACTAGCATGGGTACTCACTACTAGCCTGACTTACTAGCATGGGTACTCACTACTAGCCTGACTTACTAGCATGGGTACTCACTACTAGCCTGACTTACTAGCATGGGTACTCACTGCTAGCCTGACTTACTAGCATGGGTACTCACTACTAGCCTGACTTACTAGCATGGGTACTCACTACTAGCCTGACTTACTAGCATGGGTACTCACTACTAGCCTGACTTACTAGCATGGGTACTCACTGGTAGCCTGGCTTACTAGCATTGGTACTCACTACTAGCCTGACTTACTAGCATGGGTACTCACTACTAGCCTGACTTACTAGCATGGGTACTCACTACTAGCCTGACTTACTAGCATGGGTACTCACTACTAGCCTGACTTACTAGCATGGGTACTCACTACTAGCCTGACTTACTAGCATGGGTACTCACTACTAGCCTGACTTACTAGCATGGGTACTCACTAATAGCCTGACTTACTAAAAATGGGTACTCACTACTAGCCTGACTTATTAGCATGGGTACTCACTACTACCCTGACTTACTAGCATGGGTACTCACTACTAGCCTGACTTACTAGCATGGGTACTCACTACTAGCCTGACTTACTAGCATGGGTACTCACTACTAGCCTGACTTACTAGCATGGGTACTCACTACTAGCCTGACTTACTAGCATGGGTACTCACTACTAGCCTGACTTACTAGCATGGGTACTCACTACTAGCCTGACTTACTAGCATGGGTACTCACTACTAGCCTGACTTACTAGCATGGGTACTCACTACTAGCCTGACTTACTAGCATGGGTACTCACTACTAGCCTGACTTACTAGCATGGGTACTCACTACTAGCCTGACTTACTAGCATGGGTACTCACTACTAGCCTGACTTACTAGCATGGGTACTCACTACTAGCCTGACTTACTAGCATGGGTACTCACTACTAGCCTGACTTACTAGCATGGGTACTCACTACTAGCCTGACTTACTAGCATGGGTACTCACTGGTAGCCTGACTTACTAGCATGGGTACTCACTGCTAGCCTGACTTACTAGCATGGGTACTCACTAATAGCCTGACTTAAAAGCATGGGTACTCACTGCTAGCCTGACTTACTAGCATGGGCAATCACTGCTAGCCTGACTTACTAGCATGGGTACTCACTACTAGCCTGACTTACTAGCATGGGTACTCACTGCTAGCCTGACTTACTAGCATGGGTACTCTCTACTAGCCTGACTTACTAGCATGGGTACTCACTACTAGCCTGACTTACTAGCATGGGTACTCACTACTAGCCTGAATTACTAGCATGGGTACTCACTGCTAGCCTGACTTACTAGCATGGGTACTCACTACTAACCTGACTTACTAGCATGGGTACTCAATGCTAGCCTGACTTACTAGCATGGGTACTCAATGCTAGCCTGACTTACTAGCATGGGTACTCACTACTAGCCTGACTTACTAGCATGGGTACTCACTACTAGCCTGACTTACTAGCATGGGTACTCACTACTAGCCTGACTTACTAGCATGGGTACTCACTGCTAGCCTGACTTACTAGCATGGGTACTCACTACTAGCCTGACTTACTAGCATGGGTACTCACTACTAGCCTGACTTACTAGCAAGGGTACTCACTACTAGCCTGACTTACTAGCATGGGTACTCACTGCTAGCCTGACTTACTAGCATGGGTACTCACTGCTAGCCTGACTTACTAGCATGGGTACTCACTACTAGCCTGACTTACTAGCATGGGTACTCACTACTAGCCAGACTTACTAGCATGGGTACTCACTACTAGCCTGACTTACTAGCATGGGTACTCACTACTAGCCTGACTTACTAGCATGGGAACTCACTGGTAGCCTGGCTTACTAGCACGGGTACTCACTACTAGCCTGACTTACTAGCATGGGTACTCACTACTAGCCTGACTTACTAGCATGGGTACTCACTACTAGCCTGACTTACTAGCATGGGTACTCACTGCTAGCCTGACTTACTAGCATGGGTACTCACTACTAGCCTGACTTACTAGCATGGGTACTCACTACTAGTCTGACTTACTAGCATGGGTACTCACTACTAGCCTGACTTACTAGCATGGGTACTCACTGCTAGCCTGACTTACTAGCATGGGTACTCACTACTAGCCTGACTTACTAGCATGGGTACTCACTACTAGCCTGACTTACTAGCATGGGTACTCACTACTAGCCTGACTTACTAGCATGGGTACTCACTACTAGCCTGACTTACTAGCATGGGTACTCACTACTAGCCTGACTTACTAGCATGGGTACTCACTACTAGCCTGACTTACTAGCATGGGTACTCACTACTAGCCTGACTTACTAGCATGGGTACTCACTACTAGCCTGACTTACTAGCATGGGTACTCACTACTAGCCTGACTTACTAGCATGGGTACTCACTGCTAGCCTGACTTACTAGCATGGGTACTCACTACTAGCCTGACTTACTAGCATGGGTACTCACTACTAGCCTGACTTACTAGCATGGGTACTCACTACTAGCCTGACTTACTAGCATGGGTACTCACTGCTAGCCTGACTTACTAGCATGGGTACTCACTACTAGCCTGACTTACTAGCATGGGTACTCACTACTAGCCTGACTTACTAGCATGGGTACTCACTGCTAGCCTGACTTACTAGCATGGGTACTCACTGCTAGCCTGACTTACTAGCATGGGTACTCACTACTAGCCTGACTTACTAGCATGGGTACTCACTACTAGCCTGACTTACTAGCATGGGTACTCACTGCTAGCCTGACTTACTAGCATGGGTACTCACTGCTAGCCTGACTTACTAGCATGGGTACTCACTACTAGCCTGACTTACTAGCATGGGTACTCACTGCTAGCCTGACTTACTAGCATGGGTACTCACTACTAGCCTGACTTACTAGCATGGGTACTCACTACTAGCCTGACTTACTAGCATGGGTACTCACTGCTAGCCTGACTTACTAGCATGGGTACTCACTACTAGCCTGACTTACTAGCATGGGTACTCACTACTAGCCTGACTTACTAGCATGGGTACTCACTACTAGCCTGACTTACTAGCATGGGTACTCACTACTAGCCTGACTTACTAGCATGGGTACTCACTACTAGCCTGACTTACTAGCATGGGTACTCACTACTAGCCTGACTTACTAGCATGGGTACTCACTGCTAGCCTGACTTACTAGCATGGGTACTCACTGCTAGCCTGACTTACTAGCATGGGTACTCACTACTAGCCTGACTTACTAGCATGGGTACTCACTACTAGCCTGACTTACTAGCATGGGTACTCACTACTAGCCTGACTTACTAGCATGGGTACTCACTACTAGCCTGACTTACTAGCATGGGTACTCACTACTAGCCTGACTTACTAGCATGGGTACTCACTACTAGCCTGACTTACTAGCATGGGTACTCACTACTAGCCTGACTTACTAGCATGGGTACTCACTGCTAGCCTGACTTACTAGCATGGGTACTCACTACTAGCCTGACTTACTAGCATGGGTACTCACTACTAGCCTGACTTACTAGCATGGGTACTCACTACTAGCCTGACTTACTAGCATGGGTACTCACTACTAGCCTGACTTACTAGCATGGGTACTCACTACTAGCCTGACTTACTAGCATGGGTACTCACTACTAGCCTGACTTACTAGCATGGGTACTCACTACTAGCCTGACTTACTAGCATGGGTACTCACTACTAGCCTGACTTACTAGCATGGGTACTCACTACTAGCCTGACTTACTAGCATGGGTACTCACTACTAGCCTGACTTACTAGCATGGGTACTCACTACTAGCCTGACTTACTAGCATGGGTACTCACTACTAGCCTGACTTACTGGCATGGGTACTCACTACTAGCCTGACTTACTAGCATGGGTACTCACTACTAGCCTGACTTACTAGCATGGGTACTCACTACTAGCCTGACTTACTAGCATGGGTACTCACTACTAGCCTGACTTACTAGCATGGGTACTCACTACTAGCCTGACTTACTAGCATGGGTACTCACTACTAGCCTGACTTACTAGCATGGGTACTCACTGCTAGCCTGACTTACTAGCATGGGTACTCACTACTAGCCTGACTTACTAGCATGGGTACTCACTACTAGCCTGACTTACTAGCATGGGTACTCACTGCTAGCCTGACTTACTAGCATGGGTACTCACTACTAGCCTGACTTACTAGCATGGGTACTCACTGCTAGCCTGACTTACTAGCATGGGTACTCACTACTAGCCTGACTTACTAGCATGGGTACTCACTGCTAGCCTGACTTACTAGCATGGGTACTCACTACTAGCCTGACTTACTAGCATGGGTACTCACTGCTAGCCTGACTTACTAGCATGGGTACTCACTGCTAGCCTGACTTACTAGCATGGGTACTCACTACTAGCCTGACTTACTAGCATGGGTACTCACTACTAGCCTGACTTACTAGCATGGGTACTCACTACTAGCCTGACTTACTAGCATGGGTACTCACTACTAGCCTGACTTACTAGCATGGGTACTCACTACTAGCCTGACTTACTAGCATGGGTACTCACTACTAGCCTGACTTACTAGCATGGGTACTCACTGCTAGCCTGACTTACTAGCATGGGTACTCACTACTAGCCTGACTTACTAGCATGGGTACTCACTACTAGCCTGACTTACTAGCATGGGTACTCACTACTAGCCTGACTTACTAGCATGGGTACTCACTACTAGCCTGACTTACTAGCATGGGTACTCACTACTAGCCTGACTTACTAGCATGGGTACTCACTACTAGCCTGACTTACTAGCATGGGTACTCACTACTAGCCTGACTTACTAGCATGGGTACTCACTACTAGCCTGACTTACTAGCATGGGTACTCACTACTAGCCTGACTTACTAGCATGGGTACTCACTACTAGCCTGACTTACTAGCATGGGTACTCACTACTAGCCTGACTTACTAGCATGGGTACTCACTGCTAGCCTGACTTACTAGCATGGGTACTCACTGCTAGCCTGACTTACTAGCATGGGTACTCACTACTAGCCTGACTTACTAGCATGGGTACTCACTACTAGCCTGACTTACTAGCATGGGTACTCACTACTAGCCTGACTTACTAGCATGGGTACTCACTACTAGCCTGACTTACTAGCATGGGTACTCACTACTAGCCTGACTTACTAGCATGGGTACTCACTACTAGCCTGACTTACTAGCATGGGTACTCACTACTAGCCTGACTTACTAGCATGGGTACTCACTACTAGCCTGACTTACTAGCATGGGTACTCACTACTAGCCTGACTTACTAGCATGGGTACTCACTGCTAGCCTGACTTACTAGCATGGGTACTCACTACTAGCCTGACTTACTAGCATGGGTACTCACTACTAGCCTGACTTACTAGCATGGGTACTCACTACTAGCCTGACTTACTAGCATGGGTACTCACTACTAGCCTGACTTACTAGCATGGGTACTCACTACTAGCCTGACTTACTAGCATGGGTACTCACTACTAGCCTGACTTACTAGCATGGGTACTCACTACTAGCCTGACTTACTAGCATGGGTACTCACTACTAGCCTGACTTACTAGCATGGGTACTCACTACTAGCCTGACTTACTAGCATGGGTACTCACTACTAGCCTGACTTACTAGCATGGGTACTCACTACTAGCCTGACTTACTAGCATGGGTACTCACTACTAGCCTGACTTACTAGCATGGGTACTCACTGCTAGCCTGACTTACTAGCATGGGTACTCACTACTAGCCTGACTTACTAGCATGGGTACTCACTACTAGCCTGACTTACTAGCATGGGTACTCACTACTAGCCTGACTTACTAGCATGGGTACTCACTACTAGCCTGACTTACTAGCATGGGTACTCACTACTAGCCTGACTTACTAGCATGGGTACTCACTGCTAGCCTGACTTACTAGCATGGGTACTCACTACTAGCCTGACTTACTAGCATGGGTACTCACTACTAGCCTGACTTACTAGCATGGGTACTCACTACTAGCCTGACTTACTAGCATGGGTACTCACTGCTAGCCTGACTTACTAGCATGGGTACTCACTGCTAGCCTGACTTACTAGCATGGGTACTCACTACTAGCCTGACTTACTAGCATGGGTACTCACTACTAGCCTGACTTACTAGCATGGGTACTCACTACTAGCCTGACTTACTAGCATGGGTACTCACTACTAGCCTGACTTACTAGCATGGGTACTCACTACTAGCCTGACTTACTAGCATGGGTACTCACTACTAGCCTGACTTACTAGCATGGGTACTCACTACTAGCCTGACTTACTAGCATGGGTACTCACTACTAGCCTGACTTACTAGCATGGGTACTCACTACTAGCCTGACTTACTAGCATGGGTACTCACTACTAGCCTGACTTACTAGCATGGGTACTCACTACTAGCCTGACTTACTAGCATGGGTACTCACTACTAGCCTGACTTACTAGCATGGGTACTCACTACTAGCCTGACTTACTAGCATGGGTACTCACTGCTAGCCTGACTTACTAGCATGGGTACTCACTACTAGCCTGACTTACTAGCATGGGTACTCACTACTAGCCTGACTTACTAGCATGGGTACTCACTACTAGCCTGACTTACTAGCATGGGTACTCACTACTAGCCTGACTTACTAGCATGGGTACTCACTACTAGCCTGACTTACTAGCATGGGTACTCACTACTAGCCTGACTTACTAGCATGGGTACTCACTACTAGCCTGACTTACTAGCATGGGTACTCACTACTAGCCTGACTTACTAGCATGGGTACTCACTACTAGCCTGACTTACTAGCATGGGTACTCACTACTAGCCTGACTTACTAGCATGGGTACTCACTACTAGCCTGACTTACTAGCATGGGTACTCACTACTAGCCTGACTTACTAGCATGGGTACTCACTGCTAGCCTGACTTACTAGCATGGGTACTCACTACTAGCCTGACTTACTAGCATGGGTACTCACTACTAGCCTGACTTACTAGCATGGGTACTCACTACTAGCCTGACTTACTAGCATGGGTACTCACTACTAGCCTGACTTACTAGCATGGGTACTCACTACTAGCCTGACTTACTAGCATGGGTACTCACTACTAGCCTGACTTACTAGCATGGGTACTCACTACTAGCCTGACTTACTAGCATGGGTACTCACTGCTAGCCTGACTTACTAGCATGGGTACTCACTGCTAGCCTGACTTACTAGCATGGGTACTCACTACTAGCCTGACTTACTAGCATGGGTACTCACTACTAGCCTGACTTACTAGCATGGGTACTCACTACTAGCCTGACTTACTAGCATGGGTACTCACTACTAGCCTGACTTACTAGCATGGGTACTCACTACTAGCCTGACTTACTAGCATGGGTACTCACTACTAGCCTGACTTACTAGCATGGGTACTCACTACTAGCCTGACTTACTAGCATGGGTACTCACTACTAGCCTGACTTACTAGCATGGGTACTCACTACTAGCCTGACTTACTAGCATGGGTACTCACTGCTAGCCTGACTTACTAGCATGGGTACTCACTACTAGCCTGACTTACTAGCATGGGTACTCACTACTAGCCTGACTTACTAGCATGGGTACTCACTGCTAGCCTGACTTACTAGCATGGGTACTCACTACTAGCCTGACTTACTAGCATGGGTACTCACTACTAGCCTGACTTACTAGCATGGGTACTCACTACTAGCCTGACTTACTAGCATGGGTACTCACTACTAGCCTGACTTACTAGCATGGGTACTCACTACTAGCCTGACTTACTAGCATGGGTACTCACTGCTAGCCTGACTTACTAGCATGGGTACTCACTGCTAGCCTGACTTACTAGCATGGGTACTCACTACTAGCCTGACTTACTAGCATGGGTACTCACTACTAGCCTGACTTACTAGCATGGGTACTCACTACTAGCCTGACTTACTAGCATGGGTACTCACTACTAGCCTGACTTACTAGCATGGGTACTCACTACTAGCCTGACTTACTAGCATGGGTACTCACTACTAGCCTGACTTACTAGCATGGGTACTCACTACTAGCCTGACTTACTAGCATGCGTACTCACTACTAGCCTGACTTACTAGCATGGGTACTCACTACTAGCCTGACTTACTAGCATGGGTACTCACTACTAGCCTGACTTACTAGCATGGGTACTCACTACTAGCCTGACTTACTAGCATGGGTACTCACTACTAGCCTGACTTACTAGCATGGGTACTCACTACTAGCCTGACTTACTAGCATGGGTACTCACTACTAGCCTGACTTACTAGCATGGGTACTCACTACTAGCCTGACTTACTAGCATGGGTACTCACTACTAGCCTGACTTACTAGCATGGGTACTCACTACTAGCCTGACTTACTAGCATGGGTACTCACTACTAGACTGACTTACTAGCATGGGTACTACTCTAGCCTGACTTACTATGGGTACTCACTACTAGCCTGACTTACTAGCATGGTACTCACTACTAGCCTACTTACTAGCATGGGTACTCACTACTAGCCTGACTTACTAGCATGGGTACTCACTACTAGCCTGACTTACTAGCATGGGTACTCACTACTAGCCTGACTTACTAGCATGGGTACTCACTACTAGAATGACTAGGCTGACTTACTAGCATGGGTACTCACTACTAGCCTGACTTACTAGCATGGGTACTCACTACTAGCCTGACTTACTAGCATGGGTACTCACTGCTAGCCTGACTTACTAGCATGGGTACTCACTACTAGCCTGACTTACTAGCATGGGTACTCACTGCTAGCCTGACTTACTAGCATGGGTACTCACTACTAGCCTGACTTACTAGCATGGGTACTCACTACTAGCCTGACTTACTAGCATGGGTACTCACTACTAGCCTGACTTACTAGCATGGGTACTCACTACTAGCCTGACTTACTAGCATGGGTACTCACTACTAGCCTGACTTACTAGCATGGGTACTCACTGCTAGCCTGACTTACTAGCATGGGTACTCACTACTAGCCTGACTTACTAGCATGGGTACTCACTACTAGCCTGACTTACTAGCATGGGTACTCACTACTAGCCTGACTTACTAGCATGGGTACTCACTACTAGCCTGACTTACTAGCATGGGTACTCACTACTAGCCTGACTTACTAGCATGGGTACTCACTGCTAGCCTGACTTACTAGCATGGGTACTCACTACTAGCCTGACTTACTAGCATGGGTACTCACTACTAGCCTGACTTACTAGCATGGGTACTCACTACTAGCCTGACTTACTAGCATGGGTACTCACTACTAGCCTGACTTACTAGCATGGGTACTCACTGCTAGCCTGACTTACTAGCATGGGTACTCACTACTAGCCTGACTTACTAGCATGGGTACTCACTACTAGCCTGACTTACTAGCATGGGTACTCACTACTAGCCTGACTTACTAGCATGGGTACTCACTGCTAGCCTGACTTACTAGCATGGGTACTCACTACTAGCCTGACTTACTAGCATGGGTACTCACTACTAGCCTGACTTACTAGCATGGGTACTCACTACTAGCCTGACTTACTAGCATGGGTACTCACTACTAGCCTGACTTACTAGCATGGGTACTCACTACTAGCCTGACTTACTAGCATGGGTACTCACTACTAGCCTGACTTACTAGCATGGGTACTCACTACTAGCCTGACTTACTAGCATGGGTACTCACTACTAGCCTGACTTACTAGCATGGGTACTCACTGCTAGCCTGACTTACTAGCATGGGTACTCACTACTAGCCTGACTTACTAGCATGGGTACTCACTACTAGCCTGACTTACTAGCATGGGTACTCACTACTAGCCTGACTTACTAGCATGGGGCTAGCCTGACTTACTAGCAGGGGTACGCACTACGAGCCTGTCTTAATAGCATGGGTACTCACTACTAGCCTGACTTACTAGCATGGGTACTCACTACTAGCCTGACTTACTAGGGTACTCACTACTAGGTACTCACTCACTAGCCTGACTTACTAGCATGGGTACTCACTACTAGCCTGACTAGCATGGGTACTCACTGCTACTTACTAGCATGGGTACTCACTACTAGCCTGACTTACTAGCATGGGTACTCACTACTAGCCTGACTTACTAGCATGGGTACTCACTGCTAGCCTGACTTACTAGCATGGGTACTCACTGCTAGCCTGACTTACTAGCATGGGTACTCACTACTAGCCTGACTTACTAGCATGGGTACTCACTACTAGCCTGACTTACTAGCATGGGTACTCACTGCTAGCCTGACTTACTAGCATGGGTACTCACTACTTGCCTGACTTACTAGCATGGGTACTCACTGCTAGCCTGACTTACTAGCATAGGTACTCACTACTAGCCTGACTTACTAGCATGGGTACTCACTACTAGCCTGACTTACTAGCATGGGTACTCTCTACTAGCTTGACTTACAAGCAAGCATGGGTACTCACTACTAGCCTGACTTACTAGCATGGGTACTCACTACTAGCCTGACTTACTAGCATGGGTACTCACTACTAGCCTGACTTACTAGCATGGGTACTCACTACTAGCCTGACTTACTAGCATGGGTACTCACTGCTAGCCTGACTTACTAGCATGGGTACTCACTACTAGCCTGACTTACTAGCATGGGTACTCACTACTAGCCTGACTTACTAGCATGGGTACTCACTACTAGCCTGACTTACTAGCATGGGTACTCACTACTAGCCTGACTTACTAGCATGGGTACTCACTACTAGCCTGACTTACTAGCATGGGTACTCACTGCTAGCCTGACTTACTAGCATGGGTACTCACTACTAGCCTGACTTACTAGCATGGGTACTCACTACTAGCCTGACTTACTAGCATGGGTACTCACTACTAGCCTGACTTACTAGCATGGGTACTCACTACTAGCCTGACTTACTAGCATGGGTACTCACTACTAGCCTGACTTACTAGCATGGGTACTCACTACTAGCCTGACTTACTAGCATGGGTACTCACTGCTAGCCTGACTTACTAGCATGGGTACTCACTGCTAGCCTGACTTACTAGCATGGGTACTCACTACTAGCCTGACTTACTAGCATGGGTACTCACTACTAGCCTGACTTACTAGCATGGGTACTCACTGCTAGCCTGACTTACTAGCATGGGTACTCACTACTAGCCTGACTTACTAGCATGGGTACTCACTGCTAGCCTGACTTACTAGCATGGGTACTCACTACTAGCCTGACTTACTAGCATGGGTACTCACTACTAGCCTGACTTACTAGCATGGGTACTCACTACTAGCCTGACTTACTAGCATGGGTACTCACTACTAGCCTGACTTACTAGCATGGGTACTCACTACTAGCCTGACTTACTAGCATGGGTACTCACTACTAGCCTGACTTACTAGCATGGGTACTCACTACTAGCCTGACTTACTAGCATGGGTACTCACTACTAGCCTGACTTACTAGCATGGGTACTCACTGCTAGCCTGACTTACTAGCATGGGTACTCACTACTAGCCTGACTTACTAGCATGGGTACTCACTACTAGCCTGACTTACTAGCATGGGTACTCACTGCTAGCCTGACTTACTAGCATGGGTACTCACTACTAGCCTGACTTACTAGCATGGGTACTCACTACTAGCCTGACTTACTAGCATGGGTACTCACTACTAGCCTGACTTACTAGCATGGGTACTCACTACTAGCCTGACTTACTAGCATGGGTACTCACTACTAGCCTGACTTACTAGCATGGGTACTCACTACTAGCCTGACTTACTAGCATGGGTACTCACTGCTAGCCTGACTTACTAGCATGGGTACTCACTACTAGCCTGACTTACTAGCATGGGTACTCACTACTAGCCTGACTTACTAGCATGGGTACTCACTACTAGCCTGACTTACTAGCATGGGTACTCACTACTAGCCTGACTTACTAGCATGGGTACTCACTACTAGCCTGACTTACTAGCATGGGTACTCACTACTAGCCTGACTTACTAGCATGGGTACTCACTACTAGCCTGACTTACTAGTATGGGTACTCACTACTAGCCTGACTTACTAGCATGGGTACTCACTACTAGCCTGACTTACTAGCATGGGTACTCACTACTAGCCTGACTTACTAGCATGGGTACTCACTACTAGCCTGACTTACTAGCATGGGTACTCACTACTAGCCTGACTTACTAGCATGGGTACTCACTACTAGCCTGACTTACTAGCATGGGTACTCACTACTAGCCTGACTTACTAGCATGGGTACTCACTACTAGCCTGACTTACTAGCATGGGTACTCACTGCTAGCCTGACTTACTAGCATGGGTACTCACTACTAGCCTGACTTACTAGCATGGGTACTCACTACTAGCCTGACTTACTAGCATGGGTACTCACTACTAGCCTGACTTACTAGCATGGGTACTCACTACTAGCCTGACTTACTAGCATGGGTACTCACTACTAGCCTGACTTACTAGCATGGGTACTCACTGCTAGCCTGACTTACTAGCATGGGTACTCACTACTAGCCTGACTTACTAGCATGGGTACTCACTACTAGCCTGACTTACTAGCATGGGTACTCACTACTAGCCTGACTTACTAGCATGGGTACTCACTACTAGCCTGACTTACTAGCATGGGTACTCACTACTAGCCTGACTTACTAGCATGGGTACTCACTGCTAGCCTGACTTACTAGCATGGGTACTCACTGCTAGCCTGACTTACTAGCATGGGTACTCACTGCTAGCCTGACTTACTAGCATGGGTACTCACTACTAGCCTGACTTACTAGCATGGGTACTCACTACTAGCCTGACTTACTAGCATGGGTACTCACTACTTGCCTGACTTACTAGCATGGGTACTCACTGCTAGCCTGACTTACTAGCATGGGTACTCACTACTAGCCTGACTTACTAGCATGGGTACTCACTACTAGCCTGACTTACTAGCATGGGTACTCACTACTAGCCTGACTTACTAGCATGGGTACTCACTACTAGCCTGACTTACTAGCATGGGTACTCACTGCTAGCCTGACTTACTAGCATGGGTACTCACTGCTAGCCTGACTTACTAGCATGGGTACTCACTACTAGCCTGACTTACTAGCATGGGTACTCACTACTAGCCTGACTTACTAGCATGGGTACTCACTACTAGCCTGACTTACTAGCATGGGTACTCACTGCTAGCCTGACTTACTAGCATGGGTACTCACTGCTAGCCTGACTTACTAGCATGGGTACTCACTACTAGCCTGACTTACTAGCATGGGTACTCACTACTAGCCTGACTTACTAGCATGTATACTCACTACTAGCCTACTCTAGCATGGGTACTCACTGCTAGCCTGACTTACTAGCATGGGTACTCACTACTAGCCTGACTTACTAGCATGGGTACTCACTACTAGCCTGACTTACTAGCATGGGTACTCACTACTAGCCTGACTTACTAGCATGGGTACTCTCTGCTAGCCTGACTTACTAGCATGGGTACTCACTACTAGCCTGACTTACTAGCATGGGTACTCACTACTAGCCTGACTTACTAGCATGGGTACTCACTACTAGCCTGACTTACTAGCATGGGTACTCACTACTAGCCTGACTTACTAGCATGGGTACTCACTGCTAGCCTGACTTACTAGCATGGGTACTCACTACTAGCCTGACTTACTAGCATGGGTACTCACTACTAGCCTGACTTACTAGCATGGGCACTCACTACTAGCCTGACTTACTAGCATGGGTACTCACTACTAGCCTGACTTACTAGCATGGGTACTCACTGCTAGCCTGACTTACTAGCATGGGTACTCACTACTAGCCTGACTTACTAGCATGGGTACTCAGTACTAGCCTGACTTACTAGCATGGGTACTCACTGCTAGCCTGACTTACTAGCATGGGTACTCACTGCTAGCCTGACTTACTAGCATGGGTACTCACTACTAGCCTGACTTACTAGCATGGGTACTCACTACTAGCCTGACTTACTAGCATGGTACTCACTACTAGCCTGACTTACTAGCATGGGTACCCACTACTAGCCTGACTTACTAGCATGGGTACTCACTACTAGCCTGACTTACTAGCATGGGTACTCACTACTAGCCTGACTTACTAGCATGGGTACTCACTACTAGCCTGACTTACTAGCATGGGTACTCACTACTAGCCTGACTTACTAGCATGGGTACTCACTACTAGCCTGACTTACTAGCATGGGTACTCACTGCTAGCCTGACTTACTAGCATGGGTACTCACTACTAGCCTGACTTACTAGCATGGGTACTCACTACTAGCCTGACTTACTAGCATGGGTACTCACTGCTAGCCTGACTTACTAGCATGGGTACTGACTGCTAGCCTGACTTACTAGCATGGGTACTCACTACTAGCCTGACTTACTAGCATGGGTACTCACTACTAGCCTGACTTACTAGCATGGTACTCACTACTAGCCTGACTTACTAGCATGGGTACCCACTACTAGCCTGACTTACTAGCATGGGTACTCACTGGTAGCCTGGCTTACTAGCATTGGTACTCACTACTAGCCTGACTTACTAGCATGGGTACTCACTACTAGCCTGACTTACTAGCATGGGTACTCACTACTAGCCTGACTTACTAGCATGGGTACTCACTACTAGCCTGACTTACTAGCATGGGTACTCACTACTAGCCTGATTTACTAGCATGGGTACTCACTGCTAGCCTGACTTACTAGCATGGGTACTCACTGCTAGCCTGACTTACTAGCATGGGTACTCACTACTAGCCTGACTTACTAGCATGGGTACTCACTACTAGCCTGACTTACTAGCATGGGCAATCACTGCTAGCCTGACTTACTAGCATGGGTACTCACTACTAGCCTGACTTACTAGCATGGGTACTCACTGCTAGCCTGACTTACTAGCATGGGTACTCACTACTAGCCTGACTTACTAGCCTGGGTACTCACTACTAGCCTGACTTAATAGCATGGGTACTCACTACTAGCCTGACTTACTAGCATGGGTACTCACTGCTAGCCTGACTTACTAGCATGGGTACTCACTGCTAGCCTGACTTACTAGCATGGGTACTCACTACTAGCCTGACTTACTAGCATGTTTACTCACTACTAGTCTGACTTACTAGCATGGGTACTCACTGCTAGCCTGACTTACTAGCATGGGTACTCACTACTAGCCTGACTTACTAGCATGGGTACTCACTGGTAGCCTAGCTTACTGGCAAGGGTACTCACTACTAGCCTGACTTACTAGCATGGGTACTCACTACTAGCCTGACTTACTAGCATGGGTACTCACTGCTAGCCTGACTTACTAGCATGGGTACTCACTGCTAGCCTGACTTACTAGCATGGGTACTCACTGCTAGCCTGACTTACTAGCATGGGTACTCACTACTAGCCTGACTTACTAGCATGGGTACTCACTACTAGCCTGACTTACTAGCATGGGTACTCACTGCTAGCCTGACTTACTAGCATGGGTACTCACTGCTAGCCTGACTTACTAGCATGGGTACTCACTACTAGCCTGACTTACTAGCATGGGTACTCACTACTAGCCTGACTTACTAGCATGGGCAATCACTGCTAGCCTGACTTACTAGCATGGGTACTCACTACTAGCCTGACTTACTAGCATGGGTACTCACTACTAGCCTGACTTACTAGCATGGGTCCTCACTGCTAGCCTGACTTACTAGCATGGGTACTCACTACTAGCCTGACTTACTAGCATGGGTACTCACTACTAGCCTGACTTACTAGCATGGGTACTCACTACTAGCCTGACTTACTAGCATGGGTACTCACTACTAGCCTGACTTACTAGCATGGGTACTCACTACTAGCCTGACTTACTAGAATGGGTACTCACTACTAGCCTGACTTACTAGCATGGGTACTCACTACTAGCCTGACTTACTAGCATGGGTTCTCACTGCTAGCCTGACTTACTAGCATGGGTACTCAATACTAGCCTGACTTACTAGCATGGGTACTCACTACTAGCCTGACTTACTAGCATGGGTACTCACTACTAGCCTGACTTACTAGCATGGGTACCCACTGCTAGCCTGACTTACTAGCATGGGTACTCACTGCTAGCCTGACTTACTAGCATGGGTACTCACTACTAGCCTGACTTACTAGCATGGGTACTCACTACTAGCCTGACTTACTAGCATGGGTACTTACTACTAGCCTGAATTACTAGCATGGGTACTCACTACTAGCCTGACTTACTAGCATGGGTACTCACTGGTAGCCTGGCTTACTAGCATGGGTACTCACTACTAGCCTGACTTACTAGCATGGGTACTCACTACTAGCCTGACTTACTAGCATGGGTCCTCACTGCTAGCCTGACTTACTAGCATGGGTACTCACTGCTAGCCTGACTTACTAGCATGGGTACTCACTACTAGCCTGACTTACTAGCATGGGTACTCACTACTAGCCTGACTTACTAGCATGGGCAATCTCTGCTAGCCTGACTTACTAGCATGGGTACTCACTACTAGCCTGACTTACTAGCATGGGTACTCACTACTAGCCTGACTTACTAGCATGGGTACCCACTACTACCCTGACTTACTAGCATGGGTACCCACTGGTAGCCTGGCTTACTAGCATTGGTACTCACTACTAGCCTGACTTACTAGCATGGGTACTCACTACTAGCCTGACTTACTAGCATGGGTACTCACTACTAGCCTGACTTACTAGCATGGGTACTCACTACTAGCCTGACTTACTAGCATGGGTACTCACTACTAGCCTGACTTACTAGCATGGGTACTCACTGCTAGCCTGACTTACTAGCATGGGTACTCACTGCTAGCCTGAGTTACTAGCATGGGTACTCACTACTAGCCTGACTTACTAGCATGGGTACTCAATACTAGCCTGACTTACTAGCATGGGCAATCACTGCTAGCCTGACTTACTAGCATGGGTACTCACTACTAGCCTGACTTACTAGCATGGGTACTCACTGCTAGCCTGACTTACTAGCATGGGTACTCACTACTAGCCTGACTTACTAGCCTGGGTACTCACTACTAGCCTGACTTAATAGCATGGGTACTCACTACTAGCCTGACTTACTAGCATGGGTACTCACTACTAGCCTGACTTACTAGCATGGGTACTCACTACTAGCCTGACTTACTAGCATGGGTACTCACTACTAGCCTGACTTACTAGCATGGGTACTCACTACTAGCCTGACTTACTAGAATGGGTACTCACTGCTAGCCTGACTTACTAGCATGGGTACTCACTGCTAGCCAGACTTACTAGCATGGGTACTCACTACTAGCCTGACTTACTAGCATGGGTACTCACTACTAGCCTGACTTACTAGCATGGGCAGTGCAGTGTTCATAGTGCAGTGTTCATAGTGCAGTGTTCATAGTTCATGAGTTCATAGTGCAGTGTTCATAGTTCATGAGTTCATAGTGCAGTGTTCATAGTTCATGTGTTCATAGTGCAGTGTTCATAGTGCAGTGTTCATAGTGCAGTGTTCATAGTTCATGTGTTCATAGTGCAGTGTTCATAGTGCAGTGTTCATAGTGCAGTGTTCATAGTGCAGTGTTCATAGTTCATGTGTTCATAGTGCAGTGTTCATAGTTCATGTGTTCATAGTGCAGTGTTCATAGTGCAGTGTTCATAGTGCAGTGTTCATAGTTCATGTGTTCATAGTTCAGTGCAGTGTTCATAGTGCAGTGTTCATAGTGTTCAGTGTTCATAGTGCAGTGTTCATAGTTCATGTGTTCATAGTGCAGTGTTCATAGTTCATGAGTTCATAGTGCAGTGTTCATAGTTCATGTGTTCATAGTGCAGTGTTCATAGTGCAGTGTTCATAGTGCAGTGTTCATAGTTCATGAGTTCATAGTGCAGTGTTCATAGTTCATGTGTTCATAGTGCAGTGTTCATAGTTCATGTGTTCATAGTGCAGTGTTCATAGTGCAGTGTTCATAGTGCAGTGTTCATAGTGCAGTGTTCATAGTTCATGTGTTCATAGTGCAGTGTTCATAGTTCATGTGTTCATAGTGCAGTGTTCATAGTGCAGTGTTCATAGTGCAGTGTTCATAGTGCAGTGTTCATAGTGCAGTGTTCATAGTGCAGTGTTCATAGTTCATGTGTTCATAGTTCAGTGTTCATAGTGCAGTGTTCATAGTGCAGTGTTCATAGTGCAGTGTTCATAGTGCAGTGTTCATAGTGCAGTGTTCATAGTTCATGTGTTCATAGTGCAGTGTTCATAGTGCAGTGTTCATAGTTCATGTGTTCATAGTGCAGTGTTCATAGTGCAGTGTTCATAGTGCAGTGTTCATAGTGCAGTGTTCATAGTGCAGTGTTCATAGTTCATGTGTTCATAGTGCAGTGTTCATAGTGCAGTGTTCATAGTTCATGTGTTTATAGTGCAGTGTTCATAGTTCATGAGTTCATAGTGCAGTGTTCATAGTTCATGTGTTCATAGTGCAGTGTTCATAGTGTGTTCATAGTGTTCAGTGTTCATATTGCAGTGTTCATAGTGCAGTGTTCATAGTTCAGTGTTCATAGTGCAGTGTTCATAGTGCAGTGTTCATAGTACAGTGTTCATAGTTCATGTGTTCATAGTGCATTGTTCATAGTGCAGTGTTCATAGTTCAGTGTTCATAGTTCAGTGTTCATAGTGCAGTGTTCATAGTGCAGTGTTCATAATGCAGTGTTCATAGTGCAGTGTTCATAGTGCAGTGTTCATAGTTCATGTGTTCATAGTGCAGTGTTCATAGTGCAGTGTTCATAGTGCAGTGTTCATAGTTCATGTGTTCATAGTGCAGTGTTCATAGTGCAGTGTTCATAGTTCAGTGTTCATAGTGCAGTGTTCATAGTGCAGTGTTCATAGTTCAGTGTTCATAGTTCAGTGTTCATAGTGCAGTGTTCATAGTTCAGTGTTCATAGTTCAGTGTTCATAGTGCAGTGTTCATAGTGCAGTGTTCATAGTTCAGTGTTCATAGTGCAGTGTTCATAGTTCAGTGTTCATAGTGCAGTGTTCATAGTTCAGTGTTCATAGTGCAGTGTTCATAGTGCAGTGTTCATAGTGCAGTGTTCATAGTGCAGTGCTCATAGTGCAGTGTTCATAGTGCAGTGTTCATAGTGCAGTGTTCATAGTTCATGTGTTCATAGTGCAGTGTTCATAGTGCAGTGTTCATAGTGCAGTGTTCATAGTGCAGTGTTCATAGTTCAGTGTTCATAGTGCAGTGTTCATAGTGCAGTGTTCATAGTTCATGTGTTCATAGTGCAGTGTTCATAGTGCAGTGTTCATAGTTCATGTGTTCATAGTGCAGTGTTCATAGTGCAGTGTTCATAGTTCATGTGTTCATAGTGCAGTGTTCATAGTGCAGTGTTCATAGTGCAGTGTTCATAGTGCAGTGTTCATAGTTCATGTGTTCATAGTTCATGTGTTCATAGTTCATGTGTTCATAGTGCAGTGTTCATAGTGCAGTGTTCATAGTTCATGTGTTCATAGTGCAGTGTTCATAGTGCAGTGTTCATAGTGCAGTGTTCATAGTTCATGTGTTCATAGTGCAGTGTTCATAGTTCATGTGTTCATAGTGCAGTGTTCATAGTTCATGTGTTCATAGTGCAGTGTTCATAGTGCAGTGTTCATAGTGCAGTGTTCATAGTGCAGTGTTCATAGTGCAGTGTTCATAGTGCAGTGTTCATAGTGCAGTGTTCATAGTGCAGTGTTCATAGTGCAGTGTTCATAGTGCAGTGTTCATAGTGCAGTGTTCATAGTGCAGTGTTCATAGTTCATGAGTTCATAGTGCAGTGTTCAAGTGTTCATAGTGCAGTGTTCATAGTTCATGTGTTCATAGTGCAGTGTTCATAGTGCAGTGTTCATAGTGCAGTGTTCATAGTGCAGTGTTCATAGTTCATGAGTTCATAGTGCAGTGTTCATAGTGCAGTGTTCATAGTTCATGAGTTCATAGTGCAGTGTTCATAGTTCATGTGTTCATAGTGCAGTGTTCATAGTGCAGTGTTCATAGTTCAGTTCAGTGTTCATAGTTCATGAGTTCATAGTGCAGTGTTCATAGTGCAGTGTTCATAGTTCATGTGTTCATAGTGTTCATAGTGTAGTGTTCAGTGTTCATAGTGCAGTGTTCATAGTGCAGTGTTCATAGTGCAGTGTTCATAGTGCAGTGTTCATAGTGCAGTGTTCATAGTGCAGTGTTCATAGTTCATGTGTTCATAGTGCAGTGTTCATAGTGCAGTGTTCATAGTTCATGTGTTCATAGTGCAGTGTTCATAGTTCATGTGTTCATAGTGCAGTGTTCATAGTTCATGTGTTCATAGTGCAGTGTTCATAGTTCATGTGTTCATAGTGCAGTGTTCATAGTGCAGTGTTCATAGTGCAGTGTTCATAGTTCAGTGTTCATAGTTCATGTGTTCATAGTGCAGTGTTCATAGTTCATGTGTTCATAGTGCAGTGTTCATAGTTCATGTGTTCATAGTGCAGTGCAGTGTTCATAGTTGTTCATAGTGCAGTGTTCATAGTGCAGTGTTCATAGTGCAGTGTTCATAGTGCAGTGTTCATAGTTCATGAGTTCATAGTGCAGTGTTCATAGTTAGTTCATAGCAGTGTTCATAGTGCAGTGTTCATAGTTCAGTGTTCATAGTGCACTGTTCATAGTTCATGTGTTCTTATTGCAGTGTTCATAGTGCAGTGTTCATAGTTCATGTGTTCATAGTGCAGTGTTCATAGTTCAGTGTTCATAGTTCATGTGTTCATAGTGCAGTGTTCATAGTTCATGTGTTCATAGTTCAGTGTTCATAGTTCATGTGTTCATAGTGCAGTGTTCATAGTTCATGTGTTCATAGTTCATAGTGCAGTGTTCATAGTTCAGTGTTTATAGTGTTCATAGTGCAGTGTTCATAGTTCATGCAGTGTTCATAGTGCAGTGTTCATAGTGCAGTGTTCATAGTTCAGTGTTCATAGTGCAGTGTTCATAGTTCAGTTCAGTGCAGTGTTCATAGTGCAGTGTTCATAGTTCAGTGTTCATAGTGCAGTGCAGTGTTCATAGTTCATGTGTTCATAGTGCAGTGTTCATAGTTCATGTGTTCATAGTGCAGTGTTCATAGTGCAGTGTTTATAGTGCAGTGTTCATAGTACAGTGTTCATAGTGCAGTGTTCATAGTTCAGTGTTCATAGTGCAGTGTTCATAGTACAGTGTTCATAGTGCAGTGTTCATAGTTCAGTGTTCATAGTGCAGTGTTCATAGTGCAGTGTTCATAGTTCAGTGTTCATAGTGCAGTGTTCATAGTGCACTGTTCATAGTTCATGTGTTCATAGTGCACTGTTCATAGTTCATGTGTTCATATTGCAGTGTTCATAGTGCAGTGTTCATAGTACAGTGTTCATAGTTCAGTGTTCATAGTACAGTGTTCATAGTGCAGTGTTCATAGTTCATGTGTTCATAGTTCAGTGTTCATAGTGCAGTGTTCATAGTTCAGTGTTCATAGTGCAGTGTTCATAGTTCATGTGTTCATAGTGCAGTGTTCATAGTGCAGTGTTCATAGTGCAGTGTTCATAGTTCAGTGTTCATAGTGCAGTGTTCATAGTGCAGTGTTCATAGTTCAGTGTTCATAGTTCATGTGTTCATAGTTCAGTGTTCATAGTTCACTATTCATAGTGCACTGTTCATAGTTCATGTGTTCATAGTGCACTATTCATAGTGCACTGTTCATAGTTCATGTGTTCATAGTGCAGTGTTCATAGTTCATGTGTTCATAGTGCAGTGTTCATAGTTCATGTGTTCATAGTTCAGTGTTCATAGTTCAGTGTTCATAGTGCAGTGTTCATAGTTCATGTGTTCATAGTTCATGTGTTCATTGTGCAGTGTTCATAGTGCAGTGTTCATAGTTCATGTGTTCATAGTTCACGTGTTCATAGTGCAGTGTTCATAGTGCAGTGTTCATAGTGTTCATACGTAGTTATTGGTCATAGTGCAATGTTCATAGTTCATGTGTTCATAGTGCAGTGTTCATATTGCAGTGTTCATAGTTCATGTGTTCATAGTTCACGTGTTCATAGTGCAGTGTTCACGTGTTCATGCAGTGCAGTGTTCATAGTGCAGTGTTCATAGTGTTCATATGCACATAGTGCAGTTCATATTGTGTTCATAGTGCAGTGTTCATATTGCAGAGTTCATAGTGCAGTGTTCATAGTGTTCATACGTAGTTATTGGTCATAGTGCAGTGTTCATATTGCAGAGTTCATAGTGCAGTGTTCATAGTTCATGTGTTCATAGTGCAGTGTTCATAGTGCAGTGTTCATAGTACAGTGTTCATAGTTCATGTGTTCATAGTGCAGTGTTCATAGTTCATAGTGCAGTGTTCATAGTGCAGTGTTCATAGTGCAGTGTTCATAGTGCAGTGTTCATAGTGCAGTGTTCATAGTTCATGTGTTCATAGTGCAGTGTTCATAGTGCAGTGTTCATAGTGCAGTGTTCATAGTTCATGTGTTCATAGTGCAGTGTTCATAGTGCAGTGTTCATAGTGCAGTGTTCATAGTTCATGTGTTCATAGTGCAGTGTTCATAGTTCATGTGTTCATAGTGCAGTGTTCATAGTGCAGTGTTCATAGTGCAGTGTTCATAGTTCATGTGTTCATAGTGCAGTGTTCATAGTTCATGTGTTCATAGTGCAGTGTTCATAGTTCATGTGTTCATAGTGCAGTGTTCATAGTGCAGTGTTCATAGTTCATGTGTTCATAGTGCAGTGTTCATAGTGCAGTGTTCATAGTGCAGTGTTCATAGTGCAGTGTTCATAGTGCAGTGTTCACAGTGCAGTGTTCATGTGTTCATAGTGCAGTGTTCATAGTGCAGTGTTCATAGTGCAGTGTTCATAGTGCAGTGTTCATAGTGCAGTGTTCATAGTTCATGTGTTCATAGTGCAGTGTTCATAGTTCATGTGTTCATAGTGCAGTGTTCATAGTGCAGTGTTCATAGTGCAGTGTTCATAGTTCATGTGTTCATAGTGCAGTGTTCATAGTGCAGTGTTCATAGTGCAGTGTTCATAGTTCATGTGTTCATAGTGCAGTGTTCATAGTTCAAGTGTTCATAGTTCATGTGTTCATAGTGCAGTGTTCATAGTTCATGTGTTCATAGTTCATGTGTTCATAGTTCAGTGTTCATAGTTCAAGTGTTCATAGTTGATGTGTTCATAGTGCAGTGTTCATAGCTTCCTAGGTATGTATTATCTCAGTGTTCATAGCAGTGTTAGTGCAGTGTTCATAGAGTGCAGTGTTCATAGCATAGTGCAGTGTTCATAGTGTACATGTGTTCAGGTGTTCAGTGCAGTGTTCTATAGTGTTCCCAGCAGTGTCAGTGTTGTACAGTGTTCCCAGTAGTTCATAGTGTACAGTGTTCCCAGCAGTGTACAGTGCAGTGTTCATAGTGTACAGTGTTGTACAGGTGTTGCTCCCAGCAGTGTACAGTGTTGTACAGGTGTTCCCAGCAGTGTACAGTGTTGTACAGGTGTTCCCAGCAGTGTACAGTGTTGTACAGGTGTTCCCAGCAGTGTACAGTGTTGTACAGGTGTTCCCAGCAGTGTACAGTGTTGTACAGGTGTTCCCAGCAGTGTACAGTGTTGTACAGGTGTTCCCACCACCTCTAATATAACCTACCACCACCACTAATATAACCTACCACCACCACTAATATAACCTACCACCATCTCTAATATAACCTACCACCACCTCTAATATAACCTACCACCACCACTAATATAACCTACCACCACCTCTAATATAACCTACCACTTCCTCTAATATAACCTACCACCACCTCTAATATAACCTACCACCACCTCTAATATAACCTACCACCACCTCTAATATAACCTACCACCACCACTAATATAACCTACCACCACCTCTAATATAACCTACCACCACCACTAATATAACCTACCACCACCTCTAATATAACCTACCACCACCTCTAATATAACCTACCACCACCACTAATATAACCTACCACCACCTCTAATATAACCTACCACTACCTCTAATATAACCTACCACCACCTCTAATATAACCTACCACCACCTCTAATATAACCTACCACCACCTCTAATATAACCTACCACTACCTCTAATATAACCTACCACCACCTCTAATATAACCTACCACCACCTCTAATATAACCTACCACCACCACTAATATAACCTACCACCACCTCTAATATAACCTACCACCACCACTAATATAACCTACCACCACCTCTAATATAACCTACCACCACCTCTAATATAACCTACCACCACCACTAATATAACCTACCACCACCTCTAATATAACCTACCACCACCTCTAATATAACCTACCACCACCTCTAATATAACCTACCACTACCTCTAATATAACCTACCACCACCTCTAATATAACCTACCACCACCACTAATATAACCTACCACTACCTCTAATATAACCTACCACTACCTCTAATATAACCTACCACCACCTCTAATATAACCTACCACCACCTCTAATATAACCTACCACCACCTCTAATATAACCTACCACCACCTCTAATATAACCTACCACCACCTCTAATATAACCTACCACCACCTCTAATATAACCTACCACCACCACTAATATAACCTACCACTACCTCTAATATAACCTACCACCACCTCTAATATAACCTACCACCACCTCTAATATAACCTACCACCACCACTAATATAACCTACCACTACCTCTAATATAACCTACCACTACCTCTAATATAACCTACCACTACCTCTAATATAACCTACCACCACCTCTAATATAACCTACCACCACCTCTAATATAACCTACCACCACCTCTAATATAACCTACCACTACCTCTAATATAACCTACCACTACCTCTAATATAACCTACCACCACCTCTAATATAACCTACCACCACCTCTAATATAACCTACCACCACCTCTAATATAACCTACCACCACCACTAATATAACCTACCACTACCTCTAATATAACCTACCACTACCTCTAATATAACCTACCACTACCTCTAATATAACCTACCACCACCTCTAATATAACCTACCACCACCTCTAATATAACCTACCACCACCACTAATATAACCTACCACTACCTCTAATATAACCTACCACTACCTCTAATATAACCTACCACTACCTCTAATATAACCTACCACCACCTCTAATATAACCTACCACCACCTCTAATATAACCTACCACTACCTCTAATATAACCTACCACTACCTCTAATATAACCTACCACTACCTCTAATATAACCTACCACCACCTCTAATATAACCTACCACCACCTCTAATATAACCTACCACTACCTCTAATATAACTTACCACTACCTCTAATATAACCTACCACCACCTCTAATATAACCTACCACCACCTCTAATATAACCTACCACCACCTCTAATATAACCTACCACTACCTCTAATATAACTTACCACTACCTCTAAT
Organism: Cherax quadricarinatus; assembly: GCF_038502225.1. Taxonomy (NCBI): domain Eukaryota; kingdom Metazoa; phylum Arthropoda; class Malacostraca; order Decapoda; family Parastacidae; genus Cherax; species Cherax quadricarinatus. The sequence goes on from NC_091386.1 coordinate 8,147,239, forward strand.
ATAACCTACCACCACCTCTAATATAACCTACCACCACCTCTAATATAACCTACCACCACCTCTAATATAACCTACCACTACCTCTAATATAACCTACCACCACCTCTAATATAACCTACCACCACCTCTAATATAACCTACCACTACCTCTAATATAACCTACCACCACCTCTAATATAACCTACCACCACCACTAATATAACCTACCACCACCTCTAATATAACCTACCACCACCTCTAATATAACCTACCACCACCTCTAATATAACCTACCACTACCTCTAATATAACCTACCACTACCTCTAATATAACCTACCACCACCTCTAATATAACCTACCACCACCTCTAATATAACCTACCACCACCTCTAATATAACCTACCACTAACTCTAATATAACCTACCACTAACTCTAATATAACCTACCACCACCTCTAATATAACCTACCACTACCTCTAATATAACCTACCACCACCTCTAATATAACCTACCACCACCTCTAATATAACCTACCACTACCTCTAATATAACCTACCACCACCTCTAATATAACCTACCACCACCACTAATATAACCTACCACCACCTCTAATATAACCTACCACTACCTCTAATATAACCTACCACCACCTCTAATATAACCTACCACCACCTCTAATATAACCTTCCACCACCTCTAATATAACCTACCACCACCTCTAATATAACCTACCACCACCTCTAATATAACCTACCACCACCTCTAATTTAACCTACCACCACCTCTAATATAACCTACCACCACCTCTAATATAACCTACCACCACCTCTAATATAACCTACCACCACCTCTAATATAACCTACCACCACCTCTAATATAACCTACCACCACCTCTAATATAACCTACCACCACCTCTAATATAACCTACCACCACCTCTAATATAACCTACCACCACCTCTAATATAACCTACCACCACCTCTAATATAACCTACCACTACCTCTAATATAACCTACCACCACCTCTAATATAACCTACCACCACCACTAATATAACCTACCACCACCTCTAATATAACCTACCACCACCTCTAATTTAACCTACCACCACCTCTAATATAACCTACCACTAACTCTAATATAACCTACCACCACCTCTAATATAACCTACCACTACCTCTAATATATCCTACCACCACCTCTAATATAACCTACCACTAACTCTAATATAACCTACCACCACCTCTAATATAACCTACCACTACCTCTAATATAACCTTCCACCACCTCTAATATAACCTACCACCACCTCTAATATAACCTACCACCACCTCTAATATAACCTACCACCACCTCTAATATAACCTTCCACCACCTCTAATATAACCTACCACCACCTCTAATATAACCTACCACCACCTCTAATATTATCGTAAGGGTTCTTTAATGGAGATATCGTAGGTTGAAGGTAGACACACTTGTAGGATGGTAACTATATTGTCAGACAGATGATGAGGGATGGAGCCCAGTGCCTTGCCTGTCTCGCTGAATGGTCTGCCGCCGAGTGAGTGCGGGGCAGAGGTACGAGCGTACACATGCGCACCCCGTGACGTCACACAAAGTCACAGGCCTACAAGGGATCTCGTATCTAAAGCACATGGATGATACTAATATGCTATGCTATATAATACAGGGAATACAGGGATCAACAACTATGCTGACAGCTCGGTCTTGTTACGTATGTCGTCCCGACATACACTACTATACTATAGGCTGAACAGGCAGGCGGATCTGGGCTGATTCTATACAATAACAAATTCATATATAACTTAGAACTAATGGATGGTACAACATGATTTTAACGTAATGAGTTTTAACGTAATGGGTGTTAACGTAATGAGTTTCATTGTAATGCATTACAACTATAAGAACAAATCATTATACAATATGGATGGAATTGATCGATCGATCTGTATTCATGCACTCTACGGATTCTGAGGAAGAATAAATATATATATATACAAGGTGAAATTAACAGCAAAAGCATCCGGTGCACTCAGACTATTACTGTCAAATTCTCAGAATACGGAGGGAACGTGAACACGAAAATTTCTGACAAACTGATCAGCTAATGACAAAACACACAGTTGATAATTTCATTCATCTCGGACATCTAATTATACAGACTATGTACATTTAAACCCAATTCTGCGAGGGTAAGGTTTACATATGCAGAATGGTTATCATCTCTGGGAGGATCGAATTCCTCTGCAATGGCTAACACATGCCTTGACTGAGAGAGATCTGAAGGAGTATCTACAAAAGATACAACTACAATCACTAGTGACTGTGGAATTACTAATTCGTCTGCTAGGAGTACTCAACTCGACTATTCGATACAGTAATTCTTGGCTCATTACAAAGTCACTAATGGGTGCTGGTGGCTTCACAGTAAGAATAAGATCTTCCTGGAGCAGGAATCGAATCACACCAGAACACAAGGGATCGGTTCTTTGGGCATTTTTGACATCCTCGACAGTAAATGGAGGATCTGCAGTAACTACACTAACGTGTCGCGATAAAGCATCTGCGACTACATTCGACTTGCCAGGTAAATGTTCAAAAGTGGGATTGAACTCTTGGATAGTCAAGGTCCATCTGGCTAACCTTCCAGTAGGCTGTTTGTTCTGGAATAAAGGTAACAGTTCTTTCTTACTGGAGGAAAGAACAAACTCGGTGGAGTGGATGACTCCCCCCGGTTGAAAAAATTAACGCTATAACACGCAATATGAGCAAGGGAGAACGAATCTACTATCTCAACTGCAAGCACAGGAGAAATTAAATGAACACGGTCAAAAATGCTGATATTCAATCTGAGTCGCACACAGTGACACGAGGTATCAGCTATAAAGAAACTACACTTACAAACGTTAACATGTGAAAGTTACTCGAGAAATAACTTCTTACAATGCACTGATTACTGTCAACTAGGATGGGATCACCATCTGGAACATTAGGAACAACAACAGACACTCTAGTGAGAACACTAGCTGTAACAGAGACGTCTTTCTGCAGACAGCATGTCACATCAACAAGAGATGGCATTACTAGTTGCAAGTAATCGTTTTCTGACAAGGCATCCCCTGTGGAGAAACTACTACTCGAACTAGCAGTCATTGCAGGGATAGGCTGTGCACTCAAGGCAGTCTGAGTGTCCCCGGACACTTGAGGCAACGGAACACTATCCTGCAAGTCTGAAGGTATAGGTGGAACACAGATGGGAATGACAGAATTACTAGTGCCTGACCGCTCGGCTACGTTAATAAGTAATTCACGGATCTATAGGAACTTAATCTGAACTTCACATTTCGCAGCACTTTAACAAATCTCAGATACAAGCTGTGAGAACAAACACATTGCTCAAGGGCTAGATATTGTCTTTCAGTCAGTAAGGGAATGTTGGTACTGTGGACTGATTCATATTGACTTTGACTGGAATGATACACTAAGTGAACGTTCAAAAGTGACTGGGACATCTCAGTGAACTTACTGAAGGACATAAAGACAAGAAAAATGGAGAGAATGACACAGTAAGCTTAAATGGAAGAAAAAATGCTTAACTATTCTGCATAAGTAATTAAAAATTGACAAGTTACACTGTAAGCAAAGAACTCACACAAGAAGAATATGCAACTTAACAAACACTGAAAATCAAGAGAACTTGTACTTTGCTCAAATCTGATTTGCTCAACTTTTACTTTAAATTGAATGAATGGCACAGTGAGTTGTCTTTACTTTCAATGCAACAGGGAAATACACAATAAAATGATAAAATGGACTCAATAAACTTGTGCAAAAATTAAAACAGACACACAATTCACTGAAATAAAAATAAAATGACACAGACAGAATAAAATACTATGCACAGAACAGAGCATAAGAAACTGCACTGTAATAAACTGTAGCAATATATCAAATTAACAATTGCTAATCAACAAGTACTTCATAAAATTTTCTGCAAGGAAACTTTAATAGCAACACAATATTTGCACAAGAATTATTGCAAAATGAATCAATGTGCAATAATAAAAATTATAACACACAAGAAAAGAAATATATCAAGGAATGAACACTTTAACTCTTAACTGCACTTAAACAACACTTAACAAGCAAAAGAACAATTTACTTTAAAAGAAGAACTTAAAAATTGCACTAAGAGTGAATTTGTTCAATAAAACATGAAAAATAATAGGTGCTAAAAACACATAACAAGAAAAGGTTTGAACACTTACAGTGATGCAGAACACAACACATCAACACTTACAGTGATGCAGAACACAACACATCAACATAAACACAGTACTAGAATTTTCTTGCAATGAAACTTGATGTGTGAAAAATTTTGTAAAAATGATTTCTTGCTTGGACTTTAATAATGGCACTATTGTCTGTGGAAATAAGACAAATTAGACACTGGCTAAATGAAAGAATATGAACACAAGAATGTTCAACACACAGGGAACGAAACAATAATACGCAAATACTGGGAAGAAAAAAAATAACAGACAACACTGAGTTGTGATGCAGAATATGAGGTGAAAAATTACTGAAATACTTCACTGGAATACTGAGAACACAAGGTGATTCTGAAGTGTAACACAAGTTCTATACTGCTTATATGTTGCACACACAACAAAGGAAACACTAAGTACTTACTTCAAGTGTATAAAAAGATACACAACACAACAGACATAAAATAATAGCACGAAAATTAACACTGAATTAAGGAGATTAAAAGAAATTAATGCAATCAGTACATGATAAACACTGAGTCTGATCAAGAGTCACTGAATGTCACTAAGAGAAAAAATCACTGGGAACACAAAAGAAATGTCTCAACACTCGCAAATGTCTCTAAAAAAAAAATAAAAATATTATTGCTGTAACGACTTGAATGAGATTGATGGATTGTTTATATGGTCTTGCTGCTGTCCTCTGCACAGGTGATCGTAGAACTGCGCTTACATCGGCGATAAACACACACAGGAGGCTTTAAAGATGGCACGAACACACTCTAGCTCTTGACCCCCTATGTGGTCCTTAAAATATGGTGCTACAACCCTTAGCAGTGCACCAAAACACTGAAGAAGTTTGGTGAGTGGGTAATGGCTGAGCGAGGCGTCTGAGACCGGCAATGGTGCGACACACGTGATCGTGAGTGGTTGGGCTTATGGGTTGAACGTCGTAAGCCTCACTGAGAACACCCACACTGCCGCGAAGATAAATCTAAGCCAGCTGGCTTAAAATAAACCCACGAAATACTACAACACCACAAGGATGAAAAAGAGCACTCAGAATGCTTGGAGCTTGAATCACAAGCGATGAAGACTACTCACGTGGCTTGCTCGAGTACTGGGGTAAGACACCTGGGTTAGTTACTAGCTGGCTTATCATAACCCTTCACACAGAATGGCTTGATAACTTCACACGATGAGCATAGCAGGGGTGGAAGCTGGCTTGGCAGGCAAAATAATTGGATGGAGTAGGCTAGGCTGGACTAGGACTTGGTTGTTCTGACTCCCCCACCACAGACTGGAAGCTGGCTTATTTTGCAAACTCGGGTCAACCCCTCGGGAGTGATGCAAATAAGCAGATAAACACTAATACAAGGAGACTGACCAGTGAATAATGTAGAAGCTGGTAGGAACTTGGGCGAGTAGCTGACTTGAGGTAGCTGGCTGGGTTGAACCTCGGTAGGCCTACTGGTGACATGAAATGGCCGTCTTGCTGGTCGAAAATTTATCTCCAGAAATCGCTGTAATCGTCAGAATTACAGGCCCTCCGATGCCACCATTTATCGTAAGGGTTCTTTAATGGAGATATCGTAGGTTGAAGGTAGACACACTTGTAGGATGGTAACTATATTGTCAGACAGATGATGAGGGATGGAGCCCAGTGCCTTGCCTGTCTTCGCCTGGTTGGTCTGCCGCCGAGTGAGTGCGGGGCAGAGGTACGAGCGTACACATGCGCACCCCGTGACGTCACACAAAGTCACAGGCCTACAAGGGATCTCGTATCTAAAGCACATGGATGATACTAATATGCTATCCTATATAATACAGGGAATACAGGGATCAGCAACTATGCTGACAATATAACCTACCACCACCTCTAATTTAACCTACCACTAACTCTAATATAACCTACCACCACCTCTAATATAACCTACCACCACCTCTAATATAACCTACCACCACCTCTAATATAACCTACCACCACCTCTAATATAACCTCTCATAATATGTCACAGATCTCAGTATTATTGTTAACTATGGGTGACATTATACGCCTTTGGTGTCTTTATTCAAACACTGTGTTGGTTTAGTCTGCAGGTGTTTGTTGTATGTTGGTCTGAACTTAAGTCAGCAGGTGTGTGTTGTATGTAGGTCTGAACTTAAGTCAGCAGGTGTGTGTTGTATGTAGGTCTGAACTTAAGTCAGCAGGTGTGTGTTGTATGTAGGTCTGAACTTAAGTCAGCAGGTGTGTGTTGTATGTAGGTCTGAACTTAAGTCAACAGGTGTGTGTAGGTCTGAACTTAAGTTAGGGGAACTGATGTGTTTGTGTGCATTACGTTGCGTCAGTTGCGTCACTGTGAGGTCACATTATGTTGCGTCAGTTGCGTCACTGTGAGGTCACATTATGTTGCGTCAGTTGCGTCACTGTGAGGTCACATTATGTTGCGTCAGTTGTCTCACTGTGAGGTCACATTATGTTGCGTCAGTTGTGTCACTGTTAGGTCACATTATGTTGCGTCAGTTGTCTCACTGTGAGGTCACATTATGTTGCGTCAGTTGTCTCACTGTGAGGTCACATTATGTTGCGTCAGTTGTCTCACTGTGAGGTCACATTATGTTGCGTCAGTTGTCTCACTGTGAGGTCACATTATGTTGCGTCAGTTGTCTCACTGTGAGGTCACATTATGTTGCGTCAGTTGTCTCACTGTGAGGTCACATTATGTTGCGTCAGTTGTCTCACTGTGAGGTCACATTATGTTGCGTCAGTTGTCTCACTGTGAGGTCACATTATGTTGCGTCAGTTGCATCACTGTGAGGCCAGATTATGTTGCGTCAGTTGCGTCACTGTGAGGTCACATTATGTTGCGTCAGTTGCGTCACTGTGAGGTCACATTATGTTGCGTCAGTTGTGTCACTGTGAGGTCACATTATGTTGCGTCAGTTGCGTCACTGTGAGGTCACATTATGTTGCGTCAGTTGCGTCACTGAGGTCACATTATGTTGCATCAGTTGTCTCACTGTGAGGTCACATTATGTTGCGTCAGTTGCGTCACTGTGAGGTCACATTATGTTGCGTCAGTTGCGTCACTGTGAGGTCACATTATGTTGCGTCAGTTGCGTCACTGTGAGGTCACATTATGTTGCATCAGTTGTCTCACTGTGAGGTCACATTATGTTGCGTCAGTTGCGTCACTGTGAGGTCACATTATGTTGCGTCAGTTGCGTCACTGTGAGGTCACATTATGTTGCGTCAGTTGCGTCACTGTGAGGTCACATTATGTTGCGTCAGTTGCGTCACTGTGAGGTCACATTATGTTGCGTCAGTTGCGTCACTGTGAGGTCACATTATGTTGCGTCAGTTGCGTCACTGTGAGGTCACATTATGTTGCGTCAGTTGCGTCACTGTGAGGTCACATTATGTTGCGTCAGTTGCGTCACTGTGAGGTCACATTATGTTGCGTCAGTTGCGTCACTGTGAGGTCACATTATGTTGCGTCAGTTGCGTCACTGTGAGGTCACATTATGTTGCGTCAGTTGTGTCACTGTGAGGTCACATTATGTTGCGTCAGTTGTGTCACTGTGAGGTCACATTATGTTGCGTCAGTTGTGTCACTGTGAGGTCACATTATGTTGCGTCAGTTGTGTCACTGTGAGGTCACATTATGTTGCGTCAGTTGCGTCACTGTGAGGTCACATTCCACTACCAGTTAGAATTTACTTATTAATCGCTTCTGTATATTTGTAAATGCGGTTGAGAAAGTGTTTCCAAAATTAACCATCAAGTTAACCATCAAGTTAACCATCAAGTTAACCATCAAGTTAACCATCAAGTTGACCATCAAGTTAACCATCAAGTTAACCATCAAGTTGACCATCAAGTTGACCATCAAGTTAACCATCAAGTTAACCATCAAGTTGACCATCAAGTTAACCATCAAGTTAACCATCAAGTTAACTATCAAGTTAACCATCAAGTTAACCATCAAGTTAACCATCAAGTTAACCATCAAGTTAACCATCAAGTTAACCATCAAGTTAACCATCAAGTTAACCATCAAGTTGACCATCAAGTTGACCATCAAGTTAACCATCAAGTTAACCATCAAGTTAACCATCAAGTTAACCATCAAGTTGACCATCAAGTTAACCATCAAGTTAACCATCAAGTTAACCATCAAGTTAACCATCAAGTTGACCATCAAGTTAACCATCAAGTTAACCATCAAGTTAACCATCAAGTTAACCATCAAGTTGACCATGAAGTTAACCATCAAGTTGACCATCAAGTTAACCATCAAATTGACCATCAAGTTGACCATCAAGTTAACCATCAAGTTGACCATCAAATTGACCATCAAGTTGACCATCAAGTTGACCATCAAATTGACCATCAAGTTAACCATCAAGTTAACCATCAAGTTGACCATCAAATTGACCATCAAATTGACCATCAAGTTGACCATCAAGTTAACTATCAAGTTGACCATCAAATTGACCATCAAGTTGACCATCAAGTTAACCATCAAGTTGACCATCAAATTGACCATCAAGTTGACCATCAAGTTAACTATCAAGTTGACCATCAAATTGACCATCAAGTTGACCATCAAGTTAACCATCAAGTTAACTATCAAGTTGACCATCAAATTGACCATCAAGTTGACCATCAAGTTGACCATCAAGTTAACCATCAAGTTAACCATCAAGTTGACCATCAAATTGACCATCAAGTTGACCATCAAGTTAACTATCAAGTTAACTATCAAGTTAACCATCAAGTTAACCATCAAGTTAACCATCAAGTTAACCATCAAGTTAACTATCAAGTTAACCATCAAGTTAACCATCAAGTTGACCATCAAGTTGACCATCAAGTTAACCATCAAGTTAACTATCAAGTTAACCATCAAGTTGACCATCAAGTTGACCATCAAGTTGACCATCAAGTTGACCATCAAGTTAACCATCAAGTTAACCATCAAGTTAACCATCAAGTTGACCATCAAGTTGACCATCAAGTTGACAATCAAGTTAACCATCAAGTTAACCATCAAGTTAACCATCAAGTTAACCATCAAGTTGACCATCAAGTTGACCATCAAGTTAACCATCAAGTTAACCATCAAGTTAACCATCAAGTTGACCATCAAGTTAACCATCAAGTTAACCATCAAGTTAACCATCAAGTTGACCATCAAGTTAACCATCAAGTTGACCATCAAGTTAACCATCAAGTTGACCATCAAGTTGACCATCAAGTTGACCATCAAGTTAACCATCAAGTTGACCATCAAGTTAACCATCAAGTTGACCATCAAGTTAACCATCAAGTTAACCATCAAGTTGACCATCAAGTTAACCATCAAGTTGACCATCAAGTTAACCATCAAGTTGACCATCAAGTTAACCATCAAGTTAACCATCAAGTTGACCATCAAGTTAACCATCAAGTTAACCATCAAGTTAACCATCAAGTAAACCATCAAGTTGACCATCAAGTTGACCATCAAGTTAACCATCAAGTTAACCATCAAGTTGACCATCAAGTTAACCATCAAGTTAACCATCACGTTAACCATCAAGTTAACCATCAAGTTAACCATCAAGTTGACCATCAAGTTAACCATCAAGTTAACCATCAAGTTAACCATCAAGTTAACAATCAAGTTAACCATCAAGTTGACCATCAAGTTAACCATCAAGTTAACCATCAAGTTGACCATCAAGTTAACCATCAAGTTAACCATCAAGTTAACCATCAAGTTAACCATCAAGTTAACCATCAAGTTGACCATCAAGTTAACCATCAAGTTAACCATCAAGTTAACCATCAAGTTAACCATCAAGTTAACCATCAAGTTGACCATCAAGTTAACCATCAAGTTAACCATCAAGTTGACCATCAAGTTGACCATCAAGTTAACCATCGAGTTGACCATCAAGTTAACCATCAAGTTAACCATCAAGTTGACCATCAAGTTAACCATCGAGTTGACCATCAAGTTAACCATCAAGTTGACCATCAAGTTAACCATCAAGTTGACCATCAAGTTAACCATCGAGTTGACCATCAAGTTAACCATCAAGTTAACCATCAAGTTGACCATCAAGTTAACCATCAAGTTAACCATCAAGTTAACCATCAAGTTGACCATCAAGTTAACCATCAAGTTGACCATCAAGTTAACCATCAAGTTAACCATCAAGTTGACCATCAAGTTAACCATCAAGCTAACCATCAAGTTAACCATCAAGTTGACCATCAAGTTGACCATCAAGTTAACCATCAAGTTAACCATCAAGTTTACCATCAAGTTGACCATCAAGTTGACCATCAAGTTAACCATCAAGTTGACCATCAAGTTGACCATCAAGTTGATCATCAAGTTAACCATCAAGTTGACCATCAAGTTAACCATCAAGTTGACCATCAAGTTAACCATCAAGTTGACCATCAAGTTAACCATCAAGTTGACCATCAAGTTAACCATCAAGTTAACCATCAAGTTAACCATCAAGTTGACCATCAAGTTAACCATCAAGTTAACCATCAAGTTGACCATCAAGTTGACCATCAAGTTGACCATCAAGTTAACCCTCAAGTTAACCATCAAGTTAACCATCAAGTTAACCATCAAGTTGACCATCAAGTTAACCCTCAAGTTAACCATCAAGTTAACCATCAAGTTGACCAAGTTAACCATCAAGTTGACCATCAAGTTGACCAAGTTAACCATCAAGTTGACCATCAAGTTGACCATCAAGTTGATCATCAAGTTAACCATCAAGTTAACCATCAAGTTAACTATCAAGTTAACCATCAAGTTAACCATCAAGTTAACCATCAAGTTAACCATCAAGTTAACCATCAAGTTAACTATCAAGTTGATCATCAAGTTAACCATCAAGTTAACCATCAAGTTAACCATCAAGTTAACCATCAAGTTAACCATCAAGTTAACCATCAAGTTAAGTATCAAGTTAACCATCAAGTTAACCATCAAGTTAACCATCAAGTTAACCATCAAGTTAACCATCAAGTTAACCATCAAGTTAACCATCAAGTTAACCATCAAGTTAACCATCAAGTTAACCATCAAGTTATCCATCAAGTTAACCATCAAGTTAACCATCAAGTTATCCATCAAGTTAACCATCAAGTTAACCATCAAGTTAACCATCAAGTTGACCATCAAGTTAACCATCAAGTTAACCATCAAGTTAACTATCAAGTTGATCATCAAGTTAACCATCAAGTTAACCATCAAGTTAACCATCAAGTTAACTATCAAGTTGATCATCAACTTAACCATCATGTTAACCATCAAGTTAACCATCAAGTTAACCATCAAGTTAACCAGTTATATTTACAATAATTAACACTGTGTAAGACGAGCTAAATGGACACAAGTACAACTAATGTGACATTTTCTTGTGGCAACGTTTCGCTCTCCAGGAACTTTGTCAAGTTGTTATAACTTGACAAAGTTCCTGTTTTCTGTATTACATCGACTCCAGGATGTGGGACTGATCACCTCAAACTCCTTCTGATCTTCACCAGTTTTCTTTGTATTGGACTGATGAAGCCAGTGTGTGGCGAGACGATTTCCAAGTGTTGTATAGAGCGAAACGTTGCTGCAGTAAAATGTCACCTTGGTTGCAGCTGTGTCGACTGACAAGAAAGAACATGAAGGAACACTGCAGAAGGCCTACTGGCCTATGTGAGGCAGGTCCAATTCCCCCACCGGCTTAAGCCAATACCTTGACCTAGTAAGGTCAGACACGTCACTTAAAAGGGAGGAGCACTGCATCAGTACTACTAGCACAAGCTAGTCAGGTCCAACTCACACCCACCCATCTATTTATCCAACCTAGTCAGGTCCAACTCACACCCACCCATCTATCCAACCTAGTCAGGTCCAACTCACACCCACCCATCTATTTATCCAACCTAGTCAGGTCCAACTCACACCCACCCATCTATCCAACCTAGTCAGGTCCAACTCACACCCACCCATCTATCCAGCTTAGTCAGGTCCAACTCACACCCACCCATCTATTTATCCAACCTAGTCAGGTCCAACTCACACCCACCCATCTATCCAACTTAGTCAGGTCCAACTCACACCCACCCATCTATTTATCCAACCTAGTCAGGTCCAACTCACACCCACCCATCTATTTATCCAACCTAGTCAGGTCCAACTCACACCCACCCATCTATTTATCCAACCTAGTCAGGTCCAACTCACACCCACCCATCTATTTATCCAACCTAGTCAGGTCCAACTCACACCCACCCATCTATCCAACCTAGTCAGGTCCAACTCACACCCACCCATCTATCCAACTTAGTCAGGTCCAACTCACACCCACCCATCTATTTATCCAACCTAGTCAGGTCCAACTCACACCCACCCATCTATCCAACTTAGTCAGGTCCAACTCACACCCACCCATCTATTTATCCAACCTAGTCTGGTCCAACTCGCACCCACCCATCTATTTATCCAACCTAGTCAGGTCCAACTCACACCCACCCATCTATTTATCCAACCTAGTCAGGTCCAACTCACACCCACCCATCTATTTATCCAATCTATTTTTAAAAGTACACAACGTCTTAGCTTCTATGACTGTCAGTCTAACATTATTGCTATATAAAATGAGCTTTATAGATAAGGTTACGGCATGTTGTTGGTGCAGCCAGTTCGAGCCTCGGGCTACGCTCAGTGACTCGCCAGATTGTTATATCATTATAAACAACTCTTTATTAGGCTGGCATGGTACAGTGGGTAGCGCACTGGCCTGTTTTAGGGCTGGCGTACCGTTGATTCGAACCTCCACTCCGTTCATTGATTTCCTTAATTACAGTCTGTGTCTCGTGGTTTGTCACGTCTCAGACATCCTGTTCCCATCAGTTCTTTTTAATCACCGGGGTATTTTACATGTCGTGATCATATCCCCCTGGAGCTCGACTCTTCAAGTGTTGTTAGTAAAGTTTGAGACTTACCAGTCCAGTATCCTCTGTTCTCATCCCTGTCTTGTTGTGAACCTTTAGACTCTTGTTATTGTGCTCCTTAGGTGAGACTCGTGGCACTGGGCACTCCAAAATGATCTTAATGGAAGTAGTGTATAATGTTCACTGTGAATCCTTCTTAAACATCCTGGAAACACTTTATACATGGCACTGTTTACTTATACCGTTAAAGTTGTACGACTGATATGTAGTAGTGATAGTAGTAGTAGTAGTAGTGATAGTAGTAATAGTGATAGTAGTAGTAGTGATAGTAGTAGTAGTAGTGATAGTAGTAGTAGTAGTGATAGTAGTAGTAGTAGTGATGTAGTAGTAGTAGTGATAGTAGTAGTAGTAGTGATAGTAGTAGTAGTAGTGATAGTAGTAGTAGTAGTGATAGTAGTAGTAGTAGTGATAGTAGTAGTAGTGATAGTGGTGGTGGTGGTGATGGAGGTAGGTGGTGGTGATGGTGATGGTGTAGTGGTGATAGGTAGTAGTGGTAGGTAGTGGTGATGGTAGTAGGTAGTGATGTAGGTAGTGGTAGATAGTGATGGTAGTGTAGGTGATGTAGTGGTAGTGGTGATGGTAGGTAGTGGTAGGTAGGTGGTGATGGTAGTAGTGGTGATGGTAGGTGGTAGTGGTGATGGAGTAGTGGATAGGTAGGTGATGGTAGTAGTAGTGGTGATGTAGTAGTGGTGATGGATGGTAGTAGTAGGTGAGTGTGGTATAGTGAGGTAGTGGATGTAGTAGGTGAGTGGTAGTGAGTGGTAGGTGGAGGTGAGTGGTGGATGTGTAGTGGTGTGGTGATATGGTGGTAGTGGTGGTGATGGTAGTGTAGTGGTGATAGTGTAGGTAGTGGTGATGGTAGGTAGGTGAGGTGAGTGGTGGTGGAAGTAGTGATAGTAGTAGTAGTAGTAGTGATAGTAGTAGTAGTGATAGTAGTAGTAGTAGTATTGATAGTAGTAGTAGTAGTGATAGTAGTAGTAGTAGTGATAGTAGTAGTAGTGATAGTAGTAGTAGTAGTAGCAGCAGTAGTAGTAGTAGTAGTAGTGGTGGTGGTGGTAATAGTAATTATCGTGTGCGATGTGAAGCATATTGTCACATGTCTTGTCTACACATGTCAGTTGTCATGTCTGGTGGTCTTCTCACTCTTATTTAACAATTGTCAAGATCGGATCCAAGTATTAACCTTCGTGGCAGCATAATCCAGTCATCTTAAAGCCTATCCATCTCCAGTTGTGGGATTAAATCCAGGATGTACAGTACAAGTTGATGACTCAGACATGTGTATCATCTGGGTATGTTTAAGTCATTATCTTCCTCAATTCCACATCAACTGCCAGGATACATAGGTTCCAATTTCATCTGGCAGTCAGTTGTGTATACAAGGGTTTTGAGGGTAGAAAAAACTTCCGTAATTCATGAAGGTTAGGTTAGGTTTGTCAGGAAACATAACAAGTGTTTCTTGACGTATAATAACCCGCCATTGGAGCTTTTGGTTATCTGACCGAGGCCTTCCGCTGGCTTACTGGTCCACCTTTTTAAAAATTAAGGTTTTAAGTCTGGTGGACGAGAGTGCGAGTTAGAGGTGTGTGAGATACGAGGAGACGGAGCCAAGGGTCACAGATGCCTTAAAAAGTGTGTAATTAAGACATTTTGGTTTACGGCCATTTTGATGGAAATTGGGTTTTTATCAATCCAAGAATTAATAGAGGCCATTTTGGACGAAACATTTTGATAAAAAAGCCATAACCCACATATTGTTGTATTTACATTATTCCACTCTATTACATGTTAAGAAGTATTATTTAGTCTCAGTAGGAATGTTCACGTGAACTCTCTCTTACGATTTTCTCTGCTACTGTCTTCCATTATCAGTGTCTTCAATTTCAGTCACATTTCAGGATGTCTTCAGACATGATTTTCAGTTTTTCTAGGCACTTGTTGATACAGAAACTGGATTGACAGTACCACCCAACCAGCTACTTAAGGGGCACGTCAGTTCCCTTGTCTTCTAATATGTTATTCTTCCGCTATAATCTTCCTTATCTATAATTACTATCGCATTTGCATTGTCTGCTTTCGTAAGGTGATGTCCAGGATCTTTCCTTAATTCATGTTGCAGAGGTGTGAGCTGTGCTCACACCTCTACAACACAGTTGTCATCTAAGATTGGTTAAGTTATACCATGAATTAAGGTAGATTATAGGGGGGAAGTAACATGATATTAGGAGACAGGGAAACTCAGGTGCCACTTAACTGTTCACCTCATATCCGTTCTGTGGATGGTAGTAACCATGTATAGGAGTGTAGGTGATTCATTACCTCTGTAACTTGCCATGATTGTGACCAGATCTACCTGGAGTTCATTACCTTTGTAACTAGTTCAGCTATCATAACTTTGGGGTCCAGTCACTGGACCCATTATGTACCTTTGTAATGTTTTGACTGCCACCCACACCATGGGTATGGGGTGACTACCACCCACTGGATGGGTATGGTGTGACTACCGCACACAGGATGGGTATGGTGTGACTACCACCCACAGGATGGGTATGGTGTGACTACCACCCACAGGATGGGTATGGTGTGACTACCACCCACAGGATGGGTATGGTGTGACTACCACCCACAGGATCGGTATGGTGTGACTACCACCCACAGGATGGGTATGGTGTGACTACCACCCACAGGATGGGTATGGTGTGACTACCACCCACAGGATGGGTATGGTGTGACTACCACCCACAGGATGGGTATGGTGTGACTACCACCCACAGGATGGGTATGGTGTGACTACCACCCACAGGATGGGTATGGTGTGACTACCACCCACAGGCTGGGTGTGGTGTGACTACCACCCACAGGATGGGTATGGTGTGACTACCACCCACAGGATGGGTATGGTGTGACTACCACCCACAGGATGGGTATGGTGTGACTACCACCCACAGGATGGGTATGTGGTGACTACCACCCACAGGATGGGTATGGGGTACATAATAAACATATTGAACTAAGAAATAGGTCCCAAAAGAGTTGACAGGAGTACAGTAAATATATCTACAAACTGCATCTTATCTGTTGCAAGCAGATTTAGATTATTTGAACTGTCTGGTATTCAGTTTTCATCATTGAGCTGCCTTGACATACCATGTAACAACGCTAGCTGGCTGGCCCAGTGGCTAAAGCGACGGTCTGGAGTTTTGACTCTCTGATCGCGGGTTATAACCCCACCCGTGGTATGGTTTGTTTACATACTCGGAGTCCTCAGTAAGCGGACAGTGTTGGCAGTTGCGCAGATCATCACCTTCTCTACTATGTTAAGTCCAGGTTACCTTGTTGATGGCTATAGTGGTATGTGAAACCTATAGATTGTTGCAAGAAGAAAAATGCAAGGAAATGTTCTAATGTTTGCATTTTGTTTATAGTTTGGGCAGTCAGGCTGTTTGTCTTTGCCGCAGTGTAAACACAAGGTCCGTTAGTAATTACCTTTACATTCAAAGCGAGAGCTTAAAAAAACCTTGAGTCATTTATTCTTATGTCTTAGTGTACTCTTTGGACTTGTATATTCTCGTATACGAAATTGGAATACTTCAGCAGTGTGCTATTCCCTTGTTGTGTATAATAGTTACATGGTGGGAACCAGCTGTTACCCTGTCACACTCCACACGATGTGTGTCAAGTACATGGTGTTGAAATCTGTCAGTCTTAGCTGGAAGACTTCAGTAGGACAGTGAGGATATCGTTCAGTAAAGTGTCCCGTAGCTCGGGACACTTTACTGGACCCATACCAAGGCTGGAACCCTGTACACTCAGCTCACACACAGATCGTCTGCTGTGCCTTCCGTTCTTGTAATGTATTATTTGTTGTAATATTGTGGTTTTGTATCTCTGTAATGTGGAAGTACGGTACATATGTTTTTTTGGGGGAGCTGATATAAGGTGTTGTGGTTATAGTAATAGAAAGGTAAACAAACATGGCTGCCTTAGTCTTGTGGCTTAGCGGTGACGACAACTTTGTTCCTGTTATCTTCAACCCTTCCCACCATACCTCGTCTTCCAGTTTACCTCCTTCACTTCCCACACTTTCTATTCTCTTTCCCACCCCTCCCTAATCTCCTTCCCATTCTTCCATTCCTCCCCCCTACTGCTTCCCACAAGTCCGTGCACCTCCTCCTGTGCCTTCCTTCCTTGCCACTCCACCGTGGATGTCGTTGTCCTGACCAAGCTTCCCAGGCGTGTAAGGTACACTATCGTCATGCACTGCTTCTCCTGCACCAGTGCATGTTTATTTTGTACTCCAGCTTTTGGACAGCAGCTGACTTGAAGACTGATACACTTGTGTAACATTTGGGAATGTTTATTGAGGAAATGTTTCTCCAGCCAGTGGCGTCTATCTCAATGGACTGAACATATAGACTCCGGGCTGAGGGACTGATTATCTCATTCTCCTCTTATCTTTCACCGTTTTTCTCTGTATTGGACTGAAGAAGCCACTGGCTGGCGAAGCGTTTTCACAGTAAAAATTTTGAAATGTACCCAAATATCTCACTGTTCAGCTTCTGGGTTCTGTAACCCATTTCATCACACCAACTGGCTTAAGCTATAATATCTTAAATGCTATCTTGTCTTATAGTCAAGTGTCCCATAAAACCAAGTCTCTCACAATGCAATGTTTTGCAGTCACACTCTCGGCCGAGCTATCAGAGTAGTAAGATTTACATCAGAGATCTATCACTTATTTTATCTTAAACTGACAGTCTCTTGCTGTCTGCAAGTCATCTCGCTCTTCTGAACACATCACAGACAGTCAGAAAATATTTCTTTACAATACATGGAAAAACAGGAAATGAATCGCCTAGAGACCTGTGGAGATGTCATCTCATATAACTTATTGTAAACGTGATTGACTAAATTACACAGCGCTTGGAGAACCTTGTTCCTTGATAGACTTTCACTCACGCTTATAAAACATTGGTGGAACACCTAGAAGAGTGGTGGAGCACCTAGAGTGGTGGAGCACCTAGAAGGTTGGTGGAACACCTAGAAGATTGGTGGGGCACCCAGAAGAGTGATGGAGCACCTAGAGTGGTGGAGCACCTAGAAGATTGGTGGAGCACCTAGAAAGGATTGGCTTCATACATGACTACCAGCACGGCCTCAAGGAAGGGAAAATCCTGTGCCACAAAGCCTACTGGAGTTCTACATCAAATATATATTTACTGCCAGTACATGTACAAGGTATACCAGTACATGTACAAGGTATACCAGTACATGTACAAGGTATACCAGTACATGTACAAGGTATACCAGTACATGTACAAGGTATACCAGTACATGTACAAGGTATACCAGTACATGTACAAGGTATACCAGTACATGTACAAGGTATACCAGTACATGTACAAGGTATACAGACCATAGCTGACATACTACTATATAGAAAGTCCCTTGTTATGTACAGCATTTCCCGCAAATTAGGTCAGTTTTGTCCCAGGATGTGACCCACACCAGTCCACTAACATCCAGGATGTGACCCACACCAGTCCACTAACACCCAGGATGTGACCCACACCAGTCCACTAACATCCAGGATGTGACCCACACCAGTCCACTAACACCCAGGATGTGACCCACACCAGTCCACTAACACCCTGGATGTGACCCACACCAGTCCACTAACACCCTGGATGTGACCCACACCAGTCCACTAACACCCAGGATGTGACCCACACCAGTCCACTAACACCCTGGATGTGACCCACACCAGTCCACTAACACCCAGGATGTGACCCACACCAGTCCACTAACACCCTGGATGTGACCCACACCAGTCCACTAACACCCAGGATGTGACCCACACCAGTCCACTAACACCCAGGATGTGACCCACACCAGTCCACTAACACCCAGGACGTGACCCAGGATGTGACCCACACCAGTCCACTAACACCCAGGATGTGACCCACACCAGTCCACTAACACCCAGGATGTGACCCACACCAGTCCACTAACACCCAGGATGACCCACACCAGTCCACTAACACCCAGGATGTGACCCACACCAGTCCACTAACACCCAGGGTGTGACCCACACCAGTCCACTAACACCCAGGATGTGACCCACACCAGTCCACTAACACCCAGGATGTGACCCACACCAGTCCACTAACACCCAGGATGTGACCCACACCAGTCCACTAACACCCAGGGTGTGACCCACACCAGTCCACTAACACCCAGGATGTGACCCACACCAGTCCACTAACACCCAGGATGTGACCCACACCAGTCCACTAACACCCAGGATGTGACCCACACCAGTCCACTAACACCCAGGATGTGACCCACACCAGTCCACTAACACCCAGGATGACCCACACCAGTCCACTAACACCCAGGATGTGACCCACACCAGTCCACTAACACCCAGGGTGTGACCCACACCAGTCCACTAACACCCAGGATGTGACCCACACCAGTCCACTAACACCCAGGATGTGACCCACACCAGTCCACTAACACCCAGGATGTGACCCACACCAGTCCACTAACACCCAGGGTGTGACCCACACCAGTCCACTAACACCCAGGATGTGACCCACACCAGTCCACTAACACCCAGGATGTGACCCACACCAGTCCACTAACTCCCAGGGTGTGACCCACACCAGTCCACTAACACCCAGGATGTGACCCACACCAGTCCACTAACACCCAGGATGTGACCCACACCAGTCCACTAACACCCAGAGTGTGACCCACACCAGTCCACTAACACCCAGGATGTGACCCACACCAGTCCACTAACACCCAGGATGTGACCCACACCAGTCCACTAACACCCAGGATGTGACCCACACCAGTCCACTAACACCCAGGATGTGACCCACACCAGTCCACTAACACCCAGGCACCCATTTTACTGATAGCTAAACATAGACAACCGGTGCAAGGAAACACGCCTACTGTCGCCACCCGTGCCGGGAATCGAACCCGGACCCTTCACCGTGTGAAGCGAGAGCTTTTGCCACCAGGCCACGGGCCACAACGTAACAGAAGACAGGAGGGAAAGGGATGGACAGATTGCATTTTCTATGTAAGAAGCCTTTTGACAGGGTACCACACAAGGAATTAGTACGATAGAGGAACAGACAGAAATAACAGGTAAAGCACCACAGTAGATCATAACATACTTGGCGGGAAGGAAACATCGGGTAATTATCCGTGACGAGGTGTCAAAGTGGGTGCATGTGACGTCTGGGGTTCCACAAGGATCAGTATTAAGGCCAGTGCTCTTTCTTGCGTATGTGAATGACATGACGGACGTGACTGAGTCGGAGGTGTTCCTGTTTGCAGGCGACGTGAAACTAATGAGAAGAATACAGGTGGACCAAGACCAGGAAATGTTACAAATGGATTTGGAGAAGCTGCAGGTCTGGTCTGACAAGTGGCTACTGGAGTTGAACTCTGGCATGTGTAAAGTTATGAAATTGTGGAAGGGCAAAGAAGTTCGCAGACAGAGTACAGACTAGTGGGGCAAAGGCTGCAAACCTCACTCAGAAGGGTCTTATGGTAAGTATAGCACCAAGCATATCCCCTGAGGCCTCTCATCATCCAATAACTACTGCAGAAAATGTGCGTTGGAAAGTGAAACGGCCTGTAGAGTGAAGTGGTAGAGGCAGGAGTCATACACACTTTAAGAAGAGGTACGATAACGCTCTCGAAGCCAGGAGAGAATGAACTTATTAGTGACCAGCGAAGAGGCTGGGCCAGGAGCTGAGACTCGACCCCTGGAAACACACAAGGAGAGTGAGAGGTGGATCTACGGTACTCGAGGTCACAGTTGGAAGTTAAAATCTTAGATATCTCACAGGTATGTTAGGAAATACTTTCTTAGCCGTAGAGTGATTGTTAAGCGGAACGATCTGGAAGGCTAACGATCTGGAAGAAGCAGAAGCCATACACAGTTTTAAGGATAGATATGATAGAGCTTATATAGCCAAGAGAGTGTAAACCCTGTAGTGGCCAGCAGAAAGGTAGGGCCAGGAGCTGAGACTCAACCCCTGCAACGTCAGTTGAGTACACACTGAATGTAGGAGAGGAAAGAGCACAAAGTACTAAGAGAAGATATGGAAGAGGAGCAAGTGGCTAGTTTATTGTGTACCTCATATCCATCCTGTGGATGGTAGTGGCTAGTTTATTGTGTACCTCATATCCATCCTGTGGATGGTAGTGGCTAGTTTATTGTGTACCTCATATCCATCCTGTGGATGGTAGTGGCTAGTTTATTGTGTACCTCATATCCATCCTGTGGATGGTAGTGGCTAGTTTATTGTGTACCTCATATCCATCCTGTGGATGGTAGTGGCTAGTTTATTGTGTACCTCATATCCATCCTGTGGATGGTAGTGGCTAGTTTATTGTGTACCTCATATCCATCCTGTGGATGGTAGTGGCTAGTTTATTGTGTACCTCATATCCATCCTGTGGATGGTAGTGGCTAGTTTATTGTGTACCTCATATCCATCCTGTGGATGGTAGTGGCTAGTTTATTGTGTACCTCATATCCATCCTGTGGATGGTAGTGGCTAGTTTATTGTGTACCTCATATCCATCCTGTGGATGGTAGTGGCTAGTTTATTGTGTACCTCATAACCATCCTGTGGATGGTAGTGGCTAGTTTATTGTGTACCTCATATCCATCCTGTGGATGGTAGTGGCTAGTTTATTGTGTACCTCATATCCATCCTGTGGATGGTAGTGGCTAGTTTATTGTGTACCTCATATCCATCCTGTGGATGGTAGTGGCTAGTTTATTGTGTACCTCATATCCATCCTGTGGATGGTAGTGGCTAGTTTATTGTGTACCTCATATCCATCCTGTGGATGGTAGTGGCTAGTTTATTGTGTACCTCATATCCATCCTGTGGATGGTAGTGGCTAGTTTATTGTGTACCTCATATCCATCCTGTGGATGGTAGTGGCTAGTTTGTGTACCTCATATCCATCCTGTGGATGGTAGTGGCTAGTTTATTGTGTACCTCATATCCATCCTGTGGATGGTAGTGGCTAGTTTATTGTGTACCTCATATCCATCCTGTGGATGGTAGTGGCTAGTTTATTGTGTACCTCATATCCATCCTGTGGATGGTAGTGGCTAGTTTATTGTGTACCTCATATCCATCCTGTGGATGGTAGTGGCTAGTTTATTGTGTACCTCATATCCATCCTGTGGATGGTAGTGGCTAGTTTATTGTGTACCTCATATCCATCCTGTGGATGGTAGTGGCTAGTTTATTGTGTACCTCATATCCACCCTGTGGATGGTAGTGGCTAGTTTATTGTGTACCTCATATCCATCCTGTGGATGGTAGTGGCTAGTTTATTGTGTACCTCATATCCATCCTGTGGATGGTAGTGGCTAGTTTATTGTGTACCTCATATCCATCCTGTGGATGGTAGTGGCTAGTTTATTGTGTACCTCATATCCATCCTGTGGATGGTAGTGGCTAGTTTATTGTGTACCTCATATCCATCCTGTGGATGGTAGTGGCTAGTTTATTGTGTACCTCATATCCACCCTGTGGATGGTAGTGGCTAGTTTATTGTGTACCTCATATCCACCCTGTGGATGGTAGTGGCTAGTTTATTGTGTACCTCATATCCATCCTGTGGATGGTAGTGGCTAGTTTATTGTGTACCTCATATCCACCCTGTGGATGGTAGTGGCTAGTTTATTGTGTACCTCATATCCACCCTGTGGATGGTAGTGGCTAGTTTATTGTGTACCTCATATCCATCCTGTGGATGGTAGTGGCTAGTTTATTGTGTACCTCATATCCACCCTGTGGATGGTAGTGGCTAGTTTATTGTGTACCTCATATCCACCCTGTGGATGGTAGTGGCTAGTTTATTGTGTACCTCATATCCACCCTGTGGGTGGTAGCACAAGGACACATGGATAAACAATAGGCCTAGAAACTAGACCACAAAAGATTAACATCTGGATTTATATCTACAGTTCACTTACCTGTCACAAGCAAATTTAGGAAATTTGCTTAATATATCTATCTTATTTTCATTAATAAGATATCTTGTCATGTCACATAGGTTATTATACTGTCTATCTATATTCCTCGATAAGTGGACAGTTAAGCACATAGTGTTCTAGATAGTGACCATAGGACTGGCGCCACAATTTGCATTTGCTCATCATTTGTGTGTCTGCCAAACTGGCAGACGTACTTGTAACAGGAGGTGATGCAGGATGTGCTGCCAGAAGTACTTGTAACAGGAGGTGATGCAGGATGTGCTGCCAGAAGTACTTGTAACAGGAGGTGATGCAGGATGTGCTGCCAGAAGTACTTGTAACAGGAGGTGATGCAGGATGTGCTGCCAGAAGGTGATGCAGGATGTGCTGCCAGAAGTACTTGTAACAGGAGGTGATGCAGGATGTGCTGCCAGAAGTACTTGTAACAGGAGGTGATGCAGGATGTGCTGCCAGAAGTACTTGTAACAGGAGGTGATGCAGGAGCCAGAAGTACTTGTGATGCAGGATGTGCTGCCAGAAGTACTTGTAGTACTTGTAACAGGAGATGCAGGATGTGCTGCCAGAAGTACTTGTAACAGGAGGTGATGCAGGATGTGCTGCCAGAAGTACTTGTAACAGGAGGTGATGCAGGATGTGCTGCCAGAAGTACTTGTAACAGGAGGTGATGCAGGATGTGCTGCCAGAAGTACTTGTAACAGGAGGTGATGCAGGATGTGCTGCCAGAAGTACTTGTAACAGGAGGTGATGCAGGATGTGCTGCCAGAAGTACTTGTAACAGGAGGTGATGCAGGATGTGCTGCCAGAAGTACTTGTAACAGGAGGTGATGCAGGATGTGCTGCCAGAAGTACTTGTAACAGGAGGTGATGCAGGATGTGCTGCCAGAAGTACTTGTAACAGGAGGTGATGCAGGATGTGCTGCCAGAAGTACTTGTAACAGGAGGTGATGCAGGATGTGCTGCCAGAAGTACTTGTAACAGGAGGTGATGCAGGATGTGCTGCCAGAAGTACTTGTAACAGGAGGTGATGCAGGATGTGCTGCCAGAAGTACTTGTAACAGGAGGTGATGCAGGATGTGCTGCCAGAAGTACTTGTAACAGGAGGTGATGCAGGATGTGCTGCCAGAAGTACTTGTAACAGGAGGTGATGCAGGATGTGCTGCCAGAAGTACTTGTAACAGGAGGTGATGCAGGATGTGCTGCCAGAAGTACTTGTAACAGGAGGTGATGCAGGATGTGCTGCCAGAAGTACTTGTAACAGGAGGTGATGCAGGATGTGCTGCCAGAACTACTTGTAACAGGTGATGCAGGATGTGCTGCCAGAAGTACTTGTAACAGGAGGTGATGCAGGATGTGCTGCCAGAAGTACTTGTAACAGGAGGTGATGCAGGATGTGCTACCAGAAGTACTTGCAGGATGTGCTGCCAGAAGTACTTGTAACAGGAGGTGATGCAGGATGTGCTACCAGAAGTACTTGTAACAGGTGATGCAGGATGTGCTGCCAGAAGTACTTGTAACAGGAGGTGATGCAGGATGTGCTGCCAGAAGTACTTGTAACAGGTGATGCAGGATGTGCTGCCAGAAGTACTTGTAACAGGAGGTGATGCAGGATGTGCTGCCAGAAGTACTTGTAACAGGAGGTGATGCAGGATGTGCTGCCAGAAGTACTTGTAACAGGAGGTGATGCAGGATGTGCTGCCAGAAGTACTTGTAACAGGTGATGCAGGATGTGCTGCCAGAAGTACTTGTAACAGGAGGTGATGCAGGATGTGCTGCCAGAAGTACTTGTAACATGTGATGCAGGATGTGCTGCCAGAAGTACTTGTAACAGGAGGTGATGCAGGATGTGCTGCCAGAACTACTTGTAACAGGTGATGCAGGATGTGCTGCCAGAAGTACTTGTAACAGGAGGTGATGCAGGATGTGCTGCCAGAAGTACTTGTAACAGGAGGTGATGCAGGATGTGCTGCCAGAAGTACTTGTAACAGGAGGTGATGCAGGATGTGCTGCCAGAAGTACTTGTAACAGGAATGCAGGATGTGCTGCCAGAAGTACTTGTAACAGGAGGTGATGCAGGATGTGCTGCCAGAAGTACTTGTAACAGGAGGTGATGCAGGATGTGCTGCCAGAAGTACTTGTAACAGGAGGTGATGCAGGATGTGCTGCCAGAAGTACTTGTAACAGGAGGTGATGCAGGATGTGCTGCCAGAAGTACTTGTAACAGGAGGTGATGCAGGATGTGCTGCCAGAAGTACTTGTAACAGGAGGTGATGCAGGATGTGCTGCCAGAAGTACTTGTAACAGGAGGTGATGCAGGATGTGCTGCCAGAAGTACTTGTAACAGGAGGTGATGCAGGATGTGCTGCCAGAAGTACTTGTAACAGGAGGTGATGCAGGATGTGCTGCCAGAAGTACTTGTAACAGGAGGTGATGCAGGATGTGCTGCCAGAAGTACTTGTAACAGGAGGTGATGCAGGATGTGCTGCCAGAAGTACTTGTAACAGGAGGTGATGCAGGATGTGCTGCCAGAAGTACTTGTAACAGGAGGTGATGCAGGATGTGCTGCCAGAAGTACTTGTAACAGGAGGTGATGCAGGATGTGCTGCCAGAAGTACTTGTAACAGGAGGTGATGCAGGATGTGCTGCCAGAAGTACTTGTAACAGGAGGTGATGCAGGATGTGCTGCCAGAAGTACTTGTAACAGGAGGTGATGCAGGATGTGCTGCCAGAAGTACTTGTAACAGGAGGTGATGCAGGATGTGCTGCCAGAAGTACTTGTAACAGGAGGTGATGCAGGATGTGCTGCCAGAAGTACTTGTAACAGGAGGTGATGCAGGATGTGCTGCCAGAAGTACTTGTAACAGGAGGTGATGCAGGATGTGCTGCCAGAAGTACTTGTAACAGGAGGTGATGCAGGATGTGCTGCCAGAAGTACTTGTAACAGGAGGTGATGCAGGATGTGCTGCCAGAAGTACTTGTAACAGGAGGTGATGCCAGAAGGATGTGCAGGATGTGCTGCCAGAAGTACTTGTAACAGGAGGTGATGCAGGATGTGCTGCCAGAAGTACTTGTAACAGGAGGTGATGCAGGATGTGCTGCCAGAAGTACTTGTAACAGGAGGTGATGCAGGATGTGCTGCCAGAAGTACTTGTAACAGGAGGTGATGCAGGATGTGCTGCCAGAAGTACTTGTAACTTGTAACAGGAGGTGATGCAGGATGTGCTGCCAGAAGTACTTGTAACAGGAGGTGATGCAGGATGTGCTGCCAGAAGTACTTGTAACAGGAGGTGATGCAGGATGTGCTGCCAGAAGTACTTGTAACAGGAGGTGATGCAGGATGTGCTGCCAGAAGTACTTGTAACAGGAGGTGATGCAGGATGTGCTGCCAGAAGTACTTGTAACAGGTGATGCAGGATGTGCTGCCAGAAGTACTTGTAACAGGAGGTGATGCAAGATGTGCTGCCAGAAGTACTTGTAACAGGTGATGCAGGATGTGCTGCCAGAAGTACTTGTAACAGGAGGTGATGCAGGATGTGCTGCCAGAAGTACTTGTAACAGGAGGTGATGCAGGATGTGCTGCCAGAAGTACTTGTAACAGGAGGTGATGCAGGATGTGCTGCCAGAAGTACTTGTAACAGGAGGTGATGCAGGATGTGCTGCCAGAAGTACTAGTAACAGGAGGTGATGCAGGATGTGCTGCCAGAAGTACTAGTAACAGGAGGTGATGCAGGATGTGCTGCCAGAAGTACTAGTAACAGGAGGTGATGCAGGATGTGCTGCCAGAAGTACTTGTAACAGGAGGTGTAACAGGAGGTGATGCAGGATGTGCTGCCAGAAGTACTTGTAACAGGAGGTGATGCAGGATGTGCTGCCAGAAGTACTTGTAACAGGAGGTGATGCAGGATGTGCTCCCAGAAGTACTTGTAGGTGACAGGATGTGCTGCCAGAAGTACTTGTAACAGGAGGTGATGCAGGATGTGCTGCCAGAAGTACTTGTAACAGGAGGTGATGCAGGATGTGCTGCCAGAAGTACTTGTAACAGGAGGTGATGCAGGATGTGCTGCCAGAAGTACTTGTAACAGGTGATGCAGGATGTGCTGCCAGAAGTACTTGTAACAGGTGATGCAGGATGTGCTGCCAGAAGTACTTGTAACAGGTGATGCAGGATGTGCTGCCAGAAGTACTTGTAACAGGACGTGATGCAAGATGTGCTGCCAGAAGTACTTGTAACAGGAGGTGATGCAGGATGTGCTGCCAGAAGTACTTGTAACAGGTTATGCAGGATGTGCTGCCAGAAGTACTTGTAACAGGAGGTGATGCAGGATGTGCTGCCAGAAGTACTTGTAACAGGTTATGCAGGATGTGCTGCCAGAAGTACTTGTAACAGGAGGTGATGCAGGATGTGCTGCCAGAAGTACTAGTAACAGGAGGTGATGCAGGATGTGCTGCCAGAAGTACTTGTAACAGGTGATGCAGGATGTGCTGCCAGAAGTACTTGTAACAGGTGATGCAGGATGTGCTGCCAGAAGTACTTGTAACAGGTGATGCAGGATGTGCTGCCAGAAGTACTTGTAACAGGAGGTGATGCAGGATGTGCTGCCAGAAGTACTTGTAACAGGAGGTGATGCAGGATGTGCTGCCAGAAGTACTTGTAACAGGTGATGCAGGATGTGCTGCCAGAAGTACTTGTAACAGGAGGTGATGCAGGATGTGCTGCCAGAAGTACTAGTAACAGGAGGTGATGCAGGATGTGCTGCCAGAAGTACTTGTAACAGGTTATGCAGGATGTGCTGCCAGAAGTACTTGTAACAGGAGGTGATGCAGGATGTGCTGCCAGAAGTACTTGTAACAGGTTATGCAGGATGTGCTGCCAGAAGTACTTGTAACAGGACGTGATGCAAGATGTGCTGCCAGAAGTACTTGTAACAGGAGGTGATGCAGGATGTGCTGCCAGAAGTACTTGTAACAAGGTGATACAGAAGTTGTAACAGGAGGTGATGCAGGATGTGCTGCCAGAAGTACTTGTAACAGGAGGTGATGCAGGATGTGCTGCCAGAAGTACTTGTAACAGGTGATGCAGGATGTGCTGCCAGAAGTACTTGTAACAGGTGATGCAGGATGTGCTGCCAGAAGTACTTGTAACAGGAGGTGATGCAGGATGTGCTGCCAGAAGTGTGGGGCGACGAATGTAACAAAACAGACGATAATGTATTTATCATCTACTTGAAAATAAAGGAAAAACCGAACCAGCCACTGAAACTGTGGGGACAGAAGCGATTAACTTTATAGTGAGAATGGAATTGAACGTAAGAGACACGTTCAATAGTGTTCATCAAACAGAACTGAACAAAACAATAGAGAAAGGAAGAACAAAAGGGCTGGGAGAGGAAAATAGATGTGAGGAGAGAAGGAGCGGTAGGAGTGATAATGTCGGAGGATCTCGCCTTCAGAGACAACAATGTATCTACCACATTGCCAGGAAAATAATAGGATGGATAATGAGAACCTTCAAAACCCGGGACGCCAAGCCCATGATGATTCTCTTCAAATGGGTTGTTCTCTCTAGGCTGGAATATTGATGTACACTAACTGCCTCCTTCAAGACTGGCGACATTGCTGACCTGGAGAATGTACAGAGAACTTTCACAGCAAACATAAGTACGATAAAGGACCTAAATTACTGGGAACGGTTAAAGTCCCTTGATCTGTATTCCCTGGAACGCAGGCGAGAAAGATACGTGATAATATACACTCACACCTTTACCACACCACTACCACTACTCACACCCTCACCACACCACTACCACTACTCACACCCTCACCACACCACTACCACTACTCACACCCTCACCACACCACTACCACTACTCACACCCTCACCGCACCACTACAACTACTCACACCCTCACCACACCACTACCACTACTCACACCCTCCCCCACACCACTACCACTACTCACACCCTCACCATACCACTACCACTACTCACACCCTCACCACACCACTACCACTACTCACACCCTCACCACACCACTACCACTACTCACACCCTCACCACACCACTACCACTACTCACACCCTCCCCCACACCACTACCACTACTCACACCCTCACCACACCACTACCACTACTCACACCCTCCCCCACACCACTACCACTACTCACACCCTCCCCCACACCACTACCACTACTCACACCCTCACCACACCACTACCACTACTCACACCCTCACCACACCACTACCACTACTCACACCCTCACCACACCACTACCACTACTCACACCCTCACCACACCACTACCACTACTCACACCCTCCCCCACACCACTACCACTACTCACACCACTACCACTACTCACACCCTCACCACACCATTACCACTACTCTCACCCTCACCACACCACTACCACTACTCACACCCTCACCACACCACTACCACTACTCACACCCTCACCGCACCACTACCACTACTCACACCCTCACCGCACCACTACCACTACTCACACCCTCACCGCACCACTACCACTACTCACACCCTCACCGCACCACACCACTACTCACACCCTCCCCCACACCACTACCACTACTCACACCCTCACCACACCACTACCACTACTCACACCCTCACCACACCACTACCACTACTCACACCCTCACCGCACCACTACCACTACTCACACCCTCACCGCACCACTACCACTACTCACACCCTCACCGCACCACTACCACTACTCACACCCTCACCGCACCACTACCACTACTCACACCCTCACCGCACCACTACCACTACTCACACCCTCACCACACCACTACCACTACTCACACCCTCACCGCACCACTACCACTACTCACACCCTCACCGCACCACTACCACTACTCACACCCTCACCGCACCACTACCACTACTCACACCCTCCCCCACACCACTACCACTACTCACACCCTCACCACACCACTACCACTACTCACACCCTCACCACACCACTACCACTACTCACACCCTCACCACACCACTACCACTACTCACACCCTCACCACACCACTACCACTACTCACACCCTCACCACACCACTACCACTACTCACACCCTCACCACACCACTACCACTACTCACACCCTCACCACACCACTACCACTACTCACACCCTCACCGCACCACTACCACTACTCACACCCTCACCGCACCACTACCACTACTCACACCCTCACCGCACCACTACCACTACTCACACCCTCACCGCACCACTACCACTACTCACACCCTCACCACACCACTACCACTACTCACACCCTCACCGCACCACTACCACTACTCACACCCTCACCGCACCACTACCACTACTCACACCCTCACCACACCACTACCACTACTCACACCCTCACCGCACCACTACCACTACTCACACCCTCACCGCACCACTACCACTACTCACACCCTCACCGCACCACTACCACTACTCACACCCTCACCGCACCACTACCACTACTCACACCCTCCCCCACACCACTACCACTACTCACACCCTCACCGCACCACTACCACTACTCACACCCTCACCGCACCACTACCACTACTCACACCCTCACCGCACCACTACCACTACTCACACCCTCACCGCACCACTACCACTACTCACACCCTCACCGCACCACTACCACTACTCACACCCTCACCGCACCACTACCACTACTCACACCCTCACCGCACCACTACCACTACTCACACCCTCCCCCACACCACTACCACTACTCTCACTTGTGGTGAACTGGAGGGTGAGTGTGTGTGTGTGTGTGTGTGTGTGTGTGTGTGTGTGTGTGTGTGTGTGTGTGTGTGTGTGTGTGTGTAACTAGACCTTTGACACGGTCACCAGGGCAGTGCAAGAAATTATAAATGTACATATATGTACATAAATGTACATATATGTACATATATTACAGAGATATTGGCAACGAGTTTTAAAAATGTGACTGTGAAACATTGCTTTTAGTGGTGTAAAATAACGACAGGTTGGTAAGACACGTGTACAACACGTGTACAACACGTACAACACGTGTACAACACGTACAACACATGTACAACACGTACAACACGTGTACAACACGTGTACAACACGTGTAAAACACGTACAACACGTGTACAACACGTGTAAAACACGTACAACACGTGTACAACACTTAGGGATCTTTATTCTGAAACGTATCGCCTACACAGTAGACTTCTTCAGTCGAGTACAGAAAAGTTGTAGATGTGAAGACGATATAATCAATCGGTCACCCTTGAAGACGTAAGTCTGAGGTGGTCAGTCCCTCAGCCTGGAGAAGTGTGTGTGTGTTCCATAGTCTGGTAAGACAACGTTTCTCACTGATGTGCAAGACACATGTGCAACACCTGGGTGTCTTTATTGGTGAATAAGACATAGGTATAAGACAGAGCCCGGCCTTAGGCCAGGTTTATCTGGTGCTAGCCTGATCAACCAGGCTGTTGCTGATGGTGGCCTGCCAACCCACATATGCGTCACACTTTGCTTGATTTGGCACCTGGTCAAGATACTTGTCCAGTTTCCTCTTAGAGACTTCTACACTTGTTCCAGCAGTGTTTCTGGATCACTGTGACATGGTCTTGGATGGTCGTTCCTGCCTCTCGCAACTACTGGATCACTGTGACATGGTCTTGGATGGTCGTTCCTGCCTCTCGCAACTACTGGATCACTGTGACATGGTCTTGGATGGTCGTTCCTGCCTCTCGCAACTACTGGATCACTGTGACATGGTCTTGGATGGTCGTTCCTGCCTCTCGCAACTACTGTATCACTGTGACATGGTCTTGGATGGTCGTTCCTGCCTCTCACAACTACTGGATCACTGTGACATGGTCTTCGATGGTCGTTCCTGCCTCTCACAACTACTGGATCACTGTGACATGGTCTTGGATGGTCGTTCCTGCCTCTCGCAACTACTGGATCACTGTGACATGGTCTTGGATGGTCGTTCCTGCCTCTCGCAACTACTGGATCACTGTGACATGGTCTTGGATGGTCGTTCCTGCTTCTCGCAACTACTGGATCACTGTGATATGGTCTTGGATGGTCGTTCCTGCCTCTCACAACTACTGGATCACTGTGACATGGTCTTGGATGGTCGTTCCTGCTTCTCGCAACTACTGCATCACTGTGACATGGTCTTGGATGGTCGTTCCTGCTTCTCGCAACTACTGGATCACTGTGACATGGTCTCGGATGGTCGTTCCTGCCTCTCGCAACTACTGGATCACTGTGACATGGTCTTAGATGGTCGTTCCTGCTTCTCGCAACTACTGGATCACTGTGACATGGTCTTGGATGGTCGTTCCTGCTTCTCGCAACTACTGGATCACTGTGACATGGTCTTGGTCGTTCCTGCCTCTCGCAACTACTGGATCACTGTGACATGGTCTTGGATGGTCGTTCCTGCTTCTCGCAACTACTGGATCACTGTGACATGGTCTTGGATGGTCGTTCCTACCTCTCGCAACTACTGGATCACTGCGACATGGTCTTGGATGGTCGTTCCTGCCTCTCGCAACTACTGGATCACTGTGACATGGTCTCGGATGGTCGTTCCTGCCTCTCGGAACTACTGGATCACTGTGACATGGTCTTGGATGGTCGTTCCTGCTTCTCGTAACTACTGGATCACTGTAACATTGTCTTGGATGGTCGTTCCTGCCTCTCGCAACTACCGGATCACTGTGACATTGTCTTGGATGGTCGTTCCTGCCTCTCACAACTACTGGATCACTGTGACATTGTCTTGGATGGTCGTTCCTGCCTCTCGCAACTACTGGATCACTGTGACATGGTCTTGGATGTCCTGGTGGACAAATGTTGCATAGATCATGGTGTAACAGTGACATAGATGATGGTGTAACAGTGACATAGATCATGGTGTAACAGTGACATAGATGATGGTGTAACAGTGACATAGATGATGGTGTAACAGTGACATAGATGATGGTGTAACAGTGACATAGATGATGGTGTAACAGTGACATAGATCATGGTGTAACAGTGACATAGATCATGGTGTAACAGTGACATAGATCATGGTGTAACAGTGACATAGATGATGGTGTAACAGTGACATAGATGATGGTGTAACAGTGACATAGATGATGGTGTAACAGTGACATAGATGATGGTGTAACAGTGACATAGATCATGGTGTAACAGTGACATAGATCATGGTGTAACAGTGACATAGATGGTGTAACAGTGACATAGATCATGGTGTAACAGTGACATAGATGATGGTGTAACAGTGACATAGATCATGGTGTAACAGTGACATAGATGATGGTGTAACAGTGACATAGATCATGGTGTAACAGTGACATAGATCATGGTGTAACAGTGACATAGATCATGGTGTAACAGTGACATAGATGATGGTGTAACAGTGACATAGATGATGGTGTAACAGTGACATAGATCATGGTGTAACAGTGACATAGATCATGGTGTAAGTGACATAGATCATGGTGTAACAGTGACATAGATCATGGTGTAACAGTGACATAGATCATGGTGTAACAGTGACATAGATCATGGTTTAACAGTGACATAGATCATGGTGTAAGTGACATAGATCATGGTGTAACAGTGACATAGATCATGGTGTAAGTGACATAGATCATGGTGTAACAGTGACATAGATCATGGTGTAACAGTGACATAGATCATGGTGTAACAGTGACATAGATCATGGTGTAACAGTGACATAGATCATGGTGTAACAGTGACATAGATCATGGTGTAACAGTGACATAGATCATGGTGTAACAGTGACATAGATCATGGTGTAACAGTGACATAGATGATGGTGTAACAGTGACATAGATCATGGTGTAACAGTGACATAGATCATGGTGTAACAGTGACATAGATCATGGTGTAACAGTGACATAGATGATGGTGTAACAGTG
The DNA here is from genome assembly GCF_038502225.1 of Cherax quadricarinatus. NCBI lineage: Eukaryota > Metazoa > Arthropoda > Malacostraca > Decapoda > Parastacidae > Cherax > Cherax quadricarinatus. Next base: position 8,181,546 of record NC_091386.1, read on the forward strand.
ACATAGATGATGGTGTAACAGTGACATAGATGATGGTGTAACAGTGACATAGATCATGGTGTAACAGTGACATGGTGTAACAGTGACATAGATAGTAACATGACATGGTGTAACAGTGACATAGATCATGGTGTAACAGTGACATAGATCATGGTGTAACAGTGACATAGATGATGGTGTAACAGTGACATAGATGATGGTGTAACAGTGACATAGATCATGGTGTAACAGTGACATACATGATGGTGTAACAGTGACATAGACGATGGTGTAACAGTGACATAGATCATGGTGTAACAGTGACATAGATGATGGTGTAACAGTGACATAGATAATGGTGTAACAGTGACATAGATCATGGTGTAACAGTGACATAGATCATGGTGTAACAGTGACATAGATCATGGTGTAACAGTGACATAGATCATGGTGTAACAGTGACATAGATCATGGTGTAACAGTGACATAGATCATGGTGTAACAGTGACATAGATCATGGTGTAAGTGACATAGATCATGGTGTAACAGTGACATAGATCATGGTGTAACAGTGACATAGATCATGGTGTAACAGTGACATAGATCATGGTGTAACAGTGACATAGATCATGGTGTAACAGTGACATAGATCATGGTGTAACAGTGACATAGATCATGGTGTAACAGTGACATAGATCATGGTGTAAGTGACATAGATCATGGTGTAACAGTGACATAGACCATGGTGTAAGTGACATAGATCATGGTGTAACAGTGACATAGATCATGGTGTAACAGTGACATAGATCATGGTGTAACAGTGACATAGATCATGGTGTAACAGTGACATAGATCATGGTGTAACAGTGACATAGATCATGGTGTAACAGTGACATAGATGATGGTGTAACAGTGACATAGATGATGGTGTAACAGTGACATAGATCATGGTGTAACAGTGACATAGATCATGGTGTAACAGTGACATAGATGAATGGTGTAACAGTGACATAGATCATGGTGTAACAGTGACATAGATGATGGTGTAACAGTGACATAGATCATGGTGTAACAGTGACATAGATGATGGTGTAACAGTGACATAGATGATGGTGTAACAGTGACATAGATCATGGTGTAACAGTGACATACATGATGGTGTAACAGTGACATAGACGATGGTGTAACAGTGACATAGATCATGGTGTAACAGTGACATAGATGATGGTGTAACAGTGACATAGATGATGGTGTAACAGTGACATAGATGGTGTAACAGTGACATAGATCATGGTGTAACAGTGACATAGATGATGGTGTAACAGTGACATAGATGATGGTGTAACAGTGACATAGATGATGGTGTAACAGTGACATAGATGATGGTGTAACAGTGACATAGATCATGGTGTAACAGTGATAAAGAAAAGTGGCCAGATGGATATTTAATTTTCTAGCGAATACAACTGGTAGTGTAATACAACTCGGAGTGTAATACAACTGGGAGTGTAATACAACTGGGAGTGTAATACAACTCGGAGTGTAATACAACTCGGAGTGTAATACAACTGGGAGTGTAATACAACTGGGAGTGTAATACAACTGGGAGTGTAATACAACTGGTAGTGTAATACAACTGGTAGTGTAATACAACTGGTAGTGTAATACAACTGGGAGTGTAATACAACTGGGAGTGTAATACAACTGGGAGTGTAATACAACTGGTAGTGTAATACAACTGGTAGTGTAATACAACTGGGAGTGTAATACAACTGGTAGTGTAATACAACTGGTAGTGTAATACAACTGGGAGTGTAATACAACTGGTAGTGTAATACAACTGGTAGTGTAATACAACTGGGAGTGTAATACAACTGGTAGTGTAATACAACTGGTAGTGTAATACAACTGGTAGTGTAATACAACTGGGAGTGTAATACAACTGGGAGTGTAATACAACTGGTAGTGTAATACAACTGGTAGTGTAATACAACTGGTAGTGTAATACAACTGGTAGTGTAATACAACTGGGAGTGTAATACAACTGGTAGTGTAATACAACTGGTAGTGTAATACAACTGGTAGTGTAATACAACTGGTAGTGTAATACAACTGGTAGTGTAATACAACTGGTAGTGTAATACAACTGGTAGTGTAATACAACTGGTAGTGTAATACAACTGGGAGTGTAATACAACTGGTAGTGTAATACAACTGGTAGTGTAATACAACTCGGAGTGTAATACAACTTGGAGTGTAATACAACTGGTAGTGTAATACAACTGGTAGTGTAATACAACTGGTAGTGTAATACAACTGGTAGTGTAATACAACTGGTAGTGTAATACAACTGGTAATACAACTGGGAGTGTAATACAACTGGTAGTGTAATACAACTGGTAGTGTAATACAACTGGTAGTGTAATACAACTGGGAGTGTAATACAACATACTGGTAGTGTAATACAACTGGGAGTGTAATACAACTAGTGTAATACAACTGGTAGTGTAATACAACTGGTAGTGTAATACAACTGGTAGTGTAATACAACTGGTAGTGTAATACAACTGGTAGTGTAATACAACTGGTAGTGTAATACAACTGGTAGTGTAATACAACTGGTAGTGTAATACAACTGGTAGTGTAATACAACTGGTAGTGTAATACAACTGGTAGTGTAATACAACTGGTAGTGTAATACAACTGGTAGTGTAATACAACTGGTAGTGTAATACAACTGGTAGTGTAATACAACTGGTAGTGTAATACAACTGGTAGTGTAATACAACTGGTAGTGTAATACAACACTTAGTGTAATACAACTGGTAGTGTAATACAACTGGGAGTGTAATACAACTGGGAGTGTAATACAACTGGTAGTGTAATACAACTGGTAGTGTAATACAACTGGTAGTGTAATACAACTGGGAGTGTAATACAACTGGTAGTGTAATACAACTGGTAGTGTAATACAACTGGTAGTGTAATACAACTGGTAGTGTAATACAACTGGGAGTGTAATACAACTGGTAGTGTAATACAACTGGGAGTGTAATACAACTGGTAGTGTAATACAACTGGTAGTGTAATACAACTGGTAGTGTAATACAACTGGTAGTGTAATACAACTGGTAGTGTAATACAACTGGTAGTGTAATACAACTGGTAGTGTAATACAACTGGTAGTGTAATACAACTGGTAGTGTAATACAACTGGTAGTGTAATACAACTGGTAGTGTAATACAACTGGTAGTGTAATACAACTGGTAGTGTAATACAACTGGTAGTGTAATACAACTGGGAGTGTAATACAACTGGGAGTGTAATACAACTGGGAGTGTAATACAACTGGGAGTGTAATACAACTGGTAGTGTAATACAACTGGGAGTGTAATACAACTGGGAGTGTAATACAACTGGTAGTGTAATACAACTGGTAGTGTAATACAACTGGTAGTGTAATACAACTGGTAGTGTAATACAACTGGGAGTGTAATACAACTGGGAGTGTAATACAACTGGTAGTGTAATACAACTGGTAGTGTAATACAACTGGGAGTGTAATACAACTGGTAGTGTAATACAACTGGGAGTGTAATACAACTGGTAGTGTAATACAACTGGTAGTGTAATACAACTGGGAGTGTAATACAACTGGGAGTGTAATACAACTGGTAGTGTAATACAACTGGTAGTGTAATACAACTGGGAGTGTAATACAACTGGTAGTGTAATACAACTGGGAGTGTAATACAACTGGGAGTGTAATACAACTGGTAGTGTAATACAACTGGTAGTGTAATACAACTGGTAGTGTAATACAACTGGTAGTGTAATACAACTCGGAGTGTGGGAGTGTAATACAACTGGGAGTGTAATACAACTGGTAGTGTAATACAACTGGTAGTGTAATACAACTGGGTGTGTAATACAACTGGTAGTGGTAGTGTAATACAACTGGTAGTGTAATACAACTAGTGTAATACAACTAGTGTAATACAACTGGTAGTGTAATACAACTGGTAGTGTAATACAACTGGTAATACAACTAGTGTAATACAACTGGGAGTGTAATACAACTGGTAGTGTAATACAACTGGTAGTGTAATACAACTGGTAGTGTAATACAACTGTGTAATAGTGTAATACAACTGGTAGTGTAATACAACTGGTAGTGTAATACAACTGGTAGTGTAATACAACTGGGAGTGTAATACAACTGGTAGTGTAATACAACTGGGAGTGTAATACAACTGGGAGTGTAATACAACTGGTAGTGTAATACAACTGGTAGTGTAATACAACTGGTAGTGTAATACAACTGGTAGTGTAATACAACTGGGAGTGTAATACAACTGGTAGTGTAATACAACTGGTAGTGTAATACAACTGGTAGTGTAATACAACTGGTAGTGTAATACAACTGGTAGTGTAATACAACTGGTAGTGTAATACAACTGGTAGTGTAATACAACTGGGAGTGTAATACAACTGGTAGTGTAATACAACTGGTAGTGTAATACAACTGGGAGTGTAATACAACTGGTAGTGTAATACAACTGGTAGTGTAATACAACTGGTAGTGTAATACAACTGGTAGTGTAATACAACTGGTAGTGTAATACAACTGGTAGTGTAATACAACTGGTAGTGTAATACAACTGGTAGTGTAATACAACTGGTAGTGTAATACAACTGGGAGTGTAATACAACTAGTGTAATACAACTGGTAGTGGTAGTGTAATACAACTGGTAGTGTAATACAACTGGGAGTGTAATACAACTGGTAGTGTAATACAACTGGTAGTGTAATACAACTGGTAGTGTAATACAACTGGGAGTGTAATACAACTGGTAGTGTAATACAACTGGTAGTGTAATACAACTGGTAGTGTAATACAACTGGTAGTGTAATACAACTGGTAGTGTAATACAACTGGGAGTGTAATACAACTGGTAGTGTAATACAACTGGTAGTGTAATACAACTGGTAGTGTAATACAACTGGTAGTGTAATACAACTGGTAGTGTAATACAACTGGTAGTGTAATACAACTGGGAGTGTAATACAACTGGTAGTGTAATACAACTGGTAGTGTAATACAACTGGTAGTGTAATACAACTGGTAGTGTAATACAACTGGGAGTGTAATACAACTGGTAGTGGGAGTGTAATACAACTGGTAGTGTAATACAACTGGTAGTGTAATACAACTGGTAGTGTAATACAACTGGTAGTGTAATACAACTGGGAGTGTAATACAACTGGGTAGTGTAATACAACTGGTAGTGTAATACAACTGGGTAGTGTAATACAACTGGTAGTGTAATACAACTGGTAGTGTAATACAACTGGTAGTGTAATACAACTGGTAGTGTAATACAACTGGTAGTGTAATACAACTGGTAGTGTAATACAACTGGTAATACAACTGGGAGTGTAATACAACTGGTAGTGTAATACAACTGGTAGTGTAATACAACTGGTAATACAACTAGTGTAATACAACTGGTAGTGTAATACAACTGGTAGTGTAATACAACTGGTAGTGTAATACAACTGGTAGTGTAATACAACTGGGAGTGTAATACAACTGGTAGTGTAATACAACTAGTGTAATACAACTGGGAGTGTAATACAACTGGTAGTGTAATACAACTGGTAGTGTAATACAACTGGTAGTGTAATACAACTGGGTAGTGTAATACAACTGGTAGTGTGGGAGTGTAATACAACTGTAATACAACTGGTAGGTAATACAACTAGTGTAATACAACTGGTAGTGTAATACAACTGGTAGTGTAATACAACTGGGAGTGTAATACAACTAGGGAGTGTAATACAACTGGTAGTGTAATACAACTGGGAGTGTAATACAACTGGTAGTGTAATACAACTGGTAGTGTAATACAACTGGTAGTGTAATACAACTGGTAGTGTAATACAACTGGTAGTGTAATACAACTGGTAGTGTAATACAACTGGTAGTGTAATACAACTAGGTAGTGTAATACAACTGGTAGTGTAATACAACTGGGAGTGTAATACAACTGGTAGTGTAATACAACTGGGTAGTGTAATACAACTTGGAGTGTAATACAACTGGTAGTGTAATACAACTGGTAGTGTAATACAACTGGAGTGTAATACAACTGGAGTGTAATACAACTGGTAGTGTAAGTGTAATACAACTAGTGTAATACAACTGGGAGTGTAATACAACTGGTAGTGTAATACAACTGAGTGTAATACAACTGGGAGTGTAATACAACTGGTAGTGTAATACAACTGTAATACAACTGGAGTGTAATACAACTGGTAGTGTAATACAACTGGTAGTGTAATACAACTGGTAGTGTAATACAACTAGTGTAATACAACTAGTGTAATACAACTGGTAGTGTAATACAACTGGTAGTGTAATACAACTGGTAGTGTAATACAACTGGGAGTGTAATACAACTGGTAGTGTAATACAACTGGTAGTGTAATACAACTGGTAGTGTAATACAACTGGTAGTGTAATACAACTGGGAGTGTAATACAACTGGTAGTGTAATACAACTGGGAGTGTAATACAACTGGTAGTGTAATACAACTGGGAGTGTAATACAACTGGTAGTGTAATACAACTGGTAGTGTAATACAACTGCGAGTGTAATACAACTGGTAGTGTAATACAACTTGGAGTGTAATACAACTGGTAGTGTAATACAACTGGTAGTGTAATACAACTGGTAGTGTAATACAACTGGTAGTGTAATACAACTGGTAGTGTAATACAACTGGGAGTGTAATACAACTGGTAGTGTAATACAACTGGTAGTGTAATACAACTGGTAGTGTAATACAACTTGGAGTGTAATACAACTGGTAGTGTAATACAACTGGTAGTGTAATACAACTGGGAGTGTAATACAACTGGGAGTGTAATACAACTGGTAGTGTAATACAACTGGTAGTGTAATACAACTGGTAGTGTAATACAACTGGTAGTGTAATACAACTGGTAGTGTAATACAACTGGTAGTGTAATACAACTGGTGTAATACAACTGGGAGTGTAATACAACTGGTAGTGTAATACAACTAGTGTAATACAACTAGTGTAATACAACTGGGAGTGTAATACAACTGGTAGTGTAATACAACTGGTAGTGTAATACAACTGGTAGTGTAATACAACTGGTAGTGTAATACAACACTTAGTGTAATACAACTGGTAGTGTAATACAACTGGTAGTGTAATACAACTGGTAGTGTAATACAACTGGTAGTGTAATACAACTGGTAGTGTAATACAACTGGTAGTGTAATACAACTGGTAGTGTAATACAACTGGTAGTGTAATACAACTGGTAGTGTAATACAACTGGTAGTGTAATACAACTGGTAGTGTAATACAACTGGTAGTGTAATACAACTGGTAGTGTAATACAACTGGGAGTGTAATACAACTGGTAATACAACTAGTGTAATACAACTGGTAGTGTAATACAACTGGTAGTGTAATACAACTGGTAGTGTAATACAACTGGTAGTGTAATACAACTGGTAGTGTAATACAACTGGTAGTGTAATACAACTGGTAGTGTAATACAACACTTAGTGTAATACAACTGGTAGTGTAATACAACTGGTAGTGTAATACAACTGGTAGTGTAATACAACTGGTAGTGTAATACAACTGGTAGTGTAATACAACTGGTAGTGTAATACAACTGGTAGTGTAATACAACTGGTAGTGTAATACAACGGGTAGGTAATACAACTAGTGTAATACAACTGGTAGTGTAATACAACTGGTAGTGTAATACAACTGGGAGTGTAATACAACTGGTAGTGTAATACAACTGGTAGTGTAATACAACTGGTAGTGTAATACAACTGGTAGTGTAATACAACTGGTAGTGTAATACAACTGGTAGTGTAATACAACTGGTAGTGTAATACAACTGGTAGTGTAATACAACACTTAGTGTAATACAACTGGTAGTGTAATACAACTAGTGTAATACAACTGGGAGTGTAATACAACTGGTAGTGTAATACAACTGGTAGTGTAATACAACTGGTAGTGTAATACAACTGGTAGTGTAATACAACACTTAGTGTAATACAACTAGTGTAATACAACTGGTAGTGTAATACAACTAGTGTAATACAACTGGTAGTGTAATACAACACTTAGTGTAATACAACTGGTAGTGTAATACAACTGGTAGTGTAATACAACTGGTAGTGTAATACAACTGGTAGTGTAATACAACTGGTAGTGTAATACAACTGGTAGTGTAATACAACACTTAGTGTAATACAACTGGTAGTGTAATACAACTGGTAGTGTAATACAACTGGGAGTGTAATACTGGTAGTGTAATACAACTGGTAGTGTAATACAACTGGTAGTGTAATACAACTGGGAGTGTAATACAACTGGGAGTGTAGTGTAATACAACTGGTAGTGTAATACAACTGGGAGTGTAATACAACTGGGAGTGTAATACAACTGGTAGTGTAATACAACTAGTGTAGTGTAATACAACTGGTAGTGTAATACAACTGGTAGTGTAATACAACTGGTAGTGTAATACAACTGGTAGTGTAATACAACTGGAGTGTAATACAACTGGTAGTGTAATACAACTGGTAGTGTAATACAACTGGTAATACAACTTGGAGTGTAATACAACTGGTAGTGTAATACAACTGGTAGTGTAATACAACTGGTAGTGTAATACAACTGGTAGTGTAATACAACTGGGAGTGTAATACAACTGGGAGTGTAATACAACTGGTAGTGTAATACAACTGGTAGTGTAATACAACTGGTAGTGTAATACAACACTTAGTGTAATACAACTGGTAGTGTAATACAACTGGTAGTGTAATACAACTAGTGTAATACAACTGGTAGTGTAATACAACTGGTAGTGTAATACAACTGGAGTGTAATACAACTGGTAGTGTAATACAACTTGGAGTGTAATACAACTGGTAGTGTAATACAACTGGTAGTGTAGTGTAATACAACTGGGAGTGTAATACAACTGGAGTGTAGTGTAATACAACTGGGAGTGGGAGTGTAATACAACTGGTAGTGTAATACAACTGGTAGTGTAATACAACTGGTAGTGTAATACAACTGGTAGTGTAATACAACTGGGAGTGTAATACAACTGGGTAGTGTAATACAACTGGTAGTGTAATACAACTGGTAGTGTAATACAACTAGTGTAATACAACTGGAGTGTAATACAACTGGTAGTGTAATACAACTGGTAGTGTAATACAACTGGTAGTGTAATACAACTGGTAGTGTAATACAACTGGGAGTGTAGTGTAATACAACTGGTAGTGTAATACAACTGGTAGTGTAATACAACTGGTAGTGTAATACAACTGGTAGTGTAATACAACTGGTAGTGTAATACAACTGGTAGTGTAATACAACTGGTAGTGTAATACAACTGGTAGTGTAATACAACTGGTAGTGTAATACAACTGGTAGTGTAATACAACTGGTAGTGTAATACAACTGGTAGTGTAATACAACTGGTAGTGTAATACAACTGGTAGTGTAATACAACTGGTAGTGTAATACAACTGGGAGTGTAATACAACTGGTAGTGTAATACAACTCGGAGTGTAATACAACTTGGAGTGTAATACAACTCGGAGTGTAATACAACTGGTAGTGTAATACAACTGGTAGTGTAATACAACTGGTAGTGTAATACAACTGGGAGTGTAATACAACTTGGAGTGTAATACAACTGGTAGTGTAATACAACTGGGAGTGTAATACAACTGGTAGTGTAATACAACTGGTAGTGTAATACAACTGGGAGTGTAATACAACTGGGAGTGTAATACAACTGGTAGTGTAATACAACTAGTGTAATACAACTGGTAGTGTAATACAACTGGTAGTGTAATACAACTGGTAGTGTAATACAACTGGGAGTGTAATACAACTGGTAGTGTAATACAACTTGGAGTGTAATACAACTGGGAGTGTAATACAACTGGGAGTGTAATACAACTGGGAGTGTAATACAACTGGTAGTGTAATACAACTTGGAGTGTAATACAACTGGGAGTGTAATACAACTGGTAGTGTAATACAACTGGTAGTGTAATACAACTGGTAGTGTAATACAACTGGTAGTGTAATACAACTGGGAGTGTAATACAACTGGTAGTGTAATACAACTGGGAGTGTAATACAACTGGTAGTGTAATACAACTGGTAGTGTAATACAACTGGTAGTGTAATACAACTGGTAGTGTAATACAACTGGTAGTGTAATACAACTGGTAGTGTAATACAACTGGTAGTGTAATACAACTGGTAGTGTAATACAACTGGTAGTGTAATACAACTGGTAGTGTAATACAACTGGGTAGTGTGTAATACAACTCGGAGTGTAATACAACTGGTAGTGTAATACAACTTGGAGTGTAATACAACTGGGAGTGTAATACAACTGGTAGTGTAATACAACTGGTAGTGTAATACAACTGGTAGTGTAATACAACTGGGAGTGTAATACAACTGGTAGTGTAATACAACTGGTAGTGTAATACAACTGGTAGTGTAATACAACTTGGAGTGTAATACAACTGGTAGTGTAATACAACTGGTAGTGTAATACAACTGGTAGTGTAATACAACTGGGAGTGTAATACAACTGGTAGTGTAATACAACTGGGAGTGTAATACAACTGGGAGTGTAATACAACTGGGAGTGTAATACAACTCGGAGTGTAATACAACTTGGAGTGTAATACAACTGGTAGTGTAATACAACTCTTAGTGTAATACAACTTGGAGTGTAATACAACTGGTAGTGTAATACAACTCTTAGTGTAATACAACTTGGAGTGTAATACAACTGGGAGTGTAATACAACTCTTAGTGTAATACAACTCAGAGTGTAATACAACTCTTAGTGTAATACAACTCAGAGTGTAATACAACTGGTAGTGTAATACAACTGGTAGTGTAATACAACTTGGAGTGTAATACAACTGGTAGTGTAATACAACTGGTAGTGTAATACAACTGGTAGTGTAATACAACTTGGAGTGTAATACAACTGGTAGTGTAATACAACTTGGAGTGTAATACAACTGGTAGTGTAATACAACTTGGAGTGTAATACAACTGGGAGTGTAATACAACTGGGAGTGTAATACAACTGGTAGTGTAATACAACTGGTAGTGTAATACAACTGGTAGTGTAATACAACTGGTAGTGTAATACAACTGGTAGTGTAATACAACTGGGAGTGTAATACAACTGGTAGTGTAATACAACTGGGAGTGTAATACAACTGGTAGTGTAATACAACTGGGAGTGTAATACAACTCTTAGTGTAATACAACTGGTAGTGTAATACAACTGGGAGTGTAATACAACTCTTAGTGTAATACAACTTGGAGTGTAATATAACTGGTAGTGTAATACAACTCTTAGTGTAATACAACTTGGAGTGTAATACAACTGGTAGTGTAATACAACTCTTAGTGTAATACAACTTGGAGTGTAATACAACTGGGAGTGTAATACAACTCTTAGTGTAATACAACTTGGAGTGTAATACAACTCTTAGTGTAATACAACTTGGAGTGTAATACAACTGGGAGTGTAATACAACTCTTAGTGTAATACAACTTGGAGTGTAATACAACTGGGAGTGTAATACAACTGGTAGTGTAATACAACTCTTAGTGTAATACAACTTGGAGTGTAATACAACTGGTAGTGTAATACAACTGGGAGTGTAATACAACTGGTAGTGTAATACAACTTGGAGTGTAATACAACTGGGAGTGTAATACAACTGGGAGTGTAATACAACTGGTAGTGTAATACAACTGGTAGTGTAATACAACTGGTAGTGTAATACAACTGGTAGTGTAATACAACTGGTAGTGTAATACAACTGGGAGTGTAATACAACTGGTAGTGTAATACAACTTGGAGTGTAATACAACTGGTAGTGTAATACAACTGGGAGTGTAATACAACTCTTAGTGTAATACAACTGGTAGTGTAATACAACTGGGAGTGTAATACAACTCTTAGTGTAATACAACTTGGAGTGTAATACAACTTGGAGTGTAATACAACTGGTTGTGTAATACAACTCTTAGTGTAATACAACTTGGAGTGTAATACAACTGGTAGTGTAATACAACTGGTAGTGTAATACAACTTGGAGTGTAATACAACTCTTAGTGTAATACAACTGGGAGTGTAATACAACTGGTAGTGTAATACAACTGGTAGTGTAATACAACTTGGAGTGTAATACAACTGGTAGTGTAATACAACTGGTAGTGTAATACAACTGGTAGTGTAATACAACTTGGAGTGTAATACAACTGGTAGTGTAATACAACTGGTAGTGTAATACAACTTGGAGTGTAATACAACTGGTAGTGTAATACAACTTGGAGTGTAATACAACTCTTAGTGTAATACAACTCAGAGTGTAATACAACTCTTAGTGTAATACAACTCGGAGTGTAATACAACTCTTAGTGTAATACAACTTGGAGTGTAATACAACTGGTAGTGTAATACAACTGGTAGTGTAATACAACTGGTAGTGTAATACAACTTGGAGTGTAATACTACTCGGAGTGTAATACAACTGGGAGTGTAATACAACTTGGAGTGTAATACTACTCGGAGTGTAATACAACTTGGAGTGTTATACAACTGGGAGTGTAATACAACTGGTAGTGTAATACAACTGGTAGTATAATACAACTTGGAGTGTAATACTACTCGGAGTGTAATACAACTTGGAGTGTAATACAACTTGGAGTGTAATACAACTCTTAGTGTAATACAACTTGGAGTGTAATACAACTGGTAGTGTAATACAACTGGGAGTGTAATACAACTGGGAGTGTAATACAACTCTTAGTGTAATACAACTTGGAGTGTAATACAACTCTTAGTGTAATACAACTCGGAGTGTAATACAACTTGGAGTGTAATACAACTTGGAGTGTAATACAACTTGGAGTGTAATACAACTTGGAGTGTAATACAACTTGGAGTGTAATACAACTTGGAGTGTAATACAACTTGGAGTGTAATACAACTTGGAGTGTAATACAGCTTGGAGTGTAATACAACTTGGAGTGTAATACAACTTGGAGTGTAATACAACTTGGAGTGTAATATAACTTGGAGTGTAATACAACTGGTAGTGTAATACAACTGGTAGTGTAATACAACTTGGAGTGTAATACAACTTGGAGTGTAATACAACTGGTAGTGTAATAGAACTTGGAGTGTAATACAACTGGTAGTGTAATACAACTGGTAGTGTAATACAACTTGGAGTGTAATACTACTCGGAGTGTAATACAACTGGGAGTGTAATACAACTTGGAGTGTAATACTACTCGGAGTGTAATACAACTTGGAGTGTTATACAACTGGGAGTGTAATACAACTGGTAGTGTAATACAACTGGTAGTATAATACAACTTGGAGTGTAATACTACTCGGAGTGTAATACAACTTGGAGTGTAATACAACTTGGAGTGTAATACAACTCTTAGTGTAATACAACTTGGAGTGTAATACAACTGGTAGTGTAATACAACTGGGAGTGTAATACAACTGGGAGTGTAATACAACTCTTAGTGTAATACAACTTGGAGTGTAATACAACTCTTAGTGTAATACAACTCGGAGTGTAATACAACTTGGAGTGTAATACAACTTGGAGTGTAATACAACTTGGAGTGTAATACAACTTGGAGTGTAATACAACTTGGAGTGTAATACAACTTGGAGTGTAATACAACTTGGAGTGTAATACAACTTGGAGTGTAATACAGCTTGGAGTGTAATACAACTTGGAGTGTAATACAACTTGGAGTGTAATACAACTTGGAGTGTAATATAACTTGGAGTGTAATACAACTGGTAGTGTAATACAACTGGTAGTGTAATAGAACTTGGAGTGTAATACAACTGGTAGTGTAATACAACTGGGAGTGTAATACAACTGGGAGTGTAATACAACTCTTAGTGTAATACAACTTGGAGTGTAATACAACTCTTAGTGTAATACAACTCGGAGTGTAATACAACTTGGAGTGTAATACAACTTGGAGTGTAATACAACTTGGAGTGTAATACAACTTGGAGTGTAATACAACTTGGAGTGTAATACAACTTGGAGTGTAATACAACTTGGAGTGTAATACAACTTGGAGTGTAATACAGCTTGGAGTGTAATACAACTTGGAGTGTAATACAACTTGGAGTGTAATACAACTTGGAGTGTAATATAACTTGGAGTGTAATACAACTGGTAGTGTAATACAACTGGTAGTGTAATACAACTTGGAGTGTAATACAACTTGGAGTGTAATACAACTGGTAGTGTAATAGAACTTGGAGTGTAATACAACTGGTAGTGTAATACAACTCGGAGTGTAATACAACTCTTAGTGTAATACAACTCAGAGTGTAATACAACTCTTAGTGTAATACAACTCGGAGTGTAATACAACTCTTAGTGTAATACAACTCGGAGTGTAATACAACTGGTAGTGTAATACAACTGGGAGTGTAATACAACTCTTAGTGTAATACAACTTGGAGTGTAATACAACTGGTAGTGTAATACAACTGGGAGTGTAATACAACTCTTAGTGTAATACAACTCGGAGTGTAATACAACTGGTAGTGTAATACAACTGGTAGTGTAATACAACTGGGAGTGTAATACAACTCTTAGTGTAATACAACTCGGAGTGTAATACAACTGGTAGTGTAATACAACTCGGAGTGTAATACAACTCTTAGTGTAATACAACTCGGAGTGTAATACAACTGGTAGTGTAATACAACTGGGAGTGTAATACAACTCTTAGTGTAATACAACTCGGAGTGTAATACAACTGGTAGTGTAATACAACTCGGAGTGTAATACAACTCTTAGTGTAATACAACTCGGAGTGTAATACAACTGGTAGTGTAATACAACTGGGAGTGTAATACAACTCTTAGTGTAATACAACTCGGAGTGTAATACAACTGGTAGTGTAATACAACTGGGAGTGTAATACAACTCTTAGTGTAATACAACTGGGAGTGTAATACAACTCTTAGTGTAATACAACTTGGAGTGTAATACAACTCTGAGTGTAATACAACTTGGAGTGTAATACAACTGGTAGTGTAATACAACTGGGAGTGTAATACAACTCTTAGTGTAATACAACTTGGAGTGTAATACAACTCTGAGTGTAATAATTAACAGGGACATCGGCGGCGGCCATACTGGGAATGTTTGAAGTCCCCTGATATGTATTACATGGAACATTGGCGAGAGAGATACATCATAATCTACACATAGAAAATTAGATCTAGAATGATTGGCTCCATATTTGCACATCTAGAATGATTGGCTCCATATTTGCACACACTAATCATTCTCCAGGAAATTAAGAGTCTTGGCAGACGGTGTAATATTCCCTTAATGACCACATCGACTCAAGGCTGAGGGACTGATTACCTCACTCCCCTCCTGTTCTTCAAGATTCTCCTTTGTTTGGACTGATGAAGCCACTGTGTGGCAAAACGTTTCCTCAATAAAGATACCCAAGAGTTGCACATGTGTCTAATTTATCAAATGCTGGCAGCATTGAGTATACTAAGAGAAAACTCAATAAGTGTGAAGGGACCAAGACTTTTTAATGTCTTCCTTCATACGAGGGATCACCCACACACCTCTGGCTGTCTTCAAGAAGGAACTGACCAAGTTTCTTAAGTTAGTGCTTGATCAACCAGGCTGTTGTGCTTATGTTGAACTTCGTGCGGTTAGCACCAA
This sequence comes from Cherax quadricarinatus, assembly GCF_038502225.1. Taxonomy (NCBI): domain Eukaryota; kingdom Metazoa; phylum Arthropoda; class Malacostraca; order Decapoda; family Parastacidae; genus Cherax; species Cherax quadricarinatus. The sequence goes on from NC_091386.1 coordinate 8,197,402, forward strand.
TAGCATGGTTGATCAGGACATCCAGCAGGAAGCCTGTCTGGGACCAGGCCATGGGGGCATTGACCCCCAAAGCACACTCCAGGTGGGTGGTGTGGTGGTGGGTGATGTGGTAGGTGGTGTGGCGGTGGGTGGTGTGGTAGGTGGTGTGGCGGTGGGTGGTGTGGTGGTGGGTGGTCTGGTGGTAGGTGGTTTGGTGGTAGGTGATGTGGTAGGTGGTGTGGCAGTGGGTGGTGTGGTGGTGGGTGATGTGGTGGTGGATGGTGTGGTGGTGGGTGGTGTGGTGGTTGGTGGTGGGTGGTGTGGTGGTGGGTGGTCTGGTGGTAGGTGGTTTGGTGGTAGGTGATGTGGTAGGTGGTGTGGCAGTGGGTGATGTGGTGCTGGGTGATGTGGTGGTGGATGGTGTGGTGGTGGGTGGCGTGGTGGTGGGTGGTGTGGTGGGTGGTGTGGTGGTGGGTGGTGGGGTGGTGGGTGGTGTGGTGGTGGGTGGTGTGGTGGTGGGTGTTGTGGTGGTGGGTGTTGTGGTGGTGGGTGGTGTGGTGGTGGGTGGTGTGGTGGTGGGTGGTGTGGTGGTGGGTGATGTGGTCGTGGGTGGTGTGGTGGTGGGTGGTGTGGTGGTGGGTGGTGTGGTGGTGGGTGGTGGGGGGGGGGGTGGTGGGTGGTGTGGGGGTGGGTGGTGTGGTGGTGGGTGGTGTGGTGGTGGGTGGTGTGGTGGTGGGTGGTGTGGTGGTGGGTGGTGTGGTGGTGGGTGGTGTGGTGGTGGGCGGTGTGGTGGTGGGCGGTGTGGTGGTGGGCGGTGTGGTGGTGGGCGGTGTGGTGGTGGGCGGTGTGGTGGTGGGCAGTGTGGTGGTGGGCGGTGTGGTGGTGGGCGGTGTGGTGGTGGGCGATGTGGTCGTGGGTGGTGGGGGGTGTGGTGGTGGGTGGTGTGGTGGTGTGGTGGTTGGTGGTGTGGCTGTGGGTGGTGTGGTGGTGGGTGGTGTGGTGGTGGGCGGTGTGGTGGTGGGCGGTGTGGTGGTGGGCGGTGTGGTGGTGGGCGGTGTGGTGGTGAGCGGTGTGGTGGTGGGCGGTGTGGTGGTGAGTGGTGTGGTGGTGAGTGGTGTGGTGGTGGGTGGTGTGGTGGTGGGTGTTGTGGTGGTGGGCGGTGTGGTGGTGGGCGGTGTGGTGGTGGGCGGTGTGGTGGTGGGCAGTGTGGTGGTGGGCGGTGTGGTGGTGGGCGGTGTGGTGGTGGGCGGTGTGGTGGTGGGCGGTGTGGTGGTGGGTGGTGTGGTGGTGTGGTGGTGGGTGGTGTGGTGGTGGGTGTTGTGGTGGTGAGTGGTGTGGTGGTGGGTGGTGTGGTGGTGGGTGGTGTGGTGGTGGGTGGTGTGGTGGTGGGTGGTGTGGTGGTGGGTGATGTTGTGGTGAGTGGTGTGGTGGTGGGTGATGTGGTGGTGGGTGGTGTGGTGGTGGGTGGTGTGGTGGTGGGTGGTGTGGTGGTGGGTGGTGTGGTGGTGGGTGGTGTGGTGGTGGGTGGTGTGGTGGTGGGTGATGTGGTGGTGGGTGGTGTGGTGGTGGGTGGTGTGGTGGTGGGTGGTGTGGTGGTGGGTGGTGGGTGGTGTGGTGGTGGGCGGTGTGGTGGTGGGCGGTGTGGTGGTGGGTGGTGTGGTGGTGGGTGGTGTGGTGGTGGGCGGTGTGGTGGTGGGTGGTGTGGTGGTGGGTGGTGTGGTGGTGGGTGGTGTGGTGGTGGGTGGTGTGGTGGTGGGTGGTGTGGCGGTGGGTGGTGTGGTGGTGGGTGGTGTGGTGGTGGGTGGTGTGGTGGTGTGGTGGGTGCTTATGCATCCACCATTATGCCACCATCCAATGGCAACTTTAGTTCAGTTGGAAGAACAGTGGATGAGGAAAAGTTTTAGGTAATAAGTCCTTCAGCCTGAAGTCGATGTGTTCAGTCCATCAATTTCAAGACTGCTGGATGCCGTCAACTATGATCAGTTATCCCTAGTTGTATTTTTTATTAAAAAGAAAGGTTCCAATACTCTGAAGTACTGTATTTGTTGAGAGGGAAGGTACCAGGTTGCTACACTACACTGGACTACTTGCTGCTAACACCAACAACCTGACTGATAAGACCATCAACCAGGAGGCCTGGTCTGGGACTAGCCACAGGGGCACTGACCACCAGGTTCAACAGCAGATAGATATTGAGTAGTAAGGGAGGGGGGAGAAGGTCAAGATCTCTGAAGTTATGTATATATATATATATATTTTGATGAATGTTGCAGCGAGGAGAAGGCTGGAGGCAGTGGAGATGTCATGTCTGAGGGCAATGTGTGGTGTGAATATAATGCAGAGAATTCGTAGTTTGGAAGTTAGGAGGAGGTGCGGGATTACCAAAACTGTTGTCCAGAGGGCTGAGGAAGGGTTGTTGAGGTGGTTCGGACATGTAGAGAGAATGGAGCGAAACAGAATAACTTCAAGAGTGTATCAGTCTGTAGTGGAAGGAAGGCGGGGTAGGGGTCGGCCTAGGAAGGGTTGGAGGGAGGGGGTAAAGGAGGTTTTGTGTGCGAGGGGCTTGGACTTCCAGCAGGCATGCGTGAGCGTGTTTGATAGGAGTGAATGGAGACAAATGGTTTTTAATACTTGACGTGCTGTTGGAGTGTGAGCAAAGTAACATTTATGAAGGGATTCAGGGAAACCGGCAGGCCGGACTTGAGTCCTGGAGATGGGAAGTACAGTGCCTGCACTCTGAAGGAGGGGTGTTAATGTTGCAGTTTAAAAACTGTAGTGTAAAGCACCCTTCTGGCAAGACAGTGATGGAGTGAATGATGGTGAAAGTTTTTCTTTTTCGGGCCACCCTGCCTTGGTGGGAATCGGCCAGTGTGATAATAAAAAATAAAAAATATTTTTTTTTTTATTTTTTTTTTATTATCACACTGGCCGATTCCCACCAAGGCAGGGTGGCCCGAAAAAGAAAAACTTTCACCATCATTCACTCCATCACTGTCTTGCCAGAAGGGTGCTTTACACCCGTATATATATATACACACACACACACACACACACACACACACACACACACACACACACACACACACACACACACATACACACACACACACACACACACACACACACACACACACACACACACACCCCTACCATCCGACATACGACCTGCTCGACTTACGACCACTCGACTTACGACCAAGTTTTTTGTGCCAAATTTCTGGGAAATAAACAACTATTTGTGTTGTACACAGTGTTTATCCTAAACCTTACAGTATAAAATACAGTACTAACAACATAAAAAGTAAAGTAAAACATGAAATACCAAAATAAAACAATAAAATAAAGTCATTACAAAAATGTTTTGTTGATATTCAGTAGTAAAGTTCGACTTACGACCGGTTTCTCGGAACCGAACTCGGTCGTAAGTCGGATGGTAGGTGTGTATATATATATATATATATATATATATATATATATATATATATATATATATATATATATATATATATATATATATATATACATACATACATACATACATACATACATACATATATATATACATACATACATATACATACATACATACATACATACATACATATACAGTGGACCCCTAGTTATCGGCCGTAATCCGTTCCAGAAAGTCGGCCGATAACCGAATTAATATTTCCCATAAGATACACAAATAACCCGCACATAAAAGAGAGAAGCTTACGACGACGTTTCGGTCCGACTTGGACCATTTACAAAGTGACTTTGTAAGTGGTCCAAGTCAGACCAAAACCGTCATAAGCTTCCCTCTTTTATGTGCGGGTTATTTGTGTATCGTTCCAGTCACGGTATTGTGCCTTTTTTTGTTATTTCCCATAAGAATTAATGGAAATACAATTAATCCGTTTCAAACAAAAATATTCACAAAAAAAAATTATTTTTTCAACAATTATGTAAGTATTACATACCTTTATTGAAGGCTAATGCTGGCTTCTGGAAGTTAGGGAGGAGGAAAGAGTTAGTGTTTGGAAGGGGAATCCCCCTCCATAAAGACTTTAGGTAGCAAAGCCTTCTCTGGGGTTACTTACCTTCTCTGTCTTTTAATGCCACTAGGACTAGCTTAAGAGTCACTGGACCCCTGTCTCACAAAATAGCTCTCCAGAGTGCTCTGTTTCTGGCATCTCTTTAAGATTTCTCTGAAGTGGGACAGGGTTTTGTCACTAAACATGTTGCAGATATGGCTTGTTTCAGCTTTGTCAGGGTGGTGTTTCTCTACAAAAGCTTGCACCCTGGTCCACACTGCACACACATCTTTAATCTCTGAAGAAGGCACCTCCTTCACTTCCTCTTCCTCCTCATTTGAAGCAAGTTCCTCAGCTGCAGTCTGTTGCTGTTCCAGATGAAGCTCTTGCAGCTCTTCAGTGGTTAGCTCTTCCCTGTGGTCCTCCACCAACTCTTCCACATCCTCACCACTCACCTCCAACCCCAGGGACTTCCCCAGTGCCACAATAGAGTCCACAGGGTCAGCAGGGTCAGGGTCAGCCTCAAACCCTTCAAAATCCCTCTCTTGGACACAATCTGGCCACAGTTTTCTCCAAGCAGAGTTCAAAGTCCTGGAAATCACTCCCTCTCAAGACTTTCCTTTAAGGCTTATGGAGTTGTAGATGCTGAAGTGATTCCTCCAGAACTGTCTTAGGGCCAACTGAGTGTCCGAGGTCACTTCAAAGCACTTTTGAAACACTGCTTTTGTGTAGAGTTTTTTGAAGTTAGAAATGACATGCTGGTCCCTAGGCTGGAGGAGAGGAGTGGTGTTAGGAGACAAGAACTTCACTGTGATGAAAGTGAAGTCCCTAAACACTTGGTCTTGCAAGTCTGGAGGATGTGCAGGAGCATTGTCCAGTACCAGGAGGCACTTGAGTGGCAATTTCTTTTCCAGGAGATATTTTTTCACACTTTGGCCAAACACATCATTAACCCACTCTTTGAAAATTTGCCATGTGACCCATGCCTTATGATTAGCTTTCCACATCACACACAATCTATTCTTCATGACAGTGTTTTTCTTGAACACCCTGGGATTTTCTGAGTGATACATGAGTAAAGGCTTCACTTTGAAATCTCCCCTAGTATTACCACACAACAAAAGAGTAAGCCTGTCTTTCATAGGCTTGTGTCCTGGCAGTGCCTTTTCCTCCTGGGTAATGTAGGTCCTTATGTACAGTTCAGGACTGTAGAAGAAGCCACTCGTGACAAAACGTTTCCTTTAATTAATGTAGGTCCTGTTTGGCATTTTCTTCCAAAACAGGCCTGTTTCGTCACAATTGGGGTTCGAATCCTTCAGCCTTTACATGGTCCTGAAATTCGTGAACATACTTTTCAGCTACACATTTGCCAGAACCTGCAGCTTCACTATGCCTTACAACACTGTGTATGCCATTATGCTTCTTAAATCTATCAGACCACCCTTTGCTGGCCCTAAATTCACAAACTGCAGCACTTGTTCCAGGCATTTTCTTTGCAAGATCCTCATGCAACTGTCTTGCCTTCTCACAAATGATCGACTCCACAACACTGTCTCCCACTAATTCTTTTTCCTTAATCCATAATAATAATAACTTTTCCATCTCTTCCATTATTGGTGGCCTTTGTTTAGTTAGAAAAGTTACTCCTTTTGCAACATTAGCATCTCTGATTTGTTCTTTCTTTGCCAGGATGGATGTAATTGTTGATTTATTCTTGCTGTACATCCTGGCAAGTTCCACCACCTTCATACCACTCTCAAACTTTTCTATCACTTCATGCTTAAATTCCATGGTGTTTCTCACTTTCTTTACCACAGGAACTTTGGAGCCATCTTTACTTATTTCACAGTTGCACTGCAAGAAAAACCACTAAAAACAATGGTAAACAAGCGAGGTGTTTGGATGTATGAGCAGAAGCTTCCTCAGTCACCGAGAGACAAAGCCAAACTGAAGCGCAAGTTGCCCCAGCCGGCAGATGGACGTGTCCAAAACGGCCGATAACCGGGCGCCAAAAAACCCGCCGATAACCCAGTTGGCCGATGACCAAACCGGCCAATAACCGCAGGTCCACTGTATAAACAATTATTGCTTCTGTTCAATTGAGCATGATGAATATAGCAATATTTTTGAACTTGTTCTGTTCACCTTCACTATGTAGTGCTGCAACTAGCAACAAAGACAGTTTTGATGTTTACTCATTTCTGGCAAGACAGCTATTGAATGAATGATGGTGAATGGTTTTTTTTTTCGGGAGGGGTGGGGGGGTCATCCTGCTTCAGTGGGAGACGGCCAGTGAGTTACAAAAAAAAATTCTCATCGTATTTTAGTGAAAATTTGAATTAGTCTTTTTCATATCTATGATGAATCAAAGTTTTGTTGGTTAATGTATTATGATGATTTTTTGGTGCAAAGATTTGCATACAGTTACTGAAGCTTAGTTAAGTGCCTATTATTATCTTTTATTATCACACTGGCCGATTCCCACCAAGGCAGGGTGGCCCGAAAAAGAAAAACTTTCACCATCATTCACTCCATCACTGTCTTGCCAGAAGGGTGCTTTACACTACAGTTTTTAAACTGCAACATTAACACCCCTCCTTCAGAGTGCAGGCACTGTACTTCCCATCTCCAGGACTCAAGTCCGGCCTGCCGGTTTCCCTGAATCCCTTCATAAATGTTACTTTGCTCACACTCCAACAGCACGTCAAGTATTAAAAACCATTTGTCTCCATTCACTCCTATCAAACACGCTCACGCATGCCTGCTGGAAGTCCAAGCCCCTCGCACACAAAACCTCCTTTACCCCCTCCCTCCAACCCTTCCTAGGCCGACCCCTACCCCGCCTCCCTTCCACTACAGACTGATACACTCTTGAAGTTATTCTGTTTCGCTCCATTCTCTCTACATGTCCGAACCACCTCAACAACCCTTCCTCAGCCCTCTGGACAACAGTTTTGGTAATCCCGCACCTCCTCCTAACTTCCAAACTACGAATTCTCTGCATTATATTCACACCACACATTGCCCTCAGACATGACATCTCCACTGCCTCCAGCCTTCTCCTCGCTGCAACATTCATCACCCATGCTTCACACCCATATAAGAGCGTTGGTAAAACTATACTCTCATACATTCCCCTCTTTGCCTCCAAGGACAAAGTTCTTTGTCTCCACAGACTCCTAAGTGCACCACTCACTCTTTTTCCCTCATCAATTCTATGATTCACCTCATCTTTCATAGACCCATCCGCTGACACGTCCACTCCCAAATATCTGAATACGTTCACCTCCTCCATACTCTCTCCCTCCAATCTGATATTCAATCTTTCATCACCTAATCTTTTTGTTATCCTCATAACCTTACTCTTTCCTGTATTCACCTTTAATTTTCTTCTTTTGCACACCCTACCAAATTCATCCACCAATCTCTGCAGCTTCTCTTCAGAATCTCCCAAGAGCACAGTGTCATCAGCAAAGAGCAGCTGTGACAACTCCCACTTTGTGTGTGATTCTTTATCTTTTAACTCCACGCCTCTTGCCAAGACCCTCGCATTTACTTCTCTTACAACCCCATCTATAAATATATTAAACAACCACGGTGACATCACACATCCTTGTCTAAGGCCTACTTTTACTGGGAAAAAATTTCCCTCTTTTCTACATACTCTAACTTGAGCCTCACTATCCTCGTAAAAACTCTTCACTGCTTTCAGTAACCTACCTCCTACACCATACACTTGCAACATCTGCCACATTGCCCCCCTATCCACCCTGTCATACGCCTTTTCCAAATCCATAAATGCCACAAAGACCTCTTTAGCCTTATCTAAATACTGTTCACTTATATGTTTCACTGTAAACACCTGGTCCACACACCCCCTACCTTTCCTAAAGCCTCCTTGTTCATCTGCTATCCTATTCTCCGTCTTACTCTTAATTCTTTCAATTATAACTCTACCATACACTTTACCAGGTACACTCAACAGACTTATCCCCCTATAATTTTTGCACTCTCTTTTATCCCCTTTGCCTTTATACAAAGGAACTATGCATGCTCTCTGCCAATCCCTAGGTACCTTACCCTCTTCCATACATTTATTAAATAATTGCACCAACCACTCCAAAACTATATCCCCACCTGCTTTTAACATTTCTATCTTTATCCCATCAATCCCGGCTGCCTTACCCCCTTTCATTTTACCTACTGCCTCACGAACTTCCCCCACACTCACAACTGGCTCTTCCTCACTCCTACAAGATGTTATTCCTCCTTGCCCTATACACGAAATCACAGCTTCCCTATCTTCATCAACATTTAACAATTCCTCAAAATATTCCCTCCATCTTCCCAATACCTCTAACTCTCCATTTAATAACTCTCCTCTCCTATTTTTAACTGACAAATCCATTTGTTCTCTAGGCTTCCTTAACTTGTTAATCTCACTCCAAAACTTTTTCTTATTTTCAACAAAATTTGTTGATAACATCTCACCCACTCTCTCATTTGCTCTCTTTTTACATTGCTTCACCACTCTCTTAACCTCTCTCTTTTTCTCCATATACTCTTCTCTCCTTGCATCACTTCTACTTTGTAAAAACTTCTCATATGCTAACTTTTTCTCCCTTACTACTCTCTTTACATCATCATTCCACCAATCGCTCCTCTTCCCTCCTGCACCCACTTTCCTGTAACCACAAACTTCTGCTGAACACTCTAACACTACATTTTTAAACCTACCCCATTCCTCTTCGACCCCATTGCCTATGCTCTCATTAGCCCATCTATCCTCCAATAGCTGTTTATATCTTACCCTAACTGCCTCCTCTTTTAGTTTATAAACCTTCACCTCTCTCTTCCCTGATGCTTCTATTCTCCTTGTATCCCATCTACCTTTTATTCTCAGTGTAGCTACAACTAGAAAGTGATCTGATATATCTGTGGCCCCTCTATAAACATGTACATCCTGAAGTCTACTCAACAGTCTTTTATCTACCAATACATAATCCAACAAACTACTGTCATTTCGCCCTACATCATATCGTGTATACTTATTTATCCTCTTTTTCTTAAAATATGTATTACCTATAACTAAACCCCTTTCTATACAAAGTTCAATCAATGGGCTCCCATTATCATTTACACCTGGCACCCCAAACTTACCTACCACACCCTCTCTAAAAGTTTCTCCTACTTTAGCATTCAGGTCCCCTACCACAATTACTCTCTCACTTGGTTCAAAGGCTCCTATACATTCACTTAACATCTCCCAAAATCTCTCTCTCTCCTCTGCATTCCTCTCTTCTCCAGGTGCATACACGCTTATTATGACCCACTTCTCGCATCCAACCTTTACTTTAATCCACATAATTCTCGAATTTACACATTCATATTCTCTTTTCTCCTTCCATAACTGATCATTTAACATTACTGCTACCCCTTCCTTTGCTCTAACTCTCTCAGATACTCCAGATTTAATCCCATTTATTTCCCCCCACTGAAACTCTCCTACCCCCTTCAGCTTTGTTTCGCTTAGAGCCAGGACATCCAACTTCTTTTCATTCATAACATCAGCAATCATCTGTTTCTTGTCATCCGCACTACATCCACGCACATTTAAACAACCCAGTTTTATAAAGTTTTTCTTCTTCTCTTTTTTAGTAAATGTATACAGGAGAAGGGGTTACTAGCCCATTGCTCCCGGCATTTTAGTCGCCTCATACGACACGCATAGCTTACGGAGGAAAGATTCTTTTCCACTTCCCCATGGACAATAGAAGAAATAAAAAAGAACAAGAGCTATTTAGAATAAGGAGAAAAACCTAGATGTATGTATATATATATATGCATGTGCGTGTCTGTGAAGTGTGACCAAAATGTAAGTAGGAGTAGCAAGATATCCCTGTTATCTAGCGTGTTTATGAGACAGAAAAAGAAAACCAGCAATCCTACCATCATGCAAAACAGTTACAGGTTTCTGTTTCACAGTCATCTGGCAGGACGGTAGTACTTCCCTGGGTGGTTGCTGTCTACCAAGTGTAAGCCTAGTGTAAGCTTAATGAAGAACCTGGTGTTCTCCTGCAGTATTTAGTCTGTTATAAAAAAACATTGTTTAGAGAGTGTAGCAGCTCTTGACAAGAAAATTTTTAGGTATCCTCTTGGCTGGTTGTTGTCTTGAAGTTATAGTCGTGGCTTTGCATTTATTGTTATTAGTTATCACTGTTGATGACTGAAGCACAGTGGCTATCTGTCGACTAAGTTGATGCTTCATTTTGTATTATCTTCGTTGTGTGATTCTGTTCATGGAGGATGATACTGTATTTGTAGAGAAGCCTTCAAAACAATGTGGAAGAAAGGCACTTACGTACAGTTTACAACATTTATTAATGAAAACATTTAACCTTGAATGGATTCTTCGGTTCATTTCCTTTAATAAATTATCTGATGTGTACATAAGTGTCTTTTTCCACTTATTGGTATCACCATACCATGTAGTTTATAGTGGGGTTTCATCCAGGACTGGTGGATTTATCAAATATACAAAAACACACATTCACGACCTTATTGGGTAAACTTACAGTTTGAGATCAGGCTCAGGAAAGGTCATAAATTAAATTACAAGTGATAATAAAGGTGTCTTCACAAACAGTGCCTTTCTCACTGCCTGTTGGTTCGCACCATCGTTCATCCATCGTTCACTGCCAGAGAGAAGTGAAATACCAGACTTGAAATAACTTTTCCAGTGGTATGAATGAACACCATTCATTGTAATGAAACAAGGATCTGAATATCAGTGAAAGTGTTTGCAGAAAACCTGTAAGAGATATTTATAGTTGATCAAAACAAAGTGAGTTTAGCATCTGGTGTGTGTTTGTGGCAGATTACCACAGCCTCTCTGTCTTAACATGGGAACCATGGAGGATCCTGCCACGGTAAGCTATGCCCCTACACTATTATTTAAGCCTATTGTATTTACAGTGGACCCCCGCATAACGATCAGCTCCCAACTCGACCAATTATGTAAGTGTATTTTTGTAAGTGCTTTTGTAGGTGTATTTTTGGGGGTCTGAAATGGACTAATCTAATTCACAATATCTCTTATGGGAACAAATTCGATCTACAACGGCACCCAAACAGACTTCTGGATTGAAATAATATCGTTATCCGGGGGTCCACTGTACTTTGGTAGGCTAATTTTGATTGTATCAGCTATTTAGTTCTAAAAATTAGATTTGTATTCTAATTTTTATCTCCTGAACTTTCATTGATTTACATAATTGGTCATATAAATTACATTTCTAACTAAATAAGTAGTGTATACCATACCTTTATTAAGCTAGCATGGTTTCAATAATTTACAGCAGGTGTCACAATTATGTGGGCCAGAGTGTTGCCAACAACAACAGCCTGGTAGAACAGGCAGTCAACAGGGAAGCCTGACCCTAGGCTGGGCTGTGAGGGCAGGAAACCTCTGCTGCAATTTTGCATTTTGAGACCAATATTAAGCAAAATTAAAGGTTATTTTTGGGCCGGGGTAAGCCGTGGGTAACTGAAACCGCAGATACCAAATCTGTGGATACGAGTTTTTTCTGTATATTTTTCACTATCATCTTGTAAGAATAATAAATTCAGTTTTATCCTGTAGACTTCTGCAACTTGACATAACTTATGACTTCGCAATGTTAAACAGACACTGTCTCACACACTGTTTTTTGACTGATTTGTTTATATTTTTGACCACTCTGTAAAGTTTAACCTGGATAAAATTTTGAATTCTATATCATATATCTGGTAGACTGTGAACTTGCAAAGTATGGTGGTGTTCAAATGTACTGTACGTACATATATTAGGTGCTTACTGTCTGAGAACAGTTACATCAGTGTACCAACCAAAACATTGGAAATGTAATACAGTACAGCCTCTCTTCACTTAGCGACATACTCGTTTACCAATGACCCGGACTTACAATGGGCTCTCTGACTAGTATGTAGTACAGTAGACTCCTGGTTTTTGTAAATAATCCATTCCAGAAGGTTGGGCTGAATTTGAAATGGCCAAAAACCGAAGTAATATTTCCCATAAAAAATAATGTATATCCAATTATAGTGGTACACCAAGTTTCAGCCATAATTTGTTCCAGAAGACTGTTTGAGTGCCGTTACCGAACGAATTTGTTCCCATAAGGAATAATGTAAATTAGATTAGTCTGTTTCAGACCCCCAAAATTACACTTACAAAAGCACTTACAATAATACACTTACATAATTGTTCAAGTTGGGAACTGTACGAAACTCGGGGTACCACTGTAATCTGTTTCTGCCACCCAAAAATATTAACCGAAAATAATTTTTTTAGAGAATAACTAGAGTGTTGCAGCTCTTCAGTGGTTAGTACAGTCATTACTTACCTTAAAATATTTGTAGTCTTAATGTAGGGCGAGAGGTGAGTAGTATTTATTTGTAGGAAGTCAGTGTAGGTAGCCGGTAGATGTAAGTAGACGTATGTAGTCCCTCTGGGCTACACCTACCGGCTACCTACGCTGCAGAACAGAGCCATATTATTACCATCGACATATTACCATGTTCACTGAGTTTAATCATTTCTAACAACTACCTTTAGATGCCATCATAAACAAAGGGAGAAGTAATGAATAATTCATGCTGAGAATTGTAAACAAACACATATGAAGGGCGGTGACTGGGCCAGATGCCAAATTCACAGTTTTCTCTAATGCTGAATCAGAGAAAACGTAATGTTTACCCTCCACCCGACTCACCACTCAAGAGCATATAAACATTGCGTGTTTATATGCTGTGTACTATGTAATGTGTTTCTTCTATAATTTTGAAGAAAATGTCATAGATGGATTAATGAAAATATTAGCCTAAAATAAGACATTTAATGTGCCCAAGAGTGATTATTATTATGCATTAGTATTATAACGATGGCGTTGAAACTAGAGGGACACTCTTAGTGAACGAGTAACAAAGGCATGTTTGTATGCTATGTAATGTGTTTCTTCTATAATTTTGAAGAAAATGTCATAGATGGATTAATGAAAATATCTATATTAACCTAAAATAAGACATTTAATGTGCCCAGGAGTGAGTCACAAACGTATGAGTGGCCCAGGTGAATGTGTCTGGTACCAACGATTTCTGAGCGGATGCACAAAATCCGGGGGGTGGGGAATTTCACTGAAAAAAGTGCTTGATTTCCGAATTGGCTGATTTCCACACCGACCGAAAACCGGGGGTCCACTGTATATTGCTCATCAAGAAGGCATACAGGAGGGCTTTTTTGATGAGCCCTCCTGTATGCAGATTAGGTTCTGGGCTACTGCTGTAAAGCAAAGATCACTGTAAAATGAAACATAATCTTTTTTCACTTTAAAATGCATATAAAAGCCTGATAACATGTTTACACTATCATATATTAATCCTTTGACTGTCGAGACACCTGCTCACAAACTTACTCTCAGAGTCGAAGAATTTAAAAAAAAAAATTATTTTTTTCTTGTGAAATGATAATCTTTTCCCAATGGTAATGACACCAAAAGTATGAAATTTGATTGAAAACTTACGAATTACACTCTGTGAACTTAGCGATCTCAGCGATATTCACGCATCGGCAATTTTGCCCACTTTGGGCCCTATTTTTGGCCACTTCCGTTGTTCCAGTCGACCAAACTCATAGCTATTTCTTTAGAGCTCAGTTTGTTCTATCGACTGAGTACAGTGGACCCCGGTTCGTGATGCCATCGGTATCCGATAAATTCGGTATTCAATACATTTTAACGCAAAAATTTTGCCTCGGTTCCTGTTAAAAAACCCAGTATACACGATTCGTCCAAGACGTGTCCACGTGTGTGCCAGTGTTTACAAGCCAGCCAGTGTGCTTGCATCTAAGGATACATTTGGTACATTCCATATTATCACAGTGTTTTTGGTGCTTGTTTCTGCAAAATAAGTCACCAAGGGCCCCAGGAAAGCTTCTAGTGCCAACCCTTCAAGAAAAAGGGTGCTAATGACTATTGAAATGAAGGAAGAGATAATTGCAAAGTACGAAAGTGGAGTGCGTGTGTCGGAGCTGGTCAGGTTGTATACAAAACCCCAATCAACCATCTCTACTATAGTGAGCAGGAAAACGGCAATCAAGGAAGCTGTTGTTGCAAAAGATGCAACTGTGATTACGAAGCAGCGACCACAAGTGTTCTTGAGAGACTGTTATTGGTGTGGATAAATGAAAAACAGATAGCAGGAGATAGCATCTCTCAAGCGATCATTTGTGAAAAGGCTAGGCAGTTGCATGACGATTTGGTAAAGAAATTGCCTGCAACTAGTGCTGATGTGAGTGAATTTAAGGCCAGCAAAGGTTGGTTTGAAAGATTTAAGAATTGTAGTGGCATACATAGTGTGATTAGGCATGGTGAGGCTGCCAGTTCAGACCAAAAAGCAGCTAAAAAATATGTGAAGGAATTCAAGGAGTACATAAACAGTGAAGACTTGAAACCTGAACATGTGTTTAATTGGGACAGAACAGGCCTGTTTTGGAAGAAATTGCCAAGCAGGACCTACATTACTCAGGAGGAAAAGGCACTCCCAGGATATAAGCCTATGAAAGGCAGGCTTACTCTTCTGATGTGTGCCAATGCTAGTGGTGACTGCAAAGTGAAGCCTTGATTGGTGTATCACTCAGAAACTCCCACAGCATTCAGGCAAAAGAATATCCTCAAGGCTAATTTGTGTGTGCTGTGGAGTGCAAACAGTAAGGCATGGGTCACTAGGGACTTTTTCTATGACTGGTTACACCATGCATTTGCCCCCAATGTGAAAAATTATCTAATTGAAAAGAAATTAAACCTTAAGTGCCTCCTGGTATTAGACAGTGCTCTTGGTCATCCTACAGACTTGGCAGTGCGACTTTCTGGGGACATGAGCTTCATTAAGATCAAGTTTTTGCCTCCTAATACCACTCCTTTCCTGCAGCCCATGGACCAGCAGGTCATTTCCAACTTCAAGAAACTGTACACAAAAGCTATGTTTGAAAGGTGCTTTCAAGCAACCACAGATGCTCTATTGACTCTAAAGGAGTTTTGGAAGGATCACTTTAATATCCTCAATTGTGTAAACCTTATAGGTAAGGCTTGGGAGGGAGTGACTAAGAGGACCTTGAACTCTGCTTGGAAAAAACTGTGGCCAGAATGTTTAGACAAAAAGGAATTTGAAGGGTTTGAGGCTAACCCTGGGAATCCTATTCCAGTTGAGGAATCCATTGTGGCATTGGGGAAGTCCTTGGGGTTGGAGGTTAGTGGGGAGGATGTGGAAGAGTAGGTGAAGGAAGACAATGACGAACTAACCACTGATGAGCTGCTAGATCACTTCAACAGCAAGAGGCCAGACCTGAGGAAACTGCTTCGGAGGAGGGGATAGAGAAATTGAAGAAGTTGCCTACTTCAAAGATTAGGGAAATGTGTGCAAAGTGGCTTGAAGTGCAAACCTTTTTTGATGAAAATCACCCTGACACAGCTACTGCAAGCCATGTTGGCAACCTGTACAATGACAATGTTGTGAACCACTTTAGGAAAGTCATACAGGAACGAGAGGTACAGGCCTCTATGGACAGATATGTTGTGCAACAAAAGTCCAGTGACTCTCAAGCTGGTCCTAGTGGCATTAAAAGAAGAAGGGCAGTAACCCCGGAAAAGGACTTGCTACCTCAAGTCCTAATGGAAGGGGATTCCCCTTCTAAACATTAACAACTTCAACACTCTCCCCTCCTCCCATCCCATTAATCATCACCAGATTTTCATTAAAGGTAAGTGTCATGTATTCTATTGTTAGTAGAGTACTACAAACTGTGCATGTCTTCTTCAGTTTGTGTGCATTATACTTAATATTTCATGTGGTAAAATTTTTTTTTTTCATACTTTTGGGTGTCTTGCACAGATTAATTTGATTTCGATAATTTTGGCTCATGATGAGCTCTCAGGAATGGATTAGTATCGCAAACCGGGGGTCCACTGTACAAGAAACCACCCATATACCAATTTCAACTACCCAATAAAGTGGTCAGAAACTGGCAATTTGGCCAATTTCACAATATTGAAAAATTTGCCAATTTCAATACAGGGGACCCTCAGCTAATGATATTAATCCATTCCTGAAAGCTCATCGTTAGCTGAAATTATCGTTAGCTGAATTAATTTTCCCCATAAGAAATAATGGAAATCAAATTAATCCGTGCAAGACACCACAAAGTATGAAAAAAAAACAATTTTTGACTGCATGAAATATTAATTTTAATACACACAAACTGACACTTACCTTTATTGAAGATCTGGTGGTGATTGATGGGATGGGAAGAGGGGAGAGTGTGGAAGTTGGTAATGTTTAGAAGGGGAATCCCCTTCCATTAGGACTTTAGGTAGGAAGTCCTTTTCCGGGGTTACTTCCCTTCTTCTTTTAATACCACTAGGACCAGCTGACCGTGGTGCAGCAACAGCTGACTTTGGTGCAACAACAGCTGACCGTGGTGCAGCAACAGATGACGGTGGTGTAGCAGCAGCTGACTGTGGTGCAGCAACAGCTGACCGTGGTGCAGCAACAGCTGACCGTGGTGCAGCAACAGCTGACCGTGGTGCAGCAACAGCTGACCGTGGTGCAGCAACAGCTTACTTTGGTGCAGCAGCAGCTGACCGTGGTGCAGCAACAGCTGACGGTGTTGTAGCAGCAGCTGACGGTGGTGTAGCAGCAGCTGACTGTGGTGCAGCAGCAGCTGACCATGGTGCAACAGCTGACCGTGGTGCAGCAGCAGCTGACCGTGGTACGATAGTACATATTTCTAGGGTATTTCTAGGGTTGGCACTAGAAGCTTTCTTTGGGCTCATGGTGGCTTATTTAGCAGTTACAAGCGCTATAAACAATGGAATAATACAAAATGTATCGAATGTATGCATGCAACCGGCCACCCTGGTTTGTAAACAATGACGGCAGGGCTGGATGGACAGGTTTGGGATGAGTCATGTTGGTCAGAAACAGCTGATGGTGGTGCAGCAGCAGCTGACTGTGGTGCAGCAGCAGCTGGCCGTGGTGCAGCAGCAGCTGACCGTGGTGCAGCAGCAGCTGACCGTGGTGCAGCAGCAGCTGACCGTGGTGCAGCAGCAGCTCACCATGTTTCAGCAACAGCTGACCGTGGTACGATAGTACGTATTTCCCACCCTTTTTACATATGATCGCTTGAGAGATGGTATCTCCTGCTAAAAACGCTGTGATAATATGAAATGTTCCAATTGTATGCGTGGATGCGATGGATGCGTGGATGTAAACACTGGCACCCATGGGACAACTGAGGCTCGCTCAGGCCACACGTGGACACGTCTCGAACGAATTGCTTTGGGTGAGTTTTTTAGCGTTAGCTGAGGCAAAATTTTTGCGTTAAAATGTATCGTTAGCTGATGCCATCGTTAGCTGAGGGTCCACTGTATAGGGTCCAGAATGAACAATGCAGACATTCCTGGCACTAAAATAACATTTTCTCTGTTCATCAGTCACGTCTCGGGCTCTGGTGGCCTGGTGGTAACGCTCTCGCTTCACACGGTGAGGGCCTGGGTTCGATTCCCAGCCAGAGTAGAAACATTGGACGTGTTTCTTTCCACCTGTTGTCTATGTTCCCCATCAGTAAAATGGGTACCTGGGTGTTAGTCGACTGGTGTGGGTCGCATCCTGGGACACTGACCTAAGGAGGCCTGGTCACAGACCGGGCCGCGGGGGCGTTGACCCCCGAAACTCTCTCCAGATAAACTCTCCAGGCCCCTCTTATATTACTCTTGCTTTCTATTTTGAATTTTTATCCACACAAAAAATAGAAGATTTACTGTTATGCAGACTGCTGCATTATTATAATAATTGTATGAATAATGTCAACCCATTCATGACTGTGTGTTAGAATGGCTAGTTGGTCACTTATTGGGCAAGGACATCATTTGTTTACTCTTGAACATTGGCAAAAATTTAACATTATCACTATTTTGAGCTCAATTTCAAAGGCCTTTTCATCATGAAACCAATCAAAATCATCTCTATTTCTGTAACTTGTCTTCCATTCTATCAAATGAGAGCAAGAAAACAAGAATACAACCATAAATACTATATGAAATACACCTCAAAGTCAGTGTTTTAATCCAAAAATACGGTCGGAGTTTTTCTTTCTCATTATGCACTGCGTGCTGTAGGATTTTTTTTTATACTGCGCACACTGACCACACAGACCCATTCTCTCACATGTGGACCTACCAGCTTTCTCCTGCATGATTTGAAGCTGCTACAATTTTGGAATATAAATACGTCAAAAACAGTGGCTCGTAAGAGTACACACACATTACTTACTTAAAATATTACTTACCTTAAAATATTTTTGTTCTTGGCTTATAGTGAGCGGTGAATATGTTTATTGTAGGAAGTCTGAATAAATGAAGAATGGGGATAATTGAGAAGCACTGCAATAGTGAAACACTGTAAAGTGAGGCCTGCCAGAACCTTCACAGTAGTCCAGGATGGACCAAAGCATCATAAGGTTCATCTCCTTTGTGTGGTTTTTTGGTGAATGTTCCAGCCATGATATGATTTTTTTATTCTTTATAGTATATACTTTTTGTGTTTCATTGAATGTCTTTTTCCTTTTCAGAGTGGCAACAAAGATGGGGACGCCAAGCCCAGATTCCTGGCAGTCACATCCCTCGAGGATGTGCAAGCTGTGCGCTGTGCAGAATTCCATCCATCCGGTCGCTTCTATGCTGTTGGCTCAAACTCCAAAACACTTCGTATCTGCAGTTATCCCAAGCTTTCTGACCTGAGGTTAATTCACCATAGTTTATTGTTTATTTTGATGGAATATTTTGATACCCAAATTCTCCTATTAATTTTATCATACATCCAAAACAACTTATGTTGGTCTCATTACCATGAGATTGATTCACTGATCCTAGTAACAGACTGGTGACAATGCAGAAAGGATATTTTTTTATAAGAAACTTTTATTGGGACCACATTTTGCTGTGTATGGAGCATCATCAAGTCATTCAAAATACAGCAATCGGAACCAGTTGACATGTCAATGCCATTGACTGGTGAAGTTGCTGTATTGGTACAAAAAGACACAATTCATCATATTCCCATGATTTCATTTTCCTCATCTCTGCATGGTTTTCTTCATCTGCTGTTGCTGCCATCACTGCCAACACTACCATTGCCATTTGCACCACCACCATAAAATCTAGATACCAGACACCAACACCTCGTCTTCCTCTTCCTCCTCGTACTTTTCCTTATCCTCTTCATCCTCCTCACAATTTCTTTTCATTCACGCAGCCCCGCCCCCCTCTCGTATATATATATCCTTCACTCCTCTGCATAACTAGTTAATGGTCGAAATTGTACCAAAACATAGTCATGAGTCTTCCTCCTGTGTGTGGGTTATTTGTGTATCCCTCTACATCTCCTCTTGAATGTACAGTAAATCTTTGATGTAAAGCACTAATAGGGAAGAGAAGATGGCCAGTTAGGGTCATTGTAGTGAATGGCGGTGAGATTGTTTCACCATAATCATAACATTAACGGATGGTTCTGTAACCAACACACTTTGCCCATTGTTTCAAAATTAATGGTTACCCTGTGGATTTTGTCACGTATTTCTGAAGTCCGTTAAATCAAGGATTTACTGTATTTCGTATCTTGTGTGACTTGTTAAAGCTCTACACAGACTAAAGTACGTATCTCGAAGAATAAAAAAGTCACAGTATTGTGGCTGAAATAATTACCCAAAAAACCCCCACATAGGAGAGGAACTTCATGACGATGTTTCGGTCTATCCTGAACCATTGTGACTTGACAGTGGTCCAGGATGGACCAAAATGTAATCATAAAGTTCCTCTCTTAGGTGTTTTAGGTTAATAAGGAAAACATCTTGTTACAATAAAATCTTTATGTATTTTCTTCACATTCATTCATAACAAATACATATGCTAATACAGTGGACCCCCGCTTAACGAACACCTCCCAATGTGACCAATTATGTAAGTGCGTTTGTACGTGTATGTTTGGGGGTCTGAAATGAGCTAATCTACTTCACAATATTCCTTATGGGAACAAATTCGGTCAGTACTGGCACCTGTACATACTTCTGGAATGAAAAAATATCGTTAACCGGGGGTCCACTGTACTTTTATCTCACTTGGAGAGTATCATGTTAATATTAGCCAAGAATGTTGCTCAAGTGAATGTGTTAACACTTTATCTCTCTCAGAGAGATGGAAGAAAGGAAAAATGCAGCATAATGAGTCCCTTACTGACAGTATTTCTCCCATACAGGGGATTTTATTGTCACAAATAGATATGTAAATATAATAATGGCATATAATTCTCAGAAGTTAATTATTAAGACACATGTTCAACATTTAGGTATCTTTATTCCAAAACATTTTGCTGACACAGTAGACTTCTTCAGTCGTATACAGAGGAGGCAGCAAAAACAATGAATATGTAAAGACAATGTAACTAATCAGTCCATTACCCTCAAAGACTTTATTGCCTGGTTACTAGTAGTGAGTGAGAAATGTTGGATTTGAAGGGGACCTACCCAGTAGACTTGCTACACTTCCTCTCACTTATTACAGTGTTACTTCTACTAGTGGACTCTACCTCTTTTGTCATCAAGGTTATTATATGCACCTCAACTTTAACAGTACATCTACTCCTCACTTAACGACCGAGTTGTCTTCCTAAGAGTAGGTCGGTAAGTGAGTTAGTCTTTAGATATTGTTTTACTGTCACTTTTGCACCATTTATAACATTTTTTAGTATATTTAGTATATTCTGTTATAAACAGAATAGAGGAAATCAGCTCTAATATACATTACTAAGGTTTGCGTACTGGTTGGAGAGCTGGTCATAAGTCCGAGCAGTCGTTAAACAGTTAGGTTGTAAAGTGAGGAGCACCTATATATAAGTCTCCATTCTGTTGCTTCAGCTTCACATTGTTCCAGACTATGGAGAACTCTTCTTCTGGCTGAGGGACTGACCATCTCAAAACTATGGCTTTGAGGGTGATGGACTGATTACATAGTCTTTACATGTGTACTGCTTCTGTTGCCTCTTCTATATTCAACTGAAGAAGCCTACTCTGTAGGTTAAACATTTCAGAGTAAAGATACATAACTGTTGCATATGTGTCTTAATTATCAGCAAATAGGTCTACAGGGGAGAAAGGATGTGTATACATATAGTAATAGTAGTGACCAGAAGAGTCAGATGAGTTATGGTGAAACTAATTCTGGGTAGACTGATGGCAGCTTGGACAAGTATAGAGCTGAGGAGAGGCTGAATTCAATCTAGTATGAGCCAGTAGGCCTCCTGCAGTGTTTCTCCATACTATGTGGGACAGTGATGAAGAAGTGCCTTGGTAAGAGGTTATGTTGTAGAAGCCATTGCTCCGGTTGAAGTTTTTTGATATACTGATGATGCCAGAATCCTACGTTTTGAAGTGTCTTCTAGTTTAACAATGAGTCGTACATTATTGCAATTGATCAGGTGGTTGGGAAGTCTGTCAGAAACACAGCATTATTGAAGTGGTCCATTCTGCTAGTATATTTGTGTTCAGAAATGTGAGTGTGGAAGTTTCTTGATGTTTCTCCCAAATATAATATTTAGTCACAGTCTTTGTAAAGGATTGTGTATACCCCAGCCATGGTTTTGTCTTAGTGGTGTTCCATACTAGTGATGTTCTTCATTATAACCTTTGAAAAGAAATAAAATCTTTATTCTTTATCTCATTGTTAAACTACAAGACACTTAAAAACACAGGATTCTGGAATCATCAGTAATCAGTATATCAAACATCTTCAACCAGAACAATAACTACTACAACACAGGTTGTAGAAGCCAAGACACTTGTTCATCGCTGTCCCACGTAACAACAGATCACAGTATGGAGAAACACTGCAGCAAGCCTACTGGCCCATATTAGACAGGTTCTTCTTGAATTCTGCCTCTCAGTTATATATTTGTCCAAGCTGTCATCAATCTACCCAGAATTAGTTTCACCATATCTCATCTGACTCTTCAGGTCACTACTATCACTCTATGTACAGCAGGGCCCCACTTATATGGCAGGTTAGGTTCCAGGCTACCGCCAAAAAGCGGAAATTGCAGTAAAATGGAACACCCTTTTTTTCCACTTATAAATGCATATAATTACTAGATAAGTTTACACTAACATATATTAAGTTAACATTAGAACTAGGCATTAAAAAATAATAAAAAAGTAAAATACCCATATAGTACACTCATTACTTATCTTAAAATAGTTGTAGTCTTAATCTAGGGTGAGATGAGTAGTATTTATTGTAAGAAACCAAGTGTGGTATGTATGGTAGCCATCCAGGCTACCATACCAGGCCACCCCACCCACACACAATATCCTATGATATTTAAGTGTCCCAGAGCGATAAAATGCATATACAGTTCACTCATTGCTTACCTTAAAATATTTGTTGTCTTAATGTAGGGTCAGAGGTGAGTAAACGAGATAAAACGAATAAATGAGAGAGAGAATGAATACATGAGAGAGGACAGGCGTGGAGTTATGTAAACAAACCAGGCATGCACCAGTTTTGTAAACAAACCAGGTGAACACGTCTGGTTTGTGTACAAGTTACATTATGTACAAGTTCTCTCTACATTCGTACGGTAGAATAAATAAAGAGGAACTCTCCCATTCTCATGTAACACCATTTTTAGAAGAAATGACACTCTGTGTGAAGGCATACAAAAAGGAATAATTTTCTACAGTTACCCCAGTAACACATTTTCTCTGATGTTGGACTAGAGAAAACGTTATTCTTGCCATCACTTGTACAAGTCATCTGGCTACCACATCTCATATTTATGTTAATTTATTCTACTGTGGGGTGTATTTATTATCTTTAACCCTTTGAGGGTTTTCGTCGTACTAGTACGTCTTGCGTGTAGGGGTTTTTGACGTACTAGTACTCATAAATTCTAGCGGCCTCAAATCTAGTGGGAGAAAGCTGGTAGGCCTTCATATGAAAGAATGGGTCTATGTGGTCAGTGCGCACAGTCTAAAAAAAATCCTGCAGCACACAGTGCATAATGAGAAAAAAAAAACTTTGACCATTTTTTTTTAATAAATCAGCGACTTTGCAGTGTATTTTCGTATGGTATTTATTGTTGTATTCTAGTTTTCTTGGTCTCATTTTATAGAATGGAAGACATATTACAGAAATTGAGATGATTTTGACTGGTTTTACAAAGAAAAGTGCCTTGAAATTGAGCTCAAAGTAGCAGAAATGTTCGATTTTTACCAAACTTCAAAAGTAAACAAATTGTGCCAAGCGTGCAATACACGTCAACTGGTGAGTCTAATATTCTTTCACAAGTGCACCAATAATATTTATACCATTTCTTACACTAATGCAGTAGTCTGCATAACAGTAAATCTTCAATTTTTTGTGAGAATAAAAATTCAAAGTGGAAAGCAAAAGAATATAAGAGGGGCCTTGAGACGTGACTAATGACCAGAGGAAATGTCATTTTAGTGCCAGGAATGTCTTTCTTGTTTATTCTGGACCCTATTCGGAAATTGGCATCTTTTGAAATTTGTGTGAAATTGGCAAAATTGCTATATTCTGACCACTGTATTGGATAGTTGAATTTCATAAATGAGTGGTTTCTTGCACCCATTCGATAGAAAAAATGGAGTTCTAGCGAAATATTCATGTTTTTTGTCGACTAGTACAGTGAAATTGGCCGAAAATGGGGCTCAAAGTGGGCAAAATCGCCGATGCGTAAACATTGCCGAGACCGTTAACTTTGCGAGAGCATAATTCCGTAAGTTTTCTATCAAATTTCAAACTTTTGGTGTCTTTATGATCGGGAAAAGATTCTCTATCTTTTCATAAGAGAAAATAATTTTTTTTTTTTTTTAACCCTTTCAGGGTCCGTCCCGTAGATCTACGGCTTTACGTTCAGGGTCCAAACCGTAGATCTACGCCATGAGCTCAGCTCACTCTGATAAACTGTGAGTGGTACATTTGGGCCTAGATATGAGAGAATACATCTATGTGGTATGTGTGCACCACATAAAACAGATCCTGCAGCACACTGTGCATAATGAGAGAAAAAAAATGAAATCATGATTTTTCGATTAAAACAGCAACTTTGCAGTGTTTTTTCGTATGTTTTTTATAGTTGTATTTGCGATTTCTTGGTCTCATTTGATAGAATGGAAGACATATTACAGAAATAGAGATGATTTTGATTGGTTTTAGCATTGGAAATGGCTTGAAACTGAGCTCAAAGTAGCGGAAATGTTAAATTTTTGCCGATATTCAAGAGTAAACAAACGACCTCACACGTCTAATACACATCAGCTGGTGGGTCTAATATACATTCACAAATATGGTGATGATATTTATACAATTATTACAGTATTGCATAAGAGTAAATCTTCTATTTTTTGGTGTGAATAAAAATTCATTATGTGAATAAAAAATAAAAATGGAATTTATTTGTAAAGCCTCAAAACATAACTAATGAACAGAGGAAATGTTAGTTTAGTGCCAGGAATGCCTACATTGTTCATTCTGGACCCTATTTTGAAATTGGAATATTTTGAACTTTGTGTTAAATTGGCCAAATTAACAATTTCCGATCACTTTATTTTGTAGTTGAAACAGTTGACTTGGCGATTTCTTGTGCTCAATCGATAGAATAGAAGTAATACTAGTGAAATAGCTAAGAATTTGGTTGATTGGAATAATGTAATTGGCCTAAAATGGGAGTCAAAGTCGGCAAAATCGCCGATTCGTAAATATCGCTGACACATCAAAATTCGCGAGAGCATAATTTCGTCAATTTTCCACCAATTTTCATACTTTTTGTTTTATTACCTTCACAAAAAGATTCTCTACGATTTCATAAGAAAAAATAACAAATTTTTTTTTTGAAATATCTTGGACACTGGTGCGTGACTCCAGATTTGGGCCTTGGACCCTGAAAGGGTTAAATTTGGCCGACCCTGAGAACGAGTTTCGGAGAGGGCCTGTCGACCCTCAAAGGGTTAAATGTTACGTATCGTGTTTATTATATTATTTTGAAAAATATCATAGATGGATTAATGAAAATGTGTATAGTATTAGCGTATGACACTTAATGAGACTCGGTGATTATTATTGAGCATTATTATTATCATTACTAATATGGCATCTCGTGACATAAGACACTCTTACTGATTTTAATGTGTACCTGCACACCAGCACAGTGTGTAAGTTTATTTAGGTACAGGTATACATAAGTATAATTATCAGAGTATATATAAAATATGAAATAACTTTTAACCCGTAAATGGTCCAAACGTATATATACATTTTTTTCAACATTTGAAATTATGTAAAAAAAAGTAGATGTTTTTTTTTTTTACATTTGAAAATGTGTAAAAAAACTTATCTACTTTTTTTTGTTATATTTGAAAATATGTAAAAAAACGTAGATCTACTTTTGTAGCATTTTTTTTTTTTTTTATTATCACACTGGCCGATTCCCACCAAGGCAGGGTGGCCCGAAAAAGAAAAACTTTCACCATCATTCACTCCATCACTGTCTTGCCAGAAGGGTGCTTTACACTACAGTTTTTAAACTGCAACATTAACACCCCTCCTTCAGAGTGCAGGCACTGTACTTCCCATCTCCAGGACTCAAGTCCGGCCTGCCGGTTTCCCTGAATCCCTTCATAAATGTTACTTTGCTCACACTCCAACAGCACGTCAAGTATTAAAAACCATTTGTCTCCATTCACTCCTATCAAACACGCTCATGCATGCCTGCTGGAAGTCCAAGCCCCTCGCACACAAAACCTCCTTTACCCCCTCCCTCCAGCCTTTCCTAGGCCGACCCCTACCCCGCCTTCCTTCCACTACAGACTGATACACTCTTGAAGTCATTCTGTTTCGCTCCATTCTCTCTACATGTCCGAACCACCTCAACAACCCTTCCTCAGCCCTCTGGACAACAGTTTTGGTAATCCCGCACCTCCTCCTAACTTCCAAACTACGAATTCTCTGCATTATATTCACACCACACATTGCCCTCAGACATGACATCTCCACTGCCTCCAGCCTTCTCCTCGCTGCAACATTCATCACCCACGCTTCACACCCATATAAGAGCGTTGGTAAAACTATACTCTCATACATTCCCCTCTTTGCCTCCAAGGACAAAGTTCTTTGTCTCCACAGACTCCTAAGTGCACCACTCACTCTTTTTCCCTCATCAATTCTATGATTCACCTCATCTTTCATAGACCCATCCGCTGACACGTCCACTCCCAAATATCTGAATACGTTCACCTCCTCCATACTCTCTCCCTCCAATCTGATATTCAATCTTTCATCACCTAATCTTTTTGTTATCCTCATAACCTTACTCTTTCATGTATTCACCTTTAATTTTCTTCTTTTGCACACCCTACCAAATTCATCCACCAATCTCTGCAACTTCTCTTCAGAATCTCCCAAGAGCACAGTGTCATCAGCAAAGAGCAGCTGTGACAACTCCCACTTTGTGTGTGATTCTTTATCTTTTAACTCCACGCCTCTTGCCAAGACCCTCGCATTTACTTCTCTTACAACCCCATCTATAAATATATTAAACAACCATGGTGACATCACACATCCTTGTCTAAGGCCTACTTTTACTGGGAAAAAATTTCCCTCTTTCCTACATACTCTAACTTGAGCCTCACTATCCTCGTAAAAACTCTTCACTGCTTTCAGTAACCTACCTCCTACACCATACACTTGCAACATCTGCCACATTGCCCCCCTATCCACCCTGTCATACGCCTTTTCCAAATCCATAAATGCCACAAAGACCTCTTTAGCCTTATCTAAATACTGTTCACTTATATGTTTCACTGTAAACACCTGGTCCACACACCCCCTACCTTTCCTAAAGCCTCCTTGTTCATCTGCTATCCTATTCTCTGTCTTACTCTTAATTCTTTCAATTATAACTCTACCATACACTTTACCAGGTACACTCAACAGACTTATCCCCCTATAATTTTTGCACTCTCTTTTATCCCCTTTGCCTTTATACAAAGGAACTATGCATGCTCTCTGCCAATCCCTAGGTACCTTACCCTCTTCCATACATTTATTAAATAATTGCACCAACCACTCCAAAACTATATCCCCACCTGCTTTTAACATTTCTATCTTTATCCCATCAATCCCGGCTGCCTTACCCCCTTTCATTTTACCTACTGCCTCACGAACTTCCCCCACACTCACAACTGGCTCTTCCTCACTCCTACAAGATGTTATTCCTCCTTGCCCTATACACGAAATCACAGCTTCCCTATCTTCATCAACATTTAACAATTCCTCAAAATATTCCCTCCATCTTCCCAATACCTCTAACTCTCCATTTAATAACTCTCCTCTCCTATTTTTAACTGACAAATCCATTTGTTCTCTAGGCTTTCTTAACTTGTTAATCTCACTCCAAAACTTTTTCTTATTTTCAACAAAATTTGTTGATAACATCTCACCCACTCTCTCATTTGCTCTCTTTTTACATTGCTTCACCACTCTCTTAACCTCTCTCTTTTTCTCCATATACTCTTCCCTCCTTGCATCACTTCTACTTTGTAAAAACTTCTCATATGCTAACTTTTTCTCCCTTACTACTCTCTTTACATCATCATTCCACCAATCGCTCCTCTTCCCTCCTGCACCCACTTTCCTGTAACCACAAACTTCTGCTGAACACTCTAACACTACATTTTTAATCCTACCCCATACCTCTTCGACCCCATTGCCTATGCTCTCATTAGCCCATCTATCCTCCAATAGCTGTTTATATCTTACCCTAACTGCCTCCTCTTTTAGTTTATAAACCTTCACCTCTCTCTTCCCTGATGCTTCTATTCTCCTTGTATCCCATCTACCTTTTACTCTCAGTGTAGCTACAACTAGAAAGTGATCTGATATATCTGTGGCCCCTTTATAAACATGTACATCCTGAAGTCTACTCAACAGTCTTTTATCTACCAATACATAATCCAACAAACTACTGTCATTTCGCCCTACATCATATCTTGTATACTTATTTATCCTCTTTTTCTTAAAATATGTATTACCTATAACTAAACCCCTTTCTATACAAAGTTCAATCAAAGGGCTCCCATTATCATTTACACCTGGCACCCCAAACTTACCTACCACACCCTCTCTAAAAGTTTCTCCTACTTTAGCATTCAGGTCCCCTACCACAATTACTCTCTCACTTGGTTCAAAGGCTCCTATACATTCACTTAACATCTCCCAAAATCTCTCTCTCTCCTCTGCATTCCTCTCTTCTCCAGGTGCATACACGCTTATTATGACCCACTTCTCGCATCCAACCTTCACTTTAATCCACATAATTCTTGAATTTACACATTCATATTCTCTTTTCTCCTTCCATAACTGATCATTTAACATTACTGCTACCCCTTCCCTTGCTCTAACTCTCTCAGATACTCCAGATTTAATCCCATTTATTTCCCCCCACTGAAACTCTCCTACCCCCTTCAGCTTTGTTTCGCTTAGAGCCAGGACATCCAACTTCTTTTCATTCATAACATCAGCAATCGTCTGTTTCTTGTCATCCGCACTACATCCACGCACATTTAAGCATCCCAGTTTTATAAAGTTTTTCTTCTTCTCTTTTTTAATAAATGTATACAGGAGAAGGGGTTACTAGCCCATTGCTCCCGGCATTTTAGTCGCCTCATACGACACGCATGGCTTACGGAGGAAAGATTCTTTTCCACTTCCCCATGGACAATAGAAGAAATAAAAAAGAACAAGAGCTATTTAGAAAAAGGAGAAAAACCTAGATGTATGTATATATATATATGCATGTGCGTGTCTGTGAAGTGTGACCAAAGTGTAAGTAGGAGTAGCAAGATATCCCTGTTATCTAGCGTGTTTATGAGACAGAAAAAGAAACCAGCAATCCTACCATCATGCAAAACAGTTACAGGTTTTTGTTTCACAGTCATCTGGCAGGACGGTAGTACTTCCCTGGGTGGTTGCTGCCTACCAACCTACTACACACTTTTGTAGCACTACACATGTAAACGTAGATCTGCTTGGACCGTTTACGGGTTAAAATCACTTGAAATTTTGGAGTTTCCAGACATAATGGAGAGACACGGTGCTTATGGAGCTCACGGAGAGTGTGAACAAACCAGGTGGGGCGTGGTGACTGTACTATTAGAAAGTCAGGTGGGGGGAGCCGTATAGCGAGTTTTGGTCATAATTTGAAATGTCCGTATTAGTGGAACGCCGTAAAGCGTGGCCCAGGTAGATCTGTTTGTGACTTGATAAAGTCCACTGTGTGGGTGATATGATGTCAATAAAGGATCTCATTATGCTGCATTTTTGTCTTTTTCTATTTCTCTCCTTCCTTAGAGTGGTGAAGTTAAGTTTATTTAGGTACAGATACACATAAGTACAATTATCATTTATAGTTTAACATATGTGTAAATTACATAGGATAACTCAAAAAACTCAAAGTGACTTATTTCCATTGGGGTCCTTGTAATATCTTATTATTTAAAACCTAGCAGTAAGGTTCAGTAGGAATCAGTCATGTTACTTACCAGCCAACAGTGTTGTTCAGGTGAATGTACTAACACTATTGTCTCCCTTAGAGAGGATCATGTTACATACCAGCCAACAGTGTTGTTCAAGCGCACTAAGCATCACAAGGGTTCCATCTACTGCCTGGCCTGGAGTCCCTTAGGGGACCTGGTGGCCACTGGCTCCAACGACAAAACTGTCAAGCTCATGAGGTTCAACCCAGACTCGTGCAATATGGATGGTACGTAAAAGAATTTTTTACACGTGTAGTGTAGAATTTTGCATCTTGTTGGGCAGAGAATAAATCTTTGAGGTAGTAGTTAGCTGGAGAATATAAAGATGTATTTAGTAGCTCATATCTTTGTGCACTTGAAGATAATTCTCAAATATTTTACTAATTCCCCAAATATTTCCACCTGACAGACAGTGATGAAGAAGAAAGTTCTCAGAGTAAGATCTTGCTGTATCTTTTCCTATTTTCTTGTATAAGTCATAATAGGACTTTTATATCTATCAATAGAAGAAATAGATCTCAGCATGTATAGTACAGTTATTCCTTAATGCTTTACTGGTCAGACATATCCTGAGAGATGTTTGCCACAAATTATTACAGTACAAAACTGTAAATAATTTTTATATTAAATGTAGAGCACAATATTAATAAGCCTTTTTTTTATTAATCTTCCTTATCTTTTTTCTTAGGGATGTTTTTCTAGAGGTTCAGACATACATGACAGACTAAACACAAATTCATTTAGTAACAAAGACTACACTAGTTGATTTTTGTATTTCCTCAAAAGCATCCATTTGGCATTTATAAAAGACTGAGCATACTCTGGGTTTTTTTGGCTGGCATTAATGAAGTAGGCTGATGGTAAACTTACATCACTTCAGTGAAGTTTCGAGCTTTAATCCGATGTCCTAATGATGGTGTGAATGTCAGTCCTTTTCTGTGGTTTGACTCGAGGAAGGATGAACTGTCATTCTCACGAACATCATTCCGTTACTCCATTGAATTAGTACTACACACATTCATTTATTCCGAATTTTCATCACCTAATCTGACATGTTGCAGGAAACCAGTCCTTAAAATCCTGAGAGTGTGATTGATCTCAGTATTTTAGATACAGATATAACATTATATTACATAGTGTACTGTGTTTTTGTCTGGCAGTCATAATATTATCAACTGGAAAAATGTTCTTCAGTGTCAAGTCCCTCAGATTACTCGCCCTGGCATATACCCTTGACTGTTTTCTATAGTTTCCCTATTCCCTCAGCCCAGCCTTGGACCAGGCTTGTCTGGTGCTTTGCCTGGTCAACCAGGTTGTTGCTGCTGGTGGCCCATTAGCCCAGATTTTTACACATTTAGTATTCTTAATGTTATGTAGCGGTTTGTGCATTTGTTTTTATTTATACTTTCCCATATTTCTTTATTTTGATGAAGTTTTTTTACCGAACTGGACTAGTTTACAGTACCTCTTATACAACTGGACCAGTTAACTAATCAACAGTACCTCCAGGCCTGGTGGCTAAAGCTCCCGCTTCACACACGGAGTGCCCGGGTTCGATTCCCGGCGGGTGGAAACATTTCGACACTATTGTCCTGTTCACCTATCAGCAAATAGGTACCTGGGTGTTATTCGACTGGTGTGGGTCGCATCCTGGGGGACAAGATTGAGGACCCCAATGGAAATAAGTTAGACAGTCCTCGATGACGCACTGACTTTCTTGGGTTATCCTGGGTGGCTAACCCTCCGGGGTTAAAAATCCGAACGAAATCTTATCTCTTATCTTACAATTGGACCAGTTAACTAATCAACAGTACCTCTTATACAATTGGACCAGTTAACTAATCAACAGTACCTCTTGTACAATTGGACCAGTTAACTAATCAACAGTACCTCTTGTACAATTGGACCAGTTAACTAATCAACAGTACCTCTTGTACAATTGGACCAGATAACTAATCAACAATACCTCTTGTACAATTGGACCAGTTAACTAATCAACAGTACCTCTTGTACAATTGGACCAGTTAACTAATCAACAGTACCTCTTATACAATTGGACCAGTTAACTAATCAACAGTACCTCTTGTACAATTGGACCAGATAACTAATCAACAATACCTCTTGTACAATTGGACCAGTTAACTAATCAACAGTACCTCTTGTACAATCAGACCAGATAACTAATCAACAATACCTCTTGTACAATTGGACCAGTTAACTAATCAACAGTACCTCTTGTACAATTGGACCAGTTAACTAATCAACAGTACCTCTTGTACAATTGGACCAGTTAACTAATCAACAGTACCTCTTATACAATTGGACCAGTTAACTAATCAACAGTACCTCTTGTACAATTGGACCAGATAACTAATCAACAATACCTCTTGTACAATTGGACCAGTTAACTAATCAACAGTACCTCTTGTACAATCGGACCAGATAACTAATCAACAATACCTCTTGTACAATTGGACCAGTTAACTAATCAACAGTACCTCTTGTACAATTGGACCAGTTAACTAATCAACAATACCTCTTGTACAGTTGGTCAAATTCAAATTAATTTTTTTATTTCCACCTGATGCATTGTACAAAATTGATTATTATTATTATTATTATTATTATTATTATTATAAATTTGTGCACACATACAGAGGTACAAAGAAAAAAAAAATACAGATAAGAGCAGTATGCCAAAGCCACTTATACTATGCATAGCATTACGGGCTGGCTTAAAATTAACTTAAGATTAACTAAGCAATGATGAAGTCAGTGATAAAACATTAATGTAAACAGATTACTATAAAGCACAAGTGAGTATTACAAAGACAGGTCATATGAAGGATTCTGTAAGGTAGTGTATTTAAAAATAATAAAGTTAGATTCGGTTTTAGGTTTAACATTTATGTGATATAATTGTGAGAAACATTTAAGATATACAATTTATAAGGTTCAGTTATTCAGTATTTATTTGGTTTTGGGTGAGTAAGTGATCTTTGAGTAGAGACTTGAATTTATAAACAGGTAGTGTTTCTTTTATATTTACAGGTAATGAATTCCAGATTTTAGGGCCTTTTATGTGCATTGAGTTTTTGCATAGTGTGAGATGAACACGAGGAACATCAAAGAGTGATCTGTGCCTTGTGTTATGGTCATGTGTTCTGTTGAGGTTGGCAAGGAGATGTTTGAGGGGAGGGTTAATATCAGAGTTGAGTGTTCTATGTATGTAATAGGTGCAGTAATAAGTATGGATGTTTTGTATGGTGAGTAGGTTTAGTGTATTGAATATTGGTGGAGTGTGCTGCCTGTAGTGAGAATTTGTTATCATTCTAACTGCAGCCTTTTGTTGGG
This sequence comes from Cherax quadricarinatus, assembly GCF_038502225.1. Classification (NCBI taxonomy): domain Eukaryota; kingdom Metazoa; phylum Arthropoda; class Malacostraca; order Decapoda; family Parastacidae; genus Cherax; species Cherax quadricarinatus. The sequence goes on from NC_091386.1 coordinate 8,230,468, forward strand.
TAATTAGTGGTCTGAGATGGTTAATTGTTGTTGAGCCCCATGCACAAATTCCATAGGTGAGATAGGGGTAAATAAGAGAGTGATATAGGGCCAGGAGGGCTGACTGTGGAACATAGTACCGTATCTTCGATAGTATGCCTACAGTCTTGGAAATTTTCTTAGAAATTTGTTGTATATGTGTATGAAATTTGAGTCTATTATCAAGGTGGATTCCTAAGAATTTTCCCTCTGTTAGCTTTGTGATAGGTGATCCGTTTATCATTATGTTAAGAGGGACATCTGTAGCTCTGTTACCAAACTGAATGAAGTAGGTTTTGTCAATGTTTAGTGTAAGTTTGTTAGTCCTCATCCAGGTAGATATTTTCTGTAATTCGGTATTTACAGTATTGGCTAGTGTGACTGGGCTCGGGTGAGAGAAGACGTATGTAGTGTCATCTGCAAATAGTGTGGGTTTGAGTAATTGCGAAGCATTTGGAAGGTCATTTATGTATAGGAGAAAGAGAAGAGGGCCAAGGACACTTCCCTGTGGGACACCAACTGTAATTGGTTGCGCAGAAGAGTTTGCCCCATTTGCGTACACATATTGGCTTCTGTTGCTGAGGTATGACTTGAGGTAGTTGAGGGAGTGCCCTCTTATACCATAGTGTGACAATTTTACGTGGAGCAAGTCATGGTCAACTGTATCAAAAGCTTTACGTAAGTCAATGAAGATCCCCAGTGGGAGTTCTTTTTTCTCTATTGCAGTGTATATATGTTCTAGCATGTGTATAATAGCATCATTAGTATTTTTATTAGGCCTGAATCCAAATTGGCAGGGGTTGAGTATGTTTTGGGAGATAAGGTAGGAGTAGATTCGTTTATGAATTAATTTTTCGAAGATTTTTGAGAGAGGGTGTAAGTTGGATATTGGCCTATAGTTATTCAACTCTGTTTGGTCTCCTCCTTTGTGGATCGGGGTGACCCTTGCTATTTTGAGTACTGTAGGGAAGGTGGAGGATTCAATGGATTTGTTAAAGAGTGTTGCAATGATTGGAGATAGCACTTGTGACACTTTTTTGTATATAAAGGGTGGTAAGGTACTTAAATCTCCTGCCTTGTTTTTTAGTGCATTGATAATAAGGGAGACTTCGTATGGGTTAGTCGGAGCTAGGAACAGTGTGTTCGGGTAGTTGCCGGTGAGGTAGTCATTTGGTGGGGTATCTGAGCTTGGGATTTTATTGGCAAGGTTTTGTCCTATAGTGGAGAAGAAATCATTGAGTCTGTTTGCTGTTTCTGTTGGTGGGAGTTGGGGTTCATCTGATTTTGCTAATTTTATTTCGCTATTTCGTGATATCTTTTTTGTTCCCAGAATTTCTGATAGGGTTTTCCAGGTCTTTTTTATATCACCTCGTAAGTTGGATAATCTGTTCTCATAATACAATTTTTTTGCCCTTCTTATCAGGCTGGTTAGGATTGACGAGTAACGTTTTGTTTGGTCTCTGGTTATGTGACCCATTCTGTACTGTTTTTCATATTGGTGTTTTGTATTTATGGATTTGAGAATGCTGGGTGTTAGCCAGGGACTGTTCAGTCCCTGGCTAACGCAGATAAAGTCCCTGGTTATACAGAGCATTTCTGGCTATCTTAACATAAGACTAAAATAACATTAAAATTGCACATATTTGTACCATATAAGATTATAGATTTGCACACTAAAATTCCCTTCACATGACAATAAGAGCACCTAGCCTATGCTATTTTCTTTTTTGATATGCTGGCCATCTCCCACCAAGGCAGGGTGACCTGAAAAAGACCTGGACCTGCTCAGCGGGTGAGACCAGGACTGTAACAATGATCACTTCCTTGTTCCAGTCGACCAAACTCATAGCTATTTCTTTAGAACTCCATTTATTCTATCGATTTAGTACAAGAAACTGCCCATTTACCGATTTCAACTACTCAATAACGTAGTCAGAAATTTGCAATTTAGCCAATTTCACAAAAATTAAAAAATATGACAATTTCAAAATAGGGTCCAGAATGAACAATGCAGACATTCCTGGTTCTAAAATAACATTTTCTTTGTTCATCAGTCACGTCTCCAGGCCCCTCTGATATTACTCTTGCTTTCTCTTTTGAATTTTTATTCAAACAAAAAATAGAAGATTTACTGTTATGCAGACTACTGCAATATTGTAATAATTGTATAAATAATGTCAACCATTCATGACTGTGTGTTAGAATGGCTAGTTGGTCACTTATTGGACAATGACATCATTTGTTTAGTTTTGAACATCAGCAAAAATCAAACATTTCCCCTATTTTGAGCTCCATTTCCAGATTCTTTTCATAGTAAAACCAATCAAAATCACCTCTACTTCTATAATATGTTTTCCATTCTATCAAATAAGACCAAGAAAATTAGAATACAACCATAAATACTATACGAAAATAGACCACAAAGTCGGCATTTTAATTAAAAAAACGGTCAGAGTTTTTTTTTCTCATTATGCACTGCATGCTCCAGGATTTTTTTTATATGGTACACACTGACCACACAGACCCATTCTCTCACATGTGGGCCTACCAGCTTTTTCCTGCTTGATTTGAAGTATGATTTGAGTATGTATATATACGTTAAACACGGTGGCTCGTAAGACATATATATATATGACCAAAACAGTCAAAGGGTTAAAATTTATTCAGCTAATTTAAAATCAAAATTACAATAAAAGTTGCATAAGAATAAAAAATTACAGTAGGAGTGATACTAGTTACTTGAATTAATACAAAATATGATGTAATATATGGGAGCTGAAGAAAGCAGAACTACAACAGGGAGAGAAGTGGATAAAAAACAATTTTTCATGATTTGTTAGACATAATAAATTGCTGTCAGGATCACATTAAGGTAAGGAGGATCTTTTTAACAGTAGCTTTAAAATGGTTGGTAGATAGGGAACCTTTGTAATCTTAAGAACATAAGAAAAGAGGAACACTGCAGCAGGCTTATTGGCCCATATTGGGCAAGTTGAACTTACTAACAAAAATATTTGCCCGACCCATTTTCTTCAGGCAAATAATTCCAGATTTTGGGTCTTTTATGGGCATTGAGTTTTTATGCAGGTTGACCCAGACACAGGGAATATAAGAGATTTTTGAGTCATGAGTTCTGTTCCAGCTGTCAAGAAAGAGTTTCAGAGCAGGATTACTGTTAGAATTGATTGTCCTGTACAGTAGTACCTCGGTACTCAAACTTAATTTGTTCCAGAAGGCTGTTCGAGTACTGAACGAATTTTTCCCTAAGGAATAATGTAATGGTTGGCTGTTAACACTAATTTTCTTAGGCCCCGTGATGACTTATTTATACAAATACAGTGGAATCTCAGTTTTCGTATGCCCTAGCTGGAGAAAATTCTGTATAAAATGTATTCTTTGTTAATATTTTTGGGTGTCTGGAGTGGAACCAATTAATCCTTTCCAGACACCCAAAAATATTAATATAAAATACATTTTATAAAGAATTTTTTCCAAGAATTTTCTTCAACTAGGGCATATGAAAACCGAGGTTCCACTGTAATATAATAAAATGTGAAGAAACACAGAATAGTTTACAGTAAAGTTCTGGCAGGTCGTGTTTGTTTGGTTGAGGACCAAGCAAATGGTCGACTACCGAGCGATCTTTTACCAAACAAAGATTTTGAATACCAAATTGTTTGAATTGGGAGCTGTTCGAGTACCGAGATACTACTGTACAGTGGTCCCTCAATAATCATCCAGCCTGAAAGTCGTCCATTTCGGAAATAGTCCTGTCTTTTCGTCAAAATATTGGCTCAGAAATGGTCCGGTAACTTGCTAATAGTTTCGTCCCGGATGCGTACTCAGGGTCTGAGCGGCCTCGAGCCGCCTCGGCCTTTCCTTCCCAGCCAGTGTGCCATTGTTTACCAGTGAGCGACGGTCCCCTCACGTGCTCCAGCGAAATATTTCATTTATTTTAGTGCTTGCAAGTTATTTAAGTGCTAAATAAGCTACCATGGCTCCAAAGAAAGCTCCTAGTGCCAAGCCTTTGGTAAAGAAGGTGAGAAATACAATCGAATTTAAGAAAAACATCATTGAACAATATGATAGTGGCGTACGTGTGGGCGAACTGGCCAGGATGTATAACAAATCCCGTACAACCATATCTTCCATCATAGCCAAGAAAAAGGAAATCAAGGATGCTGTTGTTGCAAAGGGGGTAAATATGCTGACAAAAATGAGATCACCAGTACTCGAAGATGTTGAGAAGTTATTATTGGTGTGGATAAATGATAAACAATTAGCAGGAGACAGTCTTATGACGTCGCTTATTTGTGAAAAGGCTAGGCAGTTGCATGACGATTTGGTAAAGAAATTGCCTGCAACTAGTGATGATGTGAGTGAATTTAAGGCCAGCAAAGGCTGGTTTGAGAGATTTAAGAACCGTACTGGCATACACAGTGTGGTAAGGCATGGTGAGGCTGCCAGTTCGGACCACAAGGCGGCTGAAATATATGTGCATGAATTCCAGGAGTACATAGAGGCTGAAGGACTGAAACCTGAACAAGTGTTCAATTGTGACGAAACAGGCCTCTTTTGGAAGAAAATGCCAAAGAGGACCTTCATTACACAAGAGGAAAAGGCAATGCCAGGGCACAAGCCTATGAAAGACAGGCTGACGCTAATGTTCTGTGCTAATGCTAGTGGGGATTTCAAAGTGAAGCCATTACTAGTGTACCATTCTGAAAATCCCAGAGTGTTCAGGAAAAACAATGTTATGAAGAGTAAATTGTGTGTGTTTTGGAGATCTAATAGTAAGGCATGGGTCACGAGGGACATTTTCGTCGAGTGGTTCAATGAAGTGTTTGGCCCTAGTGTGAAGAATTACCTCCTGGAAAAGAAATTGGATCTCAAGTGCCTCCTAGTAATGGACATTGCACCTGCTCATCCTCCAAACTTGGATGACCTAATTCTGAAGGAGTTTGGGTTCATCACAGTAAAGTTCTTGCCCTCGAATACCACTCCTCTCCTCCAGCCCATGGACCAGCAGGTCATTGCAAACTTTAAAAAACTCTACACCAAAGCAATGTTTGAAAGGTGCTTGAATGTGACGTCAGACACTCACTTGACCCTACGAGATTTTTGGAAAGAACATTTCAGTATTCTCCATTGCGTAAGCCTTATAGGTAAGGCTTGGGAGGGAGTGACTACCAGGACTTTGAACTCTGCTTGGAGAAAATTGTGGCCAGATTGTGTCCACAAGAGGGATTTTGAAGGGTTTGGGGCTGACCCTGATGAGCCTATGTCAGTTGTTAAATCCATTGTGGCACTGGGGACTTCCATGGGGTTGGATGTGAGTTTGGAGGATGTGGAAGAGTTGGTGGAGGACCACAACAAAGAGCTAACTACTGAGGAGCTGCAAGAGCTTTAGCAAGAACAGCAACAGATGGCAGCTCTGAATCTTGCTGCAGAGGAGGAGGAAGAGAGATGGAGGAAGGTGCCTTCTTCAGAAATTAAGGAGATTTTTGAAATGTGGGGTAGGATGGAAAGATTTATGGAGAAACATAACCCAGAGAAGGATGTTGCAAGCCATATTGGCAACTTGTACAGTGACAGAGTCTTGGCCCATTTTAGGGAAGTTTTAAAGAGACGCCAGAAACAGAGCTCTCTGGACAGTTTTTTTGCGAGACAGGACTCCAGTGACTCTCAAGGTGGTCCTAGTGGCATTAAGAAACAGAGAAGAGAAGTAGCCCCAGAAAAGCAATTGGTACCCGAGGTGTTGATGGAAGGGGATTCCCCTTCCAAACAGTAATTCATGCAGCCAGTCTCATTCTCCAGTCTTCCATACACAAAGAAGAATCGCCAATAAAGGTAAGCGTTATTCTGTTAATGTTTAATTCATCATGTGCCACTGTATTGTTTATGTACTACATCTATATTTCATGTGAAAAAAATTTTTGTTTTAATACTTCTGGGTGTCAGGAACGGATTAATTGAATTTACATTATTTCTTATGGAGAAAATTGATTCGTAAATCGTCCATTTCGATAATAGTCCCACTTCCAGGAACAGATTATGGACGATTATTGAGGGACCACTGTATATGTAATAGGCACAGTAGTACAAGCAACTATTATGTGTATTGAGTAAGTTTAAACTTTTGAAGAGGGGGGGGGAGGGTGTATCTGGTACCAGACTGAGTGATCAATCACACAGCTGCTTTTTGTTGAATTATTATTGGCTTTAGGGGATTTGCTGTAGTTGATCACTGATTCAAGGTGCTCCTACTTCCATTGCTCTGCAGTTACAATATTGACACTTTGGAACCATTAATTGACTTACACTGCTGATCAGCTGTTATGATTATTGTAAATATTCAGACAAAAATTATATTAAATGCAGCCTCTCCTCACTTAACAACGGAGCTCCGTTCCTAAGATCACGTCGGTAAATGAATTCGTCACTAAATGAGGAGCATACTATAATGGTAGTGGGTTTGTGTCAACCATCTTTGATGTTGTTTTAATGTTACCTTTGCACCATTTATAACATTTCTGGTATATTTTTAAATGTTTATACAGCATTGGCCTGGTGGTTAACGGTCTCGCTTCACACGGCGAGGGCCTGGGTTCGATTCCCAGCCAAAGTAGAAACATTGGGCGTGTTTCTTTCCACCTGTTGTCTATGTTCCCCATCAGTAAAATGGGTACCTGGGTGTTAGCCGACTGGTGTGGGTCGCATCCTGGGACACTGACCTAATTTGCCCGACATGCAGAGCATAACAAGGGGCTTTCTATGTAGTAGTATGTCATTGTTGTCAGCTAGGCCTGTATACCATGTACATGTACTTGTAGTAAATAAAGATATTATTATATTATTATTGTACTGTATATTGTAATAAACAGAATTGAGGAAACCGGCTCTAATATACATTATTTAGGTATGAATACTGGTCAGAGAGCCCATTGTAAGTCCGAGTAGTCGGTAAACGAGTACGTCGCTAAGTGAGGAGAGGCTGTACATAATTTTCTCATTTTTTTACCAAATGTATTCATAGTTTGCATATGTTTATGTCATGCATGTATGGAGAGCTCATATTTGTTTGATAAAAATTGGTCAAGAACTGTAGATTTAATTTACAACCTCTCCTCACTTACCGACATACTCGTTTACCGACGACTCAGACTTATGACAGGCTCTCTGACCAGTATGCATACCTAAAAAATGTATATAAGAGCTGATTTCTTCTATTATGTTTATTACAATATACAGTACACTACTGTATAAACATTTAAAAATATACTTAAAATTTTGTAAATGATGCAAAGGTGACATTAAATCAATATCAAAGATCGCTGACACAAACCCACTACCATTATAGTATGCTCCTTGCTTAGCAACGAATTCGTTTACCAACGTGATCTTAGGAACAGAACTCCGTTGGGTTATGGTAGACACTGTTGACCACTACCTGTGTACTGGACCTGCTCAGCGGGTGAGACCAGGACTGTAACAATGATCACTGGCCGGGGGGACAGGTAAAGGTGAGGCCAAGGGGGACACTATTGCTTCTGAATATGTAATTGCTGGAAACTTTATTAATGCAGCAGCATCTTATTATTCTTTAATTAGACCTAGATTGAAAGTAAATATGCATATATATATGTATTAGGGAAGCTTTTCTTTTTCTAAGAAAGAGATGCATGCATGCTTCAATTTTTTTTTTTTTTTTTTTTTTTTTTTTTTTTTTTTTTTTTTTTTTTTTTTTTTTTTTTGAGGTAGCATGTCACCAGTGGTGGTTTTCTCAGTTATAATACAAATATACAGAGTGTCAGAGGTCAGATGAGCCTAGGCTAAAAGTGGGGTGACATGTTACAGGTAACACGTACTGCACTTCCTTCATCACTTCATCATTTCCTTCTTCACATCCTTCTTCACTTCATTCTTCACTTCATTCTTCACTTCATCGCCAGCTGCAGAAAACATACAGCATGTAGTCTCAATAGCAATGTTGACTCTAGAGAGAAAACACCAGTCAAATACAGTGGACCCCCGGTTAACGAACTTTTTTCATTCCAGTAGTATGTTCAGGTGCCAGTACTGACCGAATTTTTTCCCATAAGGAATATTGTGAAGTAGATTAGTCCATTTCAGACCCCCAAACATACACGTACAAACGCACTTACATAAATACACTTACATAATTGGTCGCATTCGGAGGTAATCGTTATGCGGGGGTCCACTGTATATTGTTCTGCCTGTTAGCAATGTAGCATCCATTGTAACCATGAAATGAGAGGCAGTCGCGTGAAAAATAGCTACGATGTCTTTGACCACTCTCAGAGATTTAGTAAAGTACAAACAATCTGACAGTACAGTTATAATTGTAGGACTCTGTCATATCTTGTAGAGGGTGTGACAAGAAATATAGAGAACAATGCAGCAAGCTCTCTTAAAGATGTACATGACCACATCGACCAGAACAGTGTTTGTGTTTTAACACTGGAGCAAGCTTGCCGACCTCATGAAATTTGGAGAGCTCATGCTAGTTATACGTGAAAATAACTTATGTGAATATGTAATTAGATGATACCAGCCAGCAAGGTCACACCTGCTGCCTCCATTATGTGGGAGCAGGACCTGCCAGGCATTGCATGACACAAACCTGCAGCATGAACTACTGCATTCACATACAGTGGACCCCCGCATAGCGACCTTAATCCGTGCAAGAGGGCTGGCTGTTATGCGAAATGTTCGGTATGCGAATGAATTTTCCCCATAAGAAATAATGGAAATCAAATTAATCCGTGCAAGACACCCAAAAGTATGAAAAAAAAATTTTTTACCACATGAAATATACATTTTCCTACACACAAAGAGAAGGATACATGCACAATAGTAGAGTAGTACATGCACAATATATATTGTGCATGTACTAGTCTACTAAATGAAGAATAAATGACACTTACCTTTATTGAAGATGCAGCAATGACTGATGAGACACTGTGTCCTGGGAGTGCCTTTTCCTCCTGAGTACTGTAGGTCCTGTTTGGTATTTTCTTCCAGAACAGGCCTTATCACACTGTGTATGTCACTACGATTCTTAAATCTCTCAAACCAACCTTTGCTGGCTCTAAATTCACCAATATGAGCACTAGTTCCAGGCATTTTCCCTGTTCACCTGGGTGTTAGTCGACTGGTGTGGGTTGCATCCTGGGAGACAAGATTAAGGACCCCAATGGAAATAAGTTAGACAGTCTTCGATGACACTTACTTTTTTGGGCTATCCTGGGTGGCAAATCCTCTGGGGTTAATTGTTTCTTGGTATTCTCAATAAGCCACACCAACAGCGGTGCTACAGCAGCAGCAGCAGCTGACGGTGGTACAGCAGCAACAGACGATGCTACAGCAGCAGCAACAGTTACACAGCAATGACTACAGCAGCAGAAGACGATGCTAGCAGCAGCAGCACTGACGATGGTACAGCAGCAGCAGACGATGCTACAGCAGCAGACGAGCTACAGCAGCACTGACGATGATGCTACAGCAGCAGCAGCAGCAGATGATGCTACAGCAGCAGCAGCAGCTGACGGTGGTACAGCAGCAACAGACGATGCTACAGCAGCAACAGACGATGCTACAGCAGCAGCAGATGATGCTACAGCAGCAACTGACGATGTTACAGCAGCAGCAGATGATGCTACAGCAGCAGCAGACGGTACTACAGCAGCAGGAGCAGCTGACGGTGGTACAGCAGCAGCAGCTGACAGTGCAGCAGCAGCTGACAGTGCAGCAGCAGCTGACGGTGGTACAGCAGCAGCAGCAGCTGTACCACCAATAGTAGCGATGGTTGATTGGGGTTTATTATACAACCTGGCCAGCTCGGAGACACGCACTCCACTTTCATACTTATCAATGATCTTTTTCTTCATCTCCATAGTAATTCTCACCCTTATTGCTGTAGGGTTGGCACTAGAAGCTTTCTTGGGGCCCATGGTCACTTATTTTCCAGAAAAAAATCACCAAAAACACTGTAATAATACGAAATGTTCCGATTGTATGCTTGGATGTTACCGCGGAGGCTGGCTGGTAAACAATGCCACCGGCGGAACATGTGAGCGTGGCTCAGGCCGCACATTGGACGCGTCTCGGACGAAGGGCGCTGAGCGGGTTTTTGGGCGGTATGCGAGGCAAAATTTTAGCGATCAAAGCGTCCGGTATGCGGATTGTCCGTTATGCAAGGCGTCCGGTATGCGGGGGTCCACTGTATTTGACTTGCCAGTATTTAAGATTACCCAATTTGTTACCTGTAATATAACTCTTAAGTTGTAATAACACTTCTTCTTTCAACAAACCGGCCATATCCCACTGAGGTGGGGTGGCCGAAAAGGAAAGAGGAAAGTGTCTCCTTTTAAATTTAGTAATATATACAGGAGAAGGGGGTTACTAGCCCCTTGCACCCGGCATTTTAGTCACCTCTTACGACACACATGGCTCGCAGAGAAAGAATTCTGCTACGCTTCCCCATGGAGGACTTCCTCATTGCAAATAAATCACAGAATGGGTGGGGATTGAACCCATTTCAAGCCAGACCTAAAACTACCAGTCCAGTGTTTTGTCCACTGGACTATGTTGGCCTAATAAGATTCATCCAACAAGGTATATTTCTGTATACCATAGCGAGGTTACCAAGGGCCACCGCTGTGACCACAAATGCTGCTTTTAGAGACAAACTTCAAGCTAGCATAGCTCAAGTCATGAGTCATGATAATGACCTTGATGGGACTTGAGCTAGAGCACACCACACCTATGCTAGTGTGACATCTGTCTGTAAAAACCTGCATTTATGGTCACAGTGGTGGCCAGTGCTTGCCTTCCTATTGTGTATAGGAATATACCTTGTTTAATGAATTTTATTTGGCCACTTTGGTCTAGTAGGAGCAAGGGGCTAGTAACCCCTTCTGTATATATTACTAAATGTAAAGGGAGAAACTTTTGTTTTTCTTTTTGGGCCACCCCGCCTCGGTGGAATGAGGTCAGTGTGTTGAAAGAAAGAAAGACTTTGGTCTAGTAGCTAACACACTAGCCTGCCTTTTTTAAGGATTAACTTACCATGGGTTCAAAACCTCACCCATTCTCTAATTTTTGTTTAATGTCACTCCACTTTTAACCTGTGCTCATCTGACCTCTTGCATTATATACAGTAATACTTGTTCTAGCATCTCTGTATTTCATCTGAAGTAGCAACTAGCGGTGAAACATTTCCTCAATAAATGTCCTGAACTGTACATGTGTACTTGTATCTATGTGCTCATTCACAGTGGTTGCTTTGCATTGTGTAATATCACAGTAAACAGGTGATATCATACAATGCAAAGCAATCACTGTGAAAAGATAGTGAAATTCCAAGTGCTTTTGTGATTTCTCACATTATTGAGGACATGTAAAAATAATAGAGCAGCTGAAGGCTATATTAGGTTGATATATCACCTTGCAGTCATGTTCGACATTACACCTGTCCCGTTATGATGAGGGTGGGAACCTATAAAAACTTACTGTTTGCAATAGAAAAAAATATATTTCATTTAGGCCACATAGGATATATACATTTTGAGATGTATGTCCCATAGAATGAAAGAGGGTAAATCAGCTTGGATTGATGGGATCAAGACAGATATGTTAAAGCAGGTTGGGATATAGTTTTTAAGTGGTTGATGCTTTCAATTAATTAATGTATGAAAGATGGGTAGGTACCTAGTGAGTGGCAGACAGCATGCATAGTACCTTTGTATGAAGGTAAAGGGGATAGAGTGTAAGAATTATAGGGAAATAAACCTGTTTATAAATGGCTTACAAAACTGACAAGTTGATAAGTGAGACACTTGTGTAACATTTGGGAATCTTTATTCTGGAAATAGTGACTTCTTCAGTCCAATGCTGAGAAAGGTGTAAGGTGGGGGATGGGGGGTTGAGGCAATCAGTCCCTCAGCTTAGAGTCAATGTGTTGTGATAAAAGGAGGTTTTGTGTGTGAGAGGCTTGGACTTACAGCAAGCACACGTGAGCGTGTTAGATAGGAGCGAATGGAGACAATGGTTTTTATGACTTGGCATGCTGTTGAAGTGTGAGCAAAGTAACATTTATGAAAGGATTCAGGGAAACCAGTTAACTGTACTTGAGTCCTGGAAGTGGGAAGTACAGTACCAGCACTCTGAAGGAGGGGTGGAGATGTGTTGCAGTTTTTTTACTGTGGTATCAGCTTGCCTCAGGCAAGACAGTGATGGAGTGAGTGATGACGAAGGTATTCCTTCTTTTTCGGATCACTCTACCTTGGCAGGGAATGGCCAGTGTATTAAAAAATCTCATAGTTTGTATGTACCAAGAGTTAACTCTAACTCCTACTTTGAAGATTAAAATATTTTTGATTGGTGGTGAAGAAGTGACATGCAGCCTCTACCCAACCACTTAAGTTTTACACCAGTAACCTTATATCAGTGTGGTCTGCAGTGACTGAAATACCAGGTAATACAGTAGTCTCCTTATATCATACATCAGTGTGGTCTGCAGTGACTGAAATACCAGGTAATACAGTAGTCCCCTTATATCATACATCAGTGTGGTCTGCAGTGACTGAAATACCAGGTAATACAGTAGTCCCCCCAAATTCATGGGGGTTATGTTCTAAGACCAGCTGTGAATTTGGAAAAACCGTGAATTCTGGACGCAGTTAAGAAAATGCCCATAATTGCCCATTTATACTTTAAACCCTAAATATGCCCCCAAAACACTTTAATTTAATTTCAAACTCAGCTTCATACATCACCCTTAAAAAAAAGAATGTAAAGATAAGCCCGTTTACAGTACTGTACTGCTATGTCTCCCGCAGTGCTAGAAAGTAAAATACCGATGTTACCCCTGTATGGATTGTAATTCATGCAAGCCTGTTTTCTTTGGTATACTGTAATTCATGCAGCCCCATTTTCTTTGGTATATATATGGTAAATACACAGTAATAATTTAATTAAGCCCTAAATTGCATAAAAAATTATATACATGCATTGCCACGAAAAAAAACCCCAAAAATTCCACAAATTATTAACAAAAAAAGGCACAATACCGTGACTGGAACGATACACAAATAACCCGCACATAAAAGAGAGAAGCTTACGACGACGTTTCGGTCCGACTTGGACCATTGACAAAGTCACACTAACCAGAAGTGGAGCAGGACGGCTATGTATAGGCAGGAAGAGGTGGTGGTAGTAGTAGTAGTAGTAGTACAAGAATTGTATATAATACCGACAAGATGAAATCAAGACACATGCACAACACCCGGGCATCCCCATCGTAGACGTTTCGCCATCCAGCCAGCCACTGGATGGCGAAACGTCCACAACAAAGACAACCAGATGCCGCACATGTGTCTCAATTTCATCAGTAGTTGTAGTAGTAGTAGAAGAAGAAGAGGTAGTAGTAGTGGTAGTGGTAGAAGTGGGAAATAAGGAAGACGAGCCAGTCAAATACAAAGGAAGGGGAGCACTGCAAGAGAGCTAGATGCCCACAGAGGGAGAGCAAGCGCACAGAGGTGCGTGAAAGGGGAAGTGGTGAAATAAATGAAGAAGGAACAGAAACACGAGGCAGGAGAGAGAAAGACAACCCAGAGGAGAAAAGGAAAGAGGAAAGGGGAAGAGGAAGAAGAAGAAAAAGAAAAAGAAAAAATGAGGATTCAGGTTAAGTGTTCTGAAGTTTGGAGCATTTTACAATGTAGTGGGAGAGGAAGGCATCTACAGAGACGAAGCCAGGGCTAAGGTTCATACAAGGAAAGTTGTGTATTAGAGAGGATTCAACTAGATGGCGACTGTTCGAGTTGGAAGTAGGGAAGACAGTTTTAGCAGAAGACCAGTCAATAGGATGGCTATGATCTCTGACGTGACAGAAAAGAGCATTGTTAGTGTCGGCAAGCCTAACACTATTTTCTGTCACGTCAGAGATCATAGCCATCCTATTGACTGGTCTTCTGCTAAAACTGTCTTCCCTACTTCCAACTCGAACAGTCGCCGTCTAGTTGAATCCTCTCTAATACACAACTTTCCTTGTATGAACCTTAGCCCTGGCTTCGTCTCTGTAGATGCCTTCCTCTCCCACTACATTGTAAAATGCTCCTAACTTCAGAACACCCGTGACTTAACCTGAATCCTCATTTTTTCTTTTTCTTTTTCTTCTTCTTCCTCTTCCCCTTTCCTTTTCTCCTCTGGGTTGTCTTTCTCTCTCCTGTCTCGTGTTTCTGTTCCTTCTTCATTTATTTCACCACTTCCCCTTTCACGCACCTCTGTGCGCTTGCTCTCCCTCTGTGGGCATCTAGCTCTCTTGCAGTGCTCCCCTTCTCTTTCTCAAGAAAGTCTCCAGAACAGTAGGCATCCTTTCAAAGATACGGTACTATGTACCCCAAACGGCTCTTCTTGCTCTTTACCACTCTCTCATTTACCCTTACCTCACCTATGGTATTCGTGCATGGGGCTCAACCACAGCAAATCACCTTGAACCTTTAATAACCCAACAAAAAGCTGCAGTGCAATTGATTACCAACTCCTGCACTAGACACCACACTACACTGCTTTTCAAGAGCCTTAACTTACTTAGTATACAAAACATCCACACTTATTATTGTGCCTACTACACACACACAACATTATACTCAAACTCCTCCTTGATAACTGCAACAGAACACACAGGCATAATACAAGGCACAAACCACCCTTCAATATCCCTCGTGTCCATCTCTCCCTATGCAGAAATGCCCCTCGAGGAAGGTTCCTTGATGTTGGTGAGGGGCTCTTGATTTAGTGAATTGGATCTGTGCTCCAGTTCCCCAAATTAAGCCTGAATGCCTTCCACATCCCCCCCCCCCCAGGCACTGTATAATCCTCCGGGTTTAGCGCTTCCCCCTTGATTATAATAATAATAATATGCAGAAATGCAGTGCACATAAAGGGCCCAAAGTTCTAGAATTCATTGCCTGAACACACTAAAGGGCCCCTGCTGCCTGCAAATCAATTTAAGGCCCTACTTAGAAATCACCTCATCACCCAAAATTAACCAGACAAACACTTTGCTTAATACCTACCAGCTACTCAAGAGTTACTCAAAAAAAAAACTCCTAAATAATTTAAGACTGCTCAACTATTTGATCATTAACTTCAAACTTAAAATTGATTCAGTTTCATTGTTTAATATTGTGCTTGATGACTGCACAACCATTTACTCATTACTTCAAACTTAAAAATCTTTCAGTTTCATTGTTTTCAATTGTGCTAAATTGTAATACTGTATTTGATTTTTTTAAACTTTAACAAAACTATAAATATTCTCTACCTAACTTACTAAAGTTATATAGTGTGAACTAGTTAAATATTCAATTTTCTTGTATTCATTGTAACTAACTTAATGACCATATGTAAAATTACTGCACTGTTATTGCCTTATTAATCTTAAGTTAGTCTTAAAGTTGCCCAAAATAATCTGCATATAAAGGGGCTTTTGTTATGTTCACCATATTGTTACACTCCTTTGTACAAACATGTATCATGCTAAAATAAACTTGTCATTGTCATTATCTCTGTGAGGGACCCTGGCATCAGTAACATAGATCTATGTGAGGGACCCTGGCATCAGTAACATAGATCTATGTGAGGGACCCTGGCATCAGTAACATAGATCTATGTGAGGGACCCTGGCATCAGTAACATAGATCTATGTGAGGGACCCTGGCATCAGTAACATAGATCTATGTGAGGGACCCCTGGCATCAGTAACATAGATCTATGTGAGGGACCCTGGCATCAGTAACATAGATCTATGTGAGGGACTCTAGTATCAATAACATTGATCTGTGAGTGACTCTGTCATCAGTAGCATGAATCTATGTGAGGGACTAGTATCGATAACATTGATCTATGTGAGGGATCCTGGCATCAATAACATAGATCTATGTGAGGGACCCTGGTATCAGTAACATAGATCTATGTGAGGGACCCTGGCATCAGTAACATAGATCTATGTGAGGGACCCTGGCATCAGTAACATAGATCTATGTGAGGGACCCTGGCATCAGTAACATAGATCTATGTGAGGGACCCTGGCATCAGTAACATAGATCTATGTGAGAGACTAGTATCAACATCGATCTATGTGAGGGACCCTGGCATCAATAACATAGATCTATGTGAGGGACCCCTGGCATCAGTAACATAGATCTATGTGAGAGACTAGTATCAACATCGATCTATGTGAGGGACCCTGGCATCAATAACATAGATCTATGTGAGGGACCCCTGGCATCAGTAACATAGATCTATGTGAGAGACTAGTATCAACATCGATCTATGTGAGGGACCCTGGCATCAGTAACATAGATTTATGTGAGGGACTAGCATCAACATAGATCTATGTGAGGGACCCTGGCATCAATAACATAGATCTATGTGAGGGACCCTGGTATCAGTAACATAGATCTATGTGATGGCCATTGAAACAGGTTAAGAGGTTGACTGAATTTTTTTTTCTTTCTTTCTCAGCTTTTCAGTTTTATTTTGCTAATAACCTGAGAACACCTCATCCAATCACCCTTAAATTTTCATCACTTGTGCAAGGTATTGAGGACCAAATTACTGGAACAATGAGCATGTTCATGTACACTGTGACCAATGTTATTAAACCCCTTCCCAGCATCCTGGAATGGCTCGGATAACTTTTACAACCCAGAGAGGCATAACTTCAAACGTTCACAAAAGCCGCCTCCTAATTCAACTACGGTGGAGAGTGAAATCCAGATGTGTAGGTGCAGATTTCACCATTTTATGTGTAAAATACGTAGTGTGAAATTTTTATTCCCGTTAATTTTTCAGTTTACGTTTTCTGAATGGCTTCAGTATTTAATGGCTGATGCATCTTAGGGGCAAAATAGTACCTATTAAGTTTTGTTTGCATGCTGGCAAGTTTATTGATGTAGTAAAATAGAAAAAACTTGGAATTGTTGGAATTCGTGCCATAACTGGAGAATCATTCATCAGATTGGCTTCAGATTTTCACCACTGGTGTGGTTACCTGAACACGAGGCTCATACTGCCATACACTGTTTTAAGTCCCAATTTGCCAGTTTTATTGAAAAGTGATATTCATGCCTTGGCATGATAATGGCTTTCTTTGTACTTAAGAAATCAAAATTGTAATTACACATTGTAAACTTTGCAAAGAAATAAAATCTTTTATCTTTAAAGAATGTTTCTTTTGCTTGTCTTCAAAATATTATTGATGATCCTTTCTGTAAAGTAAAAGGACACAAGTGCAACTAATGTGACATTTTATTGTGGCAACGTTTCACTCTCCAGGAGCTTTATCAAGCCATTACAAACAATACATGGACACAGAGGGTATATAAAGGCTCAGAGTGAGGTGTAATACTAGTGAGGTACCATTTCGATGTTCACTAGTGGTGGTAGTGGTAGTAGTAGTAGTAGTAGTAGTGGTAGTAGTAGTAGTAGTAGTAGTAGTAGTAGTAGTAGTAGTAGTAGTAGTAGTGACAAAAGTAATACAATATGGTAGAGCAATTAATTCGTACATGAGTAAAAGGATATAAAAGCTATTACTTGGGTAACATAAAAATAGGTTGGACAAATATAGACTGGAAAGAGGCAGGTTGTTTCAGTGTTCACTCTCTGTAATGTGTTCATTGAGGCGGGTGTCAACACCCGCCTCAATGAACACATTTACACATGTAGGAACGATAACTTGAACAACACCTGTGTACAACACCGAAATTCCACCAATCATCTCATGAAATTCAGAGACGCCCAATTAGTGATCAAAGAAACTAATTTCCGCAGATGCAAGTGCCTCGAATCAGCACTGATCACTGTTTCGAATACAATTAAACAAAACAACGGCAGCTTCACCATCTCCGAAGTCTTAGCAAGAATCCTCCTGAAAACAGTAAACCCTGCCATCACATAGTCTCTCCTGTTATACTACACAAAGCACATTACAGAGAGTGAACACTGAAACAAGCTGCCTCTTACCACTCTGTATTTGTCCAAACTATTTTTATGTTACCCAAGTAATAGCTTTTATATCCTTTTACTCATGTACGAATTAATTGCTCTACCATATTGTATTACTTTTGTCACTACTACTACTACTACTACTACTACTACCACCACTACCACTACCACCACTAGTGAACATCGAAATGGTACCTCACTAGTATTGCACCTTACTCTGAGCCTTTATATACCCTCTGTGTCCATGTATTGTTCGTAATGGCTTGATAAAGCTCCTGGAGAGCGAAACGTTGCCACAATAAAATGTCCCATTAGTTGCACTTGTGTCCTTTTACTTTACATATTGTCTGTAATTCTACCAACTTTATTACATGATCCATTCTATAAGACAGATGATAACCCAGAAGTTTAGTCCAAATAGATGCAAATTTGAAATTCTACTGAAATTTTACTGGTCATCTTTGAACTTTTACCATTTTATGTTTTATTAAAACACAAATTGTTCATTCAAGAATATTTTTGCTCGCTTTCTCTCATATGTAGGACTACCAGCTCTCTCCCACAAGATAGGAAATCGCTAGAATTTTGGCTGGCTTGCAAACCATAATATTACGGGACCGACAGTGAAAGGGTTAAGTATGGTACTGTATTAGTTGATAAATTAGACACATATGCAACACTTGGGTATCTTTCACCATTCTTCTTTGTATGGACTGATGAAGCCACTGTGTGGCGAAACGTTTCCTCAATAAAGATACCCAAGTGTTGCATATGTGTCTAATTTATCAACTTGTCGGTTCTCTGAACCATTCATCTACATTACTGTATTAGTTATATGTTCTGATTTAACCCTTAAACTGTCCAGACGTAGCTCTACGTTTGCACGCGTAGCCCTCCAAACGTAGATCAGTGTTTTATTTTTCATTCCTTCAAATTTGGCACAATAGGCTTGAGTCGCCTAGGCATGAAAGAATGGGTCTGTGCGCTCAGTGTGTTCTCTATTAACCCTTTCAGGGTCGACAGGCCCTCTCAGAGACTTGTTCTCAGGGTCGGCCAGATTTCAAAAAAAAAAAAAATTATTTGTTCTTATGAAAAGATAGAGAATCTTTTCCCGATCATAATGACACCAAAAGTATGAAATTTGATGGAAAACTTACGGAATTATGCTCTCGCGAAGTTAGCGGTCTTGACGATGTTTACGCATCGGCGATTTTGCCCACTTTGAGCCCTATTTTCAGCCAATTCCAGTGTACTTGTCGACAAAAATCATAACTATTTCGCTAGAACTCCATTTTTTCTATTGACTGAGTACAAGAAACCACCCATTTACCGATTTCAACTATCCAATACAGTGGTCAGAATTTAGCAATTTTGCCAATTTCACACAAATTTCAAAAGATGCCAATTTCCGAATAGGGTCCAGAATAAGCAAGAAAGGCATTCCTGGCACTAAAATAACATTTCCTCTGTTCATTAGTCATGCCCCCATGCCCCTCTTACATTCTTTTGCTTTCCACTTTGAATTTTTATTGTCACAAAAATATAGAAGATTTACTGTTATGCAGACTACTGCATTAGCGTAGAAATGGTATAAATAATATCAGCACATTTGTGAAAGAATATTAGACTCACCAGTTGACGTGTATTGGACGCATAGCATGATTTGTTTACTTTTGAACTTTGGTAAAAATCGAACATTTCTGCTACTTTGAGCTCAATTTCAAGGTACTTTTCATTGTAAAACCAGTCAAAATTATCTCAATTTCTGTAATATTTCTTCCATTCTATAAATTGAGACCAGGAAAACTAGAATACAACAATAAATACCATACGAAAGTACAGTGCAAAGTCGCTGTTTTAATCCAAAAACACAGTCAAAGTTTTTTTTCCTCATTACGCACTGTGCTGCAGGATTTTTTTTATACCGCGCACACTGACCACATAGACCCATTCTTTCATATGTAGGCCTACCAGCTTTCTCTCACTAGATTTGAGGGCGCTAGAATTTAGGCATACTAGTACATCAAAAACCCTGGTGCGTAAGCCGTACTAGTACGGCCGAAACCCTGAAAGGGTTAAAAAAATCTGGAAGCACTTAGTACCCTGTGGGAGCACCAGTTCAGTTGAGTGCCAGCTAGAGCAAATAGCATGGCAAACACCAGGGATTCACTGATGCCATGTTGCATTAACACTCCCATTTTAAGAGGAAAGTAAAACTAGGCTAGATAAATACATGAGGGAGTGTGGGTGGGTGTGAGTTGGACCTGACTAGCTTGTGCTACTAGGTCTGATGTCATGCTCCTTCCTTCAATGGATGTGACCTGACTAGGTGGGTCATTGGTCTAAGCCAGGAGGGAGGGTGACATGTACCTGCCTTGCATGGGCCAGTGGGCCTGCTGCAGTGTTCCTTCTTTCTTATGTTCTTATGTATTCAGCAGGTTGGCCGGCTGGCTTGCTTTGGCTGTCTGTCTATATCTCTATCTGTCTATATCTCTTTCTATCTATATCTCTGTCCATCTGTCTATCTATATCTCTATCTATATAGATAGACAGACAGATAAATAGACAGAGAAACAAGACATGTTGGTGTGTAACAGTGATAACAAATACAGCAAGGGTTAGCTGGATCAGTGGGCATTTATCAAATGTCACTAGGCTGTCAACAGTACAGTGGTCCCTCGATAATCGTCGGGCTCGATAGTCGTCCTTTCCGGAAATCGTCGCATTATTTTCGTCCAAACATTGGCTTGCAAATGGTCGGTTGACTCGCTAATCATCATTCATCCTGGACGCATACTCACGGCTCTGAGCCGCCTCGGCCTCCCTTCCCAGCCAGTGTGCCATTGTTTACCAGTGAGCGACGGTCCCCTCACTTGTTCATACGAAATATTTCATAATATTCCATTCATTTTAGTGGTTGCAAGTGCCAAATAAGCTACCATGGCTCCAAAGAAAGCTCCTAGTGCCAAGCCTTTGGTAAAGAAGGTGAGAAATACTATTGAATTTAAGAAAAACTTCATTGAACAATATGAAAGTGGCGTACGTGTGGCCGAACTGGCCAGGATGTATAACAAACCCCATACAACCATATCTTCCATCGTGGCAAAGAAAAAGAAAATCAAGGAAGCTGTTGTTGCTTGGAGAAAATTGTGGCCAGATTGTATCCACAAGAGGGATTTTGAAGGGTTTGTGGCTGACCCTGATGAGCCTATGTCAGTTGTGAAATCTATTGTGGCATTGAGGACTTCCATGGAGTTGGATGTGAGTTTGGAGGATGTGGAAGAGTTGGTGGAGGACCACAATGATGAGCTAACCACTGGGGAGCTGCAAGAGCTTCAGCAGGAACATCAACAGATCGCAGCTGAGAATCTTGCTGCAGAGGAGGAAGTGAGATGGAAGAAGGTGCCTTCTTCAGAAATTAAGGAGATTTTTGAAATGTGGGGTAGGATGGAAAGATTTATGGAGAAACATCACCCTGAGAAGGATGTTGCAAGTCATATCGGCAACTTGTACAGTGACAGAGTCTTGGCCCATTTTAGTGAAGTTTTAAAGAAACAGAACTCTCTGGACACTTTTTTTTGCGAGACAGGACTCCAGTGACTCTCAAGGTGGTCCTAGTGGCATTAAGAAACAGAGAAGAGAAGTAACCCCAGAAAAGGACTTGGTACCTGAGGTCCTGATGGAAGGGGATTCCCCTTCCAAACAGTAAATAATGCAATCTGTCTCCTCTTCCAGTCTTCCATACACTAAGAAGAATCGCCAATAAAGGTAAGTGTTATGATGTTAATGTTTCATTCATCATGTGCCATTGTATTGTGTATGTACTACATCTATATTTCATGTAAAAAAAAATTTGTTTTAATACTTCTGGGTGTCTGGAATGGATTAATTGTATTTACATTATTTCTTATGGGGAAAATTGATTTGAAAATCGTCTATTTTGATAATCGTCGCACTTCCAGGAACGGATTAATGATGATAAACCAGGGATCACTGTATAGGGATGCCTTTCATAACAACATGCTTCAAGGTATATGCCAGGGTATCTAAAACATAAATATATACTTTGTATATACAGTGGACCCCCGGTTAACGATATTTTTTCACTCCAGAAGTATGTTCAGGTGCCAGTACTGACCGAATTTGTTCCCATAAGGAATATTGTGAAGTAGATTAGTCCATTTCAGACCCCCAAACATACACGTACAAACGCACTTACATAAATACACTTACATAATTGGTCGCATTCGGAGGTAATCGTTATGCGGGGGTCCACTGTATTTCTAGACAATAGTAAATAACCCAAGCAGGTGTAAATGTTCACTTGTCAATGTGATTGTGACTATTTGAGCACTATTTCACTACCTAATATTAGTGCCAGAACAAAGATTGGCTATGAAATTACAAGAACTATTGTAAATTGTAATTATCAGAACATAAAAATATGTAAATTCAAATAAAAACGAGAAAAAAAGGTATATCGGCAACACTTCTGCAAGTGGCAGGAGTTGATGTTGCTGACAGGTGAGCATCCAGAGCCAACTTCACGGTCTTATATATATCGGTAAGTACCGACCCTAAAATTTTTCTTTAATCCTGTAACATGTAGAAAAATGTGCTCTTCATTTTAACCCTTAAACTGTCTGAATGTAGATATATGTTCACTCGTGTAGTGCTCCGAATGTAGATCTACGTTTCTTTTTTCATAAGAAAGCATGTAAAATAGAATGTAGATCTACATGCAGAGCACTACGTGAGTGAACGTAGATCTACATTTGAACAGTTTAAGGCTTAACAGACAGGCAGACAATCCTCCACTATTAGTCAATTACAGTGGACCCCCGGTTTGCGATGGCATCGGTATCCAATAAATCCAGTATTCGATACATTTTAACGCAAAAATTTTGCCTCGGTTCCTGTTAAAAAACCCAGTGTACGCGATTCGTCCGAGACATGTCCACGTGTGGCCTGAACTGCCCCTGTGTGCCAGTGTTTACAAGCCAGCCAGTGCTCACATCTAAGGATACATTCGGTACATTCCATATTATCACAGTGTTTTTGGTGCTTGTTTCTGCAAGTCACCATTGGCCCCAAGAAAGCTTCTAGTGCCAACCCTTTGAGAAAAAGGATGCTAATGACTATTGAAATGAAGAAAGATAATTGCAAAGTACGAAAGTGGAGTGCGTGTGTCGGAGCTGGCCAGGTTGTATTCAAAACCCCAATCAACCATCTCTACTATAGTGACCAGGAAAACGGCAATCAAGGAAGCTGTTGTTGCAAAAGGTGCAACTGTGATTACGAAACAGTGACCGCAAGTGTTAGAATATGTTGAGAGATTGTTATTGGTGTGGATAAATGAAAAACAGATAGCAGGAGATAGCATCTCTCAAGCGATCATTTGTGAAAAGGCTAGGCAGTTGCATGACGATTTGGTAAAGAAATTGCCTGCAATTAGTGGTGATGTGAGTGAATTTAAGGCCAGCAAAGGTTGGTTGAAAGATTTAAGAATCGTAGTGGCATACATAGTGTGATTAGGCATGGTGAGGCTTCCAGTTCGGACCAAAAAGCAGCTGAAAAATATGTGAAGGAATTCAAGGAGTACGTAGACAGTGAAGACTTGAAACCTGAGCAAGTGTTTAATTGCGACGAAACAGGCCTGTTTTGGAAGAAATTGCCAAGCAGGGCCTACATTACTCAGGAGGAAAAGGCACTCCCAGGACATAAGCCTATGAAAGACAGGCTTACTCTTCTGATGTGTGCCAATGCTAGTGGTGACTGCAAAGTGAAGCCTTTATTGGTGTATCACTCAGAAACTTTCACAGCGTTCAGGCAAAAGAATGTCCTCAAGGCTAATTTGTGTGTGCTGTGGAGGGCAAACACTAAGGCATGGGTCACTAGGGACTTTTTCTATAACTGGTTACACCATGCATTTGCCCCCAATGTGAAAAATTACTTAACTGAAAAGAATTTAGACCCTAAGTGCCTCCTGGTATTAGACAATGCCCCTGGTCATCCTACAGACTTGGCAGAGCGACTTTCTACCACTCCTTTCCTGCAGCCCATGGACCAGCAGGTTATTTCCAACTTCAAGAATTTTTTTTTTATTATTATCACACTGGGACATGAGCTTCATTAAGGTCAAGTTTTTGCCTCCTAATACCACTCCTTTCCTGCAGCCCATGGATCAGCAGGTTATTTCCAATTTCAAGAAACTGTACACAAAAGCTATGTTTGAAAGGTGCTTTGAAGTGACCACAAATGCTCTATTGACTCTAAAAGAGTTTTGGAAGGATCACTTTAATATCCTCAATTGTGTAAACCTTATAGGTAAGGCTTGGGAGGGAGTGACTAAGAGGACCTTGAACCCTGCTTGGAAAAAACTGTGGCCAGAATGTGTAGACAAAAGGGATTTTGAAGGGTTTGAGGCTAACCCTGGGAATCCTATGCCAGTTGAGGAATCCATTGTGGCATTGGGGAAGTCCTTGGGGTTGGAGGTTAGTGGGGAGGATGTGGAAGAGTAGGTGGAGGAGGACAATGACGAACTAACCACTGATGAGCTGCTAGATCACTTCAACAGCAAGAGGCCAGACCTGAGGAAACTGCTTCGGAGGAGGGGATAGAGAAATTGAAGAAGTTGCCTACTTCAAAGATTAAGGAAATGTGTGCAAAGTAGCTTGAAGTGCAAACCTTTTTTGATGAAAATCACCCTGACACAGCTACTGCAAGCCGTGCTGGCAACCTGTACAATGACAATGTTGTGAACCACTTTAGGAAAGTCATTAAGGAACGAGAGGTACAGGCCTCTATGGGCAGATATGTTGTGCGACAGAAGTCCAGTGACTCTCAAGCTGGTCCTAGTGGCATTAAAAGAAGAAGGGAAGTAACCCCGGAAAAGGACTTGCTACCTCAAGTCCTAATGGAAGGGGATTCCCCTTCTAAACAATAAGTTCGACACTCTCCCCTCCTCCCGTCCCATCAATCATCACCAGATCTTCATTAAAGGTAAGTTTCATGTATTCTATTGTTAGTAGAATACTACAAACTGTGCATGTCTTCTTCAGTTTGTGTGTATTAAACTTAATATTTCATGTGGTAAAATTTTTTTTTTCATGCTTTTGGGTGTCTTGCACGGATTAATTTGATTTCCATTATTTCTTATGGGGAAAATTGATTCGCTTTTCGATAATTTTGGTTTACGATGAGCTCTCAGGAACGGATTAATATCGCAAACCGGGGGTCCACTGTATATCAAGGATTCACTGTATTTGAGTCGCATTACCTTGGTAAAAAATGCCTGTTGTGTAAAATTTGTTTTAAAGCATTTTTAAACTGTATCAGTAGTTGAGATGTTTGGCTCACGGTTGGTAGTGGCTGCATCTTGTATGTACCTCCAAGCAACACTCTGAAAATAGCATGATAAGAAACTTTGTAAACAAAAGATTGTTTTTTCTTAATGCACAGGCTGTCTCCCACCAAAGTGGGGAGACAGCCTGTAAAAATGTAAAAAGATTTTTTACA
>NC_091386.1:8256136-8296304 GCF_038502225.1 Cherax quadricarinatus
TGTAAAAAGATTTTTTACATTTCTTGAATGAACTGGCCATATCCCACCAAGGCAGGGTGACCTAAAATGAAAAATGAAGGTTTTTCTTTTTAAATTTAGTAAATCATACAGGAGAAGGGGTTACTAGCCCAATGTTCCCAGCATTCTAGTCTCCTCTTACAACACACATAACTTATGGAGGAAGGATTCTTTTACACTTTTTAAACGAGAGCATCTGTTGGTTTAACTGTAATCCTAAATTTCATTCCTACATCCAGCATATATCTCTACCTCAATAAATAACAAAAAAAGGCACAATACCGTGACTGGAACGATACACAAATAACCCGCACATAAAAGAGAGAAGCTTACAACGACGTTTCGGTCCGACTTGGACTATTTGCAAAGTCACACTGTGTGACTTTGGATATGGTCCAAGCCGGACCGAAACGTCGTTGTAAGCTTCTCTCTTTTATGTGCAGGTTATTTACCTGGAGTTTACCTGGAGAGAGTTCCGGGGGTCAACACCCCCGCGGCCCGGTCTGTGACCAGGCCTCCTTAGGTCAGTGTCCCAGGATGCGACCCACACCAGTCGACTAACACCCAGGTACCCATTTTACTGATGGGGAACATAGACAACAGGTGGAAAGAAACACGTCCAATGTTTCTACTCTGGCTGGGAATCGAACCCAGGCCCTCACCGTGTGAAGCGAGAGCGTTAACCACCAGGCCACCAGAGCCCCCTTTTGTGTATCTATTTGTGTATCTCTACCTCACCTATTGTATTTGTGCCTGGGGATCCACCTTAAACCTTTAATAACTCAACAAAAAGCTGCTGTGCGGGTGATTACCAGCTTCTGTACTAGACAGCACACTCCACCACTTTTCAAAAGCCTGAACTTGCTAAACATGCGAGAAATGCACTCATATTATTGTGCCTACTACATATACAGAACATTAAACTCCTATATAAATCCTCCACTTAAACTTCTCCTTGATAGCTACAACATAATGCACAGTCACAATACAAGGCATAAGGCACTTTTTGACATCCCTCGTGTCAGTCTCACACTACGCAAAAATGCAGTGCACATAAAGGGTCCGAAGATCTGGAATTCACTACCTGAACTAGTAAAGGATCCCTTGACTACATATAAATTTAGGACTTTGTTTAACCCTTAAAATGTCCAAACAGATCTTTGTTCACATGTGTAGTGCTCAAAAAGTAGATCTACGTTTTTTTACATGTTTTCAAATATAACGAAAAAAACATAGATCGAAGTTTTTTTTACACGTTTTCAAATGTAAAGAAACAAAAAGAAGATCTACTTTTTTTACATACTTTCAAATGTTGAAAAAACGTAGATCTACGTTTGGACAGTTTAAGGGTTAAATATCATCTCATCTCTAACCCTTAAACGGTCCAAACGTATATATACGTTCACTCACGTAGCACCCCAAACGTATATATACGTTTTATTTTTCCTGCCTCCAAATTTGGCACGATTGGCCTGAGATGCCTGGTCAACATAGAATTGGTCTTAACACTCGGTGTGCGCAGTATTAAAAAAATCTGGGACCACTTAGTACCTTGTGGGAGCACCAGTTAAATTGAGCACCAGCTAGAGCAAACAGTGCGGCAAACACCAAGGATTCACTGATGTAATGTCATGTTAACACTTCTCCTTTAAGAGGAAAGTGATGTTAACCCCAAGTTTAGGGTCTGTCGATCTTTGTCTATCTGTCTCTATCTGTCTCTGTCTGTCTTTGTCTTTATCTGTCTCTGTCACTGTCTTATATGTCTCTGTCTCTCTGTCTCTGTCTATATCTGTCTCTGTCTGTCTCTATCTCTATATGTCTCTGTCTATCTGTGTCTGTCTCTGGCTTTGTCTGTCTGTCTCTGTCTATCTCTTTCAATCTGTCTTTGTCTATCTGTCTCACAGGTACACATAAATACAAGTATACGTAGTATAAATTACCTAGGATAACCCAAAAATCCAGACAAAGTGCTATACTTTGCTTGAAGATGTGAGTAAACGTGATGACACAGTCTTGTGGCTCTCTCTGAGACAGAGAGCTAGACAGATAGACAGATAGACAGGGAGCTTGACAGATAGACAAATAGACAGACAGAAATGTTTGTGTACCAGCAAAAACAAAGCAAGGGGGATGGTCATCTAGTCTTTTCTTATAAGAGCATAAGAACATAAGAAAGAAGGAACACTGCAACAGGCCTACTGACCCATGCGGAGCAGGTCCATGTCCCCCCATATTAGACCAATGATATCCCCCCTGGATTAGCCCAGTGACCCACCCAGTCTGGTCATCTCCACTCAAGGATGGAGCACTGCACCAGACCCAGCAGCACAAGCTAGTCAGGTCCAACTCACACCCACCCACACCCACTCATGTATTTATCTAACCTATTTTTAAAACTACACAACATTTTAGCCTGAATAACTGTACTTGGGAGTTTGTTCCACTCGTCCACAACTCTATTACCAAACCAGTGCTTTCCTATATCCTTCCTGAATCTGAATTTTTTCAACTTGAAATCATTGCTGTGAGTCCTGTCTTGGCTGGAAATTTTCAGCACGCTATTTACATCCCCTTTATTTATTCCTGTTTTCCATTTACACACCTCGATCATATCTCCCCTAATTCTACGCCTTTCAAGAGAGTGCAGATTTAGGGCCCTCAGTCTATCCTCATAGGGAAGATTTCTGATACATGGGATCATCTTTGTCATCCTCCTCTGTACGTTTTCCAGAGCATTTATATCTATTCTGTAATACGGTGACCAGAACTGAGCAGCATAGTCTAAATGAGGCCTAACCAAGGATATATAGAGTTGAAGAACAACCTGAGGACTTCTATTATTTATACTTCTAGATATGAAACCAAGAATTCTGTTAGCTTTATTGCAAACACTAATGCACTGTTGTCTTGGTTTTAGATTACTGCTAACCAGAACTCCTAAATCCTTTTCACAATCAGTAGTATTAAGATCTACATTATTTAGTTTATATGTGGCATGGTTATTTAACTGTCCAACATTTAGAACTTTGCATTTGTCAATATTAAACTGCATCTGCCACTTCTCTGACCATTGCATCAGTCTATTCAAATCATTCTGGAGTGCTCTAGTGTCCTCATTAGAATGAATTGGACGGTCTATTTTGGTGTCATTAGCAAATTTGCTTATGTTGCTATTTATTCCCAACAACGGGCCCAACACTGACCCCTGAGGAACACCGCTTGTGATGTGCCCCCAGTCTGATTTCTCCCCATTTATGCAAACTCTCTGCTGTCTATTTGTCAGCCATGCCTCTACCCAGGAAAAAATTTCTCCTCCTATTCCGTGTGCCTTAAGTTTCCTCAATAGCCTCTGGTGTGGAACTCTATCGAAAACCTTACTGAAGTCCATATACACAATATCATATTCATTACCATGATCTACCTCCTCAAACACCTTAATGAAAAAAGTTAGTAAATTTGTAAGACAGGAATGCCCCTTTGTAAAACCGCGTTGGGATTCATTAATCAATCTATGCCTTTCAAGATGGCTACGAATTGCCTCGGCAATTATTGATTCCATAAATTTTCCCACTGTGGAGGTAAGGCTTATTGGTCTATAGTTCAAAGCCAAGGACCTGTCACCTGCCTTGTAAATAGGTATTACATTTGCCATTTTCCACTTATCAGGCACTATCCAGTTTGTAGTGATATGTTAAAAAGATTAGCCAAAGGTATGCTAAGTTCCTCTTTACATTCCTTTAACACCCTTGCCAACAGTTCATCAGGACCTGGGGATTTGTTAGGTTTTAGTTTCTCCATTTGTCTGAGGACCATGTCACTAGTTACCACAATCGTACATAGTTTATTATCACCCTGTTCTACATAATCTATTATTTCAGGAATATCGCTAGTATTTTCCTGGGTGAAAACTGAGAGGAAGTAGGCATTTAGAATTTCACACATATTCTTATCACTGTCAGTGATCTGACCAGTGTTACTCTTAAGTGGGCCAGTCTTGTCCCTAATCTTACTTCTGTATACCTGAAAGAACCCTTTTGGGTTAGTCTTTGAATCCCTTGCAACCTTAGCCTCATAATCCCTTTTTGCTTTTCTTATTCCTTTCTTTATTTCTCTCTTTAATTGAATATATTGATTTCTTAACTGCCCATCCCCTCTTTTGACCAATGAGATGTTTTAATCTATTGCTCATCCATTTCGGATCATTTTTGTTAGATCTAATTTCCCTACTCAGAACAAAAATTGTCTGGGCAGTTAGAACTATGCTCTGAAAAATGTCATATTGGCAACCAAGATCACCTACCTGACCCATAGTCAGGACATCTCAATTTAGCCCACCCGGGTAATTTTTCAGTCTCATGAAGTCAGCCAAGCGAAAATCTGGGACAGAGGTTTGATTGCAGTTATCTGGGTAATTCCATGATATATTGAAACTAAGCAATTTGTGATCACTTTCCCCAAGCTCATCATTAACCTCAAGATTATTAATTAGTGAATCTTTGTTAGCAAGAACCAAGTCAAGCAGATTGTTTCCTCTAGTTGGTTCTGTCACAAACTGTTCTAAAAAACAATCCTGAACTGCTTCAAGAAAGTCACTAGACTCAAGATTTCCTGCAATATTGTTCCAATCAATTTGTCTAAAGTTAAAATCTCCCATTATCACAACATTTTCATATCTAGATGCCTTATGAATTTCGTCCCATAACAGCTTACTGCCCTCCCTATCGAGGTTTGGGGGCCTATAAATCACACCCAAAATTAATTTGTCACGTCCCTCGAGAAACTGTAGCCAAACAGATTCTGTGTTCGATGTTTCTAATCTTATATCATGTCTAAGACAACAATTTAAATTTTCTCTGACATACATTGCCACACCACCACCCTTCCTGTTGACCCTATCAGTGTGGAATAGTTTATAACCCTGTATGTTGCATTCAGAAGGCATTTCTCTATCTTTCAGGTTGAACCAGGTCTCTGTTATACCAATAATATCTATATTACCTACACTTGCAAGTAATCTTAGCTCATCTATCTTATTTCTTAGACTCCTACTATTTGTGTAGTAAACCTTAAGGGAGCTAGTCACTCGTTGCCCTCTACTATCTCTCTTTGTTTGTTGATCAATTGATTTGCCATTACTAGCAACTTTATTTTGAATATTGTCTTTTAAACATATCCCTGAGGTATCCCGGTAATAACTGCTGTTTTTAACCCTAATGCTGCAGCCTGATTGTTTCCCACAAACACCCATACCTCTATAATCTATCAGTTTAAATTCCTAGACAAGTCATCAATTACCCTCTCAATTGAATTGGCTAATGCAACCACTCCATCCCCAGAGAGATGAACCCCATCCCTTGCATACATATCACGTTTGCCAAAGAATAGGTCCCAGTTATCAATGAATGGGATTGCAAGTTCCTTGCAGTACCTGTCTAGCCAGCAATTTATACCAATTGCCCTAGACATCCATTCATTGCCCACTCCCTTTCTAGGCAAGATGCTACATATGACTGGGATCCCTCCCTTAGACCTAACTACTTCTATGGCTGACCTATACTTATCCAGCAGCTCCTCTCTCCTGCCCTTCCCAATGTCATTACCCCCAGCACTAAGACAGATAATGGGCTTGTTCCATTACCTGCCATAATATTATCCAACCTGCTGACTATGTCACCAACACCAGCTCCAGGAAGACACACTCTCTGTCTGACCTTTCTGTCTCTGTTACAAAATGCGCGGTCCATATATCTTACCTGAGAATCGCCTACTATTAAAATATTCTTACCTTGATTAGCAGGGGAATCAGTGGTACCTTAAACCTCACTAACCACTGAAGTACACTCGTCTTGGAGAACAGAGAATCGATTTCCTGCCTTCACATCTTCTCTATTAACTCTCCTCATCTTCCTTCTTCCTGAACTGTGAATCACTTGCCACTTAAAGTGGCTGTCACTATCACTGCTGGTGACCATTTCCTCCTTACCAGCTAAATCCTTCTCACACTCGCTCCCAAACTCATCTAGGTGAAGCTTCATCCTCCCATTTTCCTCCTGAAGAAGTAGAATCTCCTTCTTCAACACTTGAACCTGAGATTCTAAAACACTACAACAAGCCATGGTGCTTGGTAACAGCCCACGCTAACTCCAAAGAGCTTAGGCAGGTATGAAAGAGCTTAGGCAGGTATGAAAGAGCTTAGGCAGGTATGAAAGAGCTTAGGCAGGTGCACCCTCCCCCACCCTCGTTTACGCTCATCAAACGTCAGCTCTTATCAGTTGTTATCTCATCTTATCATGTCACTGTCAGGGTGGACTTTGTTTTTCATGCTTCAAGGGAACTTATTATTACCTATTATTATTATTACATATCATCATCATCATCATCATCATCATCATCATCATCATCATATCATCATCATCATCATCATCATCATCATCATCATCATCATCATCATCATCATCATCATCATCATCATCATCATCATCATCATCATCATCATCATCATCATCATCATCATCATCATCATCATCATCA
Source organism: Cherax quadricarinatus (assembly GCF_038502225.1). NCBI lineage: Eukaryota > Metazoa > Arthropoda > Malacostraca > Decapoda > Parastacidae > Cherax > Cherax quadricarinatus. The sequence continues at coordinate 8,262,686 of NC_091386.1, forward strand.
TCATCATCATCATCATCACCATCATCATCATCATCATCATCATCATCATCATCATCATCACCATCACTACCATCATCATCATCATCATCATCATCATCATCATCATCATCATCATCATCATCATCATCATCATCATCATCATCATCATCATCATCATCATAATAATAATCCACATATCCAAAACATTGCTGGGACCTATAAATGCTTTGTATATATTCCAAGACAATAGTAAATCACCAAGGCAGGTGTAAATGTCCACCTGTCAGTGTGTTTGTGATAATTTGAGTACATTTTCAGTACCTAATACTAGTGTCAGAACAAAGATTGGTTATGAAATGACAAGAACTACTACAAATTTTAATTATCAGAACATAAAAATTACATAAAATAATATGAAAAATAAAAAAAAGGTATATCGGCAACACTTCTGCAAGCGGCAGGACTCCATGTTGCTGTCACATGAGCATCCAGTGCCAACTTCTCGGCCTCATATCTCGGTAAGTACTCACCCTAATTTTTTTTTTTATTCTATAACACTTAGAAAAAGGTGCTCTTTTTTTCTATAAAAAATATATATATAAATATATATATATATTTTTTTTTTTTCAAAATATTCGGGGCGCTGCACGAGTGAATGTATATATACGTTTGAATTGTTTAAGGGCTAAGTACTAACCAAACCAACCAAAACAACTTCTGATTAGTTTGAAACAACACTCCCAAATATTATATTATATGACCTCTAGTCTATTAACCCTAGACTGTTGAAACCCCCACTCCTGAGGTGTCTCCTGGTGTCGAAAACTTTTTGAAAAAAAAAAAAAAAAAATCTTATCAAATGATAGAGAATCTTTTCCCGATGGTAATGACACCAAGAGAACGAAATTTGATGGAAAACTTACGGAATTACGCTCTCATGAAGTTAGCGACCTCAGCGATATTTACGAATCGGCGATTTCATCCACTTTGAGCCCTATTTTCGGCTAATTCCATTGTTCCAGTCCACCCAACTCATAGCTATTTCTTTAGAACTCCATTTATTCTATTGATTGAGTACAAGAAACTGCCCATTTACCGATTTCAACTATCCAGTAACGTGGTCAGAAATTTGCAATTTGGACAATTTCACGCAAATTAAAAAATATGTCAATTTCAAAATAGGGTCCAGAATGAACAATGCAGACATTCCTGACTTTAAAATAACATTTTCTTTGTTCATCAGTCATGTCTCCAGGCCCCTCTGATATTACTCTTGCTTTCTATTTTGAATATTTATTCAAACAAAAAATAGAAGATTTACTGTTATGCAGACTACTGCAATATTGTAATAATTGTATAAATAATGTCAACCCATTCATGAGTGAATATTAGAATGGCTAGTTGGACGTTTATTGGAAAATGACATTTGTTTACTTCTGAACATCGGCAAAAATCAAACATTTCCCCTATTTTGAGCTCCATTTCAAGGTTCTTTTCATAGTAAAACCAATTAAAATCACCTCTATTTCTATAATATGTTTTCCATTCTATCAAATGAGACCAAGAAAACAAGATTACAACCATAAATACTATACAAAAATAGACCACAAATTTGGCATTTTAATTAAAAAAAGTGGTCGGAGTTTTTTTTTTTTCTCAGTATGCACTGCGTGCTGCAGGATTTTCTTTATATGGTGCACACTGACCACACAGACCCATTCTCTCACATGTGGGCCTACCAGCTTTCTCCTGCTTGATTTGAAGCCGCTAGAATTTTTGAGTATATATACGTCAAACACGGTGACTCGTAAGACGTATATATACGACCAGAACAGTCAAAGGGTTAAACATCTGCCAATCCATGAAATATTACTGACTGAACCATTAATTGTAATATTGTTTATGTTATGTGCAACCTCAAGATTATTATTTTTATAAACCGCCACTTCGACTACCTCGCTTTAGTATAAAGATTAAATAAAGATTTCAATAAAAGTTAACCACTCTTATCTTGTCTATATTATTTACTAGGATTAGTCTGCCCGAAATGCCCTGGCATGATAGTGATTTTTTTTTGTACTTAGCAAACCAAAATTGTAATTACACATTGTGACCTTTACAAAGAAATAAATCTTTTACTTTTTTAAATTGTGAGGGCATCAGTTTGCAGGTATTATATTTATTCTGCAATTGCCATCCTTCATAAATTTTTTTTTTTTTTTTTTTTAACACACCGGCCATCTCCCACCAAGCCGAGGGTGTCCCAAAAAAAGATTAAATGAAAGGTTCTTCTTTTTACATTTAGTAATTTATACAGGAGAAAGGGTTATTAGCGCCTCGCTCCTGGCATTTTAGCCGCCTCTTACGACACGCTTGGCTTATGGAGGAAAGAGTCTACAAAATTAATATAAAATATTAATGAAATCAAATGTTTTATTACTTGTTCCCCTTATGAGTTTATCACTTAGTTATGATTATAATAATAATATTAATACATTGTTAACTTGTGTGTGTTATTAGCTTGCTAAAAGTAGTATTCTCTTATGTGCTCACATATTGTTCACATAATATTTTTTAATCTAAAGTTTGTCAATAAAATTTACTAGATGGTAACAAACCATTGCTTAATATCTATTTTCTTGTGCAGTATTTATGATGGTTTAACTTAGTGTAAGTCTTTGTGAAATGTTTTTGATTATTACTACAGCAAGAAAATTACAGTATGTAAATATAGTACAGGAAATATAATACATGTGACATACAATATTGATGCTATAATTGTTATTGTGTGTTTAAGGTCAAGAAGTGGAACTGACGATGCACGATGGTACGGTGCGAGACATGTGCTTCATCGAAGATGCCAGCAACAAGTCGTCTCTTCTCATCTCTGGCGGTGCTGGTGACTGCAAGATTTACGTCACTGACTGTGCTACTGGCACCCCGTTTCAGGCTCTCTCTGGCCACACAGGTCAGTGCCATCCTACTGAAGTTCATTTAAGTTTAAATAAAATCATTACAACAGTTGGGTATCTTTATTGATAAAAAGTTTCGCCTACACAGTCGGCTTCTTCAGTCAGATACAGAGGAAACAAGTATAGTAGTAAAATAAAGATTAGGTAATCATCTTTATTTCTCCAAGGTGGAGAAAAAGCATTTGAGGTGGTCAGTCCTTCAGCCTGGAGAAGACTTCAGCTCCATGGTCTGGAACTCTATATCGATATACACTACACCTACCATCCGACATACGACCTGCTCGACTTACGACCACTCGACTTACGACCGTGTTTTTTATGCCAAATTTCTGGGAAATAAACAACTATTTGTGTTGTACACAGTGTTTATCCTAAACCTTACAGTATAAAATACAGTACTAACAGCATAAAAAGTAAAGTAAAACATGAAATACCAAAATAAAACAATAAAATAAAGTCATTACAAAAATGTTTTCTTGATATTTCGACTTACGACCGGTTTCTCGGAACCGAACTCGGTCATAAGTCGGATGGTAGGTGTGTATCCAAAGCAATATATAGTTCTAAACCAATGAGCAGAACTCTTCTCCAGGCTGAGGGACTGACCACCTCAAATACAGTGGACCCCCGCTTAACGATCACCTCCCAATGCGACCAATTATGTAAGTGTATTTATGTAACTGCGTTTGTACGTGTATGTTTGGGGGTCTGAAATGGACTAATCTACTTCACAATATTCCTTATGGGAACAAATTCGGTGAGTACTGGCACCCGAACATATTTCTGGAATGAAAAAATATCGTTAACCGGGGGTCCACTGTACGTACTTATTCTCCAAGGTTGGTGGACTGATTACATCATCTTCATTTCACTACTACACTTGCTACTTTTGTATGTGACTGAAGAAGTCTACTGTGTAGGCGAAACATTTCATCAATAAAGATAATAGTAATAATACATGTGCAACACTTGGGTATCTTATTGAGAAAATGTTTTGCCACACATTGGTTTCATCAGTCCTGTACAGAGAGGAATGGTGTAGATCAGAAGGAGTTTGAGGTAATCAGTCCCTCAGAGTGGAGCCGCTGTAATCAGTCCATCAATTCTGAAAAGAATACAGCATATGCTCAAAGAAAGTAGTTTATATACTGTAGACAGGTGAGGTGAAGCAGTCGTAAGTGATATCACAGTGGACAAATCCACATGTAGAAATTGGTCATGGCTATAGGTTAGGCAAGTGAAGAATTCCCTGCCTAACCTATAGTCAAGACCTACTTCCACATGTGGATTTATCCACAGTGATATCACTTATGACTGCTTCATCTCACCTGTCTACAGTATATAAACTACTTTCTTTGAGCATATGCTGTATTCTTTTCAGAAGTGATGGACTGATTAAAGCGACTCCACTCTGAGGGACTGATTACCTCAAACTCCTTCTGATCTTCATCATTCTTCTTTGTATAGGACTGATGTAGCCACTGATTCTTCATCAGTGCTATACTAAGGGGGCTTTCTATATGGAAAGCCCCTTGTCAGCTCGGTTTGTATAAGTTGTATCATGTATCTGTAGAAATAAAGATTATTATAATTATTATTTATTTTATTAATTCATTGGCTGTTTCCCACTAAGGCAGGTGACCCATAAAAGAAGAAACGCTTTCGTCACCATCATTCACTCCATCACTGTCTTGCCAGAGGTGTGCCTACACTACATTTATAAAACTGCAACTTATCAACACTCATCCTTCAGATTGCAGGCACTGTACTCCCCACCTCCAGGACTCAAGTCTGACCTGGTGGTTTCCCTGAATCCCTTTATAAATGTTACCTTGCTCACACTCCAACAGCACATCAAGTCCTAAAAACCATTTGTCTCCACTCTCTCCTATATAATACATTCATGCATGTGGGGTAGTGGTTGTCCTCGAAAAGGTTGGAGGGAGGGGGTATAGGAGGCTTTGTGGGCGAGGGGCTTGGACTTCCAGCAAGCATGCGTGAGCGTGTTATATAGGAGTGAATGGAGACGAATGATATTTGGGACCTGACGAGCTGTTGGAGTGTGAGCAGGGTATTTTTATATAGCCGGACTTGAGTCCTGGAAATGGGAAGTACAGTGTCTGCACTTTAAAGGAGGGGTTTGGGATGTTGGCAGTTTGGAGGGATGTGTTGTGTGTCTTTATACATACATGCTTCTAAACTGTTGTATTCTGAGCACCTCTGCAGAAACAGTGATTATGTGTGAGTGAGATGAAAGTGTTGAATGGGAATTGACACAGTTACTTTTTGCTGATGATACTGTGCTTATGGGAAGGTTAGTGGATGAGTTTGGGAGGGTGTGTAAAGGTAGAAAGTTGAAAGTGAACATAGATAAGAGTAAGGTGACGAGGGTATCAAATGATTTAGATAAAGAAAAATTGGATATCACCTTGGAGAGAGGAAGTATGGAAGAAGTATATGTTTTCAGATATTTGGAAGTTGACTTGTCAGTGAATGGGTTTATGAAGTATGAGGTTAACCATAGAATTGATGAAGAAAAAAAGGTGAGTGGTGTGTTGAGGCATCTGTGGAGATAAAAAATGTTACCCATGGAGGCAAAGAAGGGAATGTAAAAAAGTATAGTGATACCAACACTTATATGGGTGCAAAGCTTGGGTTATAAATGCTGCAGTGAGGAGATGGCTGGAGGCAATGGAGATGTCATGTCTAAGGGCAATGTGTAGTGTAAATATTATGCAGAGAATTTGGAGTGTGGAAATTAGGAGAAGGTGTGGAGTTACTAAAAGTAATAGTCAGAGGGCTGAAGAGGGGTTGTTGAGGTGGTTTGGTCATTTAGAGAGAATGAATCAAAGTAAAATGACTCGGAGAGTGTATAAATCTTTAGGGGAAGGAAGACAGGGTAAGGGTCATCCTCAAACAGGTTGGAGGGAGGGGGTAAAGGAGGTTTTGTAGGTGATGGGCTTAGACTTTCAGCAAGCATGTGTGAGCGTGTTAGGAGTGAATGGAGACGTATGGTTTTTGGGTCTTCATGAGCTGTTGGAGTGGGGGCAGGGTAATATTTTGTGAAGGGATTCAGGGAAACCAGTTAGCCGAACTTGAGTCCTGGAAATGGGAAGTACAATGCCTGCACTTTAAAGGAGGGGTTTGGGATATTGGCAGTTTGGAGGGACTTCTGAACTGTCATATCTGAATGCCTCTGCAAAGACAGTGATTATGTATGAATGAGGTGAAAGTGTTGAATGATGATGAAAGTATTTTCTTTTTGGTGATTTTCTTTCTTTTTGAGTCACCCTGCCTCGGTGGGAAACGACCAATGTGTTAAAAAAGAAAAAAAATATGCATGCCTGCTGGAAATCCAAGCCCCTCACACACAAAACCTCCTTTACCCCCTCCCTCCAACTTTTCCTAGGCCAACCCCAACCCAGCCTTCCTTCCATTATTATTATTATTATTATTATTTACACAAATCGGCCATATCCCACTGAGGCAGGGTGACCTAAAAAGAAGAATGAAAGTTTCTCTCTTTAAATTTAATAATGTATACAAGAGAAGGGGTTACTAGCCTCCTGCTTCCGGCATTTTAGTAGCCTCGTACAACATGCATGGCTTATGGAGGAAGAATTCTGTTCCATTTCCCCATAGAGAATTATTGTTATTATTCCATGGGGAAGTGGATCAGAATTCTTCCTCTGTAAGTCATGCGTGTCATAAGAGATGACTAAAATGCCCGGAGAAAGAGGCTAGCCTTCTCCTGTATATATTACTAAATTTAAAGAGAAACTCATTTTTCTTTTTGGGTCACCCAGTTCGTTGAAAAAGATTGATCTTTATTATTATTCGTACAGCGGACCCCCGCATAACGATCACCTCCGAATGCGACCAATTATGTAAGTGTATTTATGTAAGTGCATTTGTACGTGTATGTTTGGGGGTCTGAAATGGACTAATCTACTTCACAATATTCCTTATGGGAACAAATTCGGTCAGTACTGGCACCTGAACATACTTCTGGAGTGAAAAAATATCGTTAACCGGGGGTCCACTGTATTATTGTTTTTATAATAATATTATTATTAACAATTACTTTACAGGTCACATATTGGCATTACACACCTGGGGAGGAGCCATGTTTGTCTCTGGCTCCCAGGACCGAACGGTGCGTTTCTGGGACCTGCGAACCAGAGGCTGTGTTAATGTTATCACACCAGCAGCAACACCCACTAAACCAGTATGTACATCAGTCGGAATTATTGCCATTATTAAGTAAATCTGATATGTAATGATTTGTCTGATCCTCTAGTGGTAGGTTTTATGTTGACCCTACACCTGGATCATGTTGACCCTTCACCTGGATCATGTTGACCCTTCACCTGGATCATGTTCACCCTTCACCTGGATCATGTTGACCCTTCACCTGGATCATGTTGACCCTTCACCTGGATCATGTTGACCCTTCACCTGGATCATGTTCACCCTTCACCTGGATCATGTTGACCCTTCACCTGGATCATGTTCACCCTTCACCTGGATCATGTTGACCTTTCACCTGGATCATGTTGACCCTTCACCTGGATCATGTTGACCCTTCACCTGGAACGTGTTGACCCTTCACCTGGATTGTGTTGACCCTTCACCTGGATTGTGTTGACCCTTCACCTGGATCATGTTGACCCTTCACCTGGATCATGTTGACCCTTCACCTGGATCATATTGACCCTTCACCTGGATCATGTTGACCCTTCACCTAGATCATGTTGACCCTTCACCTGGATCATGTTGACCCTTCACCTAGATCATGTTGACCCTTCACCTGGATCATGTTGACCCTTCACCTGGATCATATTGACCCTTCACCTGGATCATGTTGACTCTTCACCTGGATCATGTTGAACCTTCACCTGGATCATATTGACCCTTCACCTGGATCATATTGACCCTTCACCTGGATCATGTTGACCCTTCACCTGGATCATATGGACCCTTCACCTGGATCGTGTTGACCCTTCACCTGGATTGTGTTGACCCTTCACCTGGATTGTGTTGACCCTTCACCTGGATCATGTTGACCCTTCACCTGGATCACGTTGACCCTTCACCTGGATCATGTTGACCTTTCACCTGGATCATGTTGACCCTTCACCTGGATCATATTGACCCTTCACCTGGATCATGTTGACCCTTCACCTGGATCATGTTGACTCTTCACTTGGATCATGTTGAACCTTCACCTGGATCATATTGACCCTTCACCTGGATCATATTGACCCTTCACCTGGATCATGTTGACCCTTTACCTGGATCATGTTGACCCTTTACCTGGATCATGTTGACCCTTCACCTGGATCATGTTGACCCTTCACCTGGATCATGTTGACCCTTCACCTGGATCATGTTGACCCTTCACCTGGTTCACATTGACTCTTCACCTGGATCACGTTGACCCTTCACCTGGATCATGTTGACCCTTCACCTGGATCATGTTGACCCTTCACCTGGATCATGTAGTTCCTTCACATGGATCATGTAGTTCCTTCACATGGATCATGTAGTTCCTTCACATGGATCATGTAGTTCCTTCACCTGGATCATGTAGTTCCTTCACATGGATCATGTAGTTCCTTCACCTGGATCATGTAGTTCCTTCACATGGATCATGTAGTTCCTTCACCTGGATCATGTAGTTCCTTCACATGGATCATGTAGTTCCTTCACATGGATCATGTAGTTCCTTCACCTGGATCATGTAGTTCCTTCATGATATGTAGTTCCTTCCCTTGGATCATGTAGTTCCTTCACCTGGATCATGTAGTTCCTTCACATGGATCATGTAGTTCCTTCACTTGGATCATGTAGTTCCTTCACTTGGATCATGTAGTTCCTTCACTTGGATCATGTAGTTCCTTCACCTGGATCATGTAGTTCCTTCACCTGGCTCATGTAGTTCCTTCACTTGGATCATGTAGTTCCTTCACTTGGATCATGTAGTTCCTTCACCTGGATCATGTAGTTCCTTCACCTGGATCATGTAGTTCCTTCACCTGGATCATGTAGTTCCTTCACTTGGATCATGTAGTTCCTTCACCTGGATCATGTAGTTCCTTCACCTGGATCATGTAGTTCCTTCACCTGGATCATGTAGTTCCTTCACTTGGATCATGTAGTTCCTTCACTTGGATCATGTAGTTCCTTCACTTGGATCATGTAGTTCCTTCACCTGGATCATGTAGTTCCTTCACCTGGATCATGTAGTTCCTTCACCTGGATCATGTAGTTCCTTCACCTGGATCATGTAGTTCCTTCATGTAGGTCCTTCTCCTGGATCATGTAGTTCCTTCACCTGGATCATGTAGTTCCTTCACCTGGATCATGTAGTTCCTTCACCTGGATCATGTAGTTCCTTCACCTGGATCATGTAGTTCCTTCACATGGATCATGTAGTTTCTTCACCTGGATCATGTAGTTCCTTCATCTGGATCATGTAGTTCCTTTGCATGGATCATGTAGTTCCTTCACATGGATCATGTAGTTCCTTCACCTGGATCATGTAGTTCCTTCACCTGGATCATGTAGTTCCTTCACTTGGATCATGTAGTTCCTTCACCTGGATCATGTAGTTCCTTCACATGGATCATGTAGTTCCTTCACATGGATCATGTAGTTCCTTCACATGGATCATGTAGTTCCTTCACATGGATCATGTAGTTCCTTCACATGGATCATGTAGTTCCTTCACCTGGATCATGTAGTTCCTTCACTTGGATCATGTAGTTCCTTCACCTGGATCATGTAGTTCCTTCACCTGGATCATGTAGTTCCTTCACATGGATCATGTAGTTCCTTCACCTGGATCATGTAGTTCCTTCACATGGATCATGTAGTTCCTTCATCTGGATCATGTAGTTCCTTCACCTGGATCATGTAGTTCCTTCACCTGGATCATGTAGTTCCTTCACCTGGATCATGTAGTTCCTTCATCTGGATCATGTAGTTCCTTCACTTGGATCATGTAGTTCCTTCACCTGGATCATGTAGTTCCTTCACTTGGATCATGTAGTTCCTTCACCTGGATCATGTAGTTCCTTCACTTGGATCATGTAGTTCCTTCACCTGGATCATGTAGTTCCTTCACCTGGATCATGTAGTTCCTTCACTTGGATCATGTAGTTCCTTCACCTGGATCATGTAGTTCCTTCACCTGGATCATGTAGTTCCTTCACCTGGATCATGTAGTTCCTTCACATGGATCATGTAGTTTCTTCACCTGGATCATGTAGTTCCTTCATCTGGATCATGTAGTTCCTTCACCTGGATCATGTAGTTCCTTCACCTGGATCATGTAGTTCCTTCACATGGATCATGTAGTTCCTTCACCTGGATCATGTAGTTCCTTCCTTCATGTACTTTGGATCATGTAGTTCCTTCACCTGGATCATGTAGTTCCTTCACCTGGATCATGTAGTTCCTTCACCTGGATCATGTAGTTCCTTCACATGGATCATGTAGTTCCTTCACATGGATCATGTAGTTCCTTCACATGGATCATGTAGTTCCTTCACATGGATCATGTAGTTCCTTCACCTGGATCATGTAGTTCCTTCACTTGGATCATGTAGTTCCTTCACCTGGATCATGTAGTTCCTTCACATGGATCATGTAGTTCCTTCACATGGATCATGTAGTTCCTTCACATGGATCATGTAGTTCCTTCACATGGATCATGTAGTTCCTTCACATGGATCATGTAGTTCCTTCACCTGGATCATGTAGTTCCTTCACTTGGATCATGTAGTTCCTTCACCTGGATCATGTAGTTCCTTCACCTGGATCATGTAGTTCCTTCACATGGATCATGTAGTTCCTTCACATGGATCATGTAGTTCCTTCACCTGGATCATGTAGTTCCTTCACATGGATCATGTAGTTCCTTCACCTGGATCATGTAGTTCCTTCACATGGATCATGTAGTTCCTTCACATGGATCATGTAGTTCCTTCACTTGGATCATGTAGTTCCTTCACCTGGATCATGTAGTTCCTTCATCTGGATCATGTAGTTCCTTCACTTGGATCATGTAGTTCCTTCACCTGGATCATGTAGTTCCTTCACCTGGATCATGTAGTTCCTTCACCTGGATCATGTAGTTCCTTCACCTGGATCATGTAGTTCCTTCACCTGGATCATGTAGTTCCTTCACCTTCACTCAACACTATTGTTGACGAAGAGCTCATAGAAATATCAACCTGAATGACTACCAATAAACTTACTCTTAACATTGACAAAATCTTCTATATTATGTTTGGGAGCAGAACAAGTAACGTCCAGCCAGACAGGTCCCAGAGTAGTGGATTTTCCGAACCAGTGAAGCTTAGGGTAAAAAAAAAATTGGAAAAATAATACATAAACTGTACAGCAGTAAGGTTCCTGACCCTGATCAATAAGCAAAAATCACTGGCAAGTGGAAAAGCACAATTTTTTCAATATCACATGTGGCTAAGATGCCTGGAAACCTGCTTACACTATCATATCTTAAGTGCTCAATACACCTCAGCCTAAACAAATGATGAAAATATGAAAAAAATACACAGTACATACAATGCCTGCCTTCAAACAGGGTTCCGAACACCCGTCTCTGATGCAACTGTCGTGCGAAAACGTCGATAACAGCAGAAAAATGTAAAAAGCACCAAACATAATGAACAGTGGATTAATTGAAAATTTGCCAGTCTCTTAGGAGGCATATTTATGGATAAAATTTTAGTAAACCAAGGTAATGTAACGGCATCAACCACTGTAAGCCAACTGTCGCAGACGTGAACAGTATGGGGCAGCAGTGATGCCTCACTGGCCAGGCAGTGATGCCTCACTGGCCAGGCAGTGGTGCCTCAGCTGGCCAAGCAGTGGTACCTCAACTGGCCAAGCAGTGGTACCTCAACTGGCCAAGCAGTGGAAATACTCAGACATGTTAGTGGCTTTCTTTGTACTTACAACATTTTATTATAAAACGTAAGTCACACATTGTAGCCATTGCAAAAAAATAAAAATCTGTATATTTCTAATAACTGAAAGATTAAAATCACTGTCCCGAGCTATCAGGACAGTGAATTGAATCTTGCGGAGCTAGTGAGCGTCAGCCTGTGCTTACAAAAATGGAGATGGAGCTAGTGATTTGACTTCAGTATTTAGGTACACATTGCTTGCTTTAGCTTAGTTTTGAGTAAGATTGTTGCAGTCTTTCAGCTTATCTCTTAAGTTATTGCTTATTGTTTGTCCTGTAATTTGCATAGAATTTCTGTAGATATTCAGTTGAACATGAGGGATATCAAATAAGTACAGCCTCTCCTCACTTAACGACAGAGTTCCATTCCTAAGATCACGTCATTAAATGAATTCGTTGCTAAGTGAAGAGCATACTTTAATGGTAGTGAGTTTGTGTCAGAGAGCCCGTTGTAAGTCCAAGGTGTCAGTAAACGAGTACATACGTCGCTAAGTGAGGAGAGGCTGTATTTTTTTTTTGGTGTAGTGCCTATGTGTTCTTTTACAATTCTCTAGGAATTGCTTTAGTTCACTGTCAGCATTACAGTTTAATAATTTGAACATGTATATTGAACAGTATTATGTATTAATTGTATTTTTATTTAGTAGGTTTAGGGATTTGAATATGCACATAGTGTGTTGCCTATTGGTGTAGCTTGTGATTGTTCTGAGAGCTGCCTTTTGTCAAGTTATAATTGATTTAAATTGTGTAAGACACAGGTTCCATATTTGAGGCATGGTAGCACACTCAGCTCACACACTGAGTGTCCAGGGTTCGATCCCCAGTACGGGTAGAAATGTTGGGCATGTTTCCTTACATCTGCTGCCCCTGTTCACCTAGCACTATGTAGGTACCTGGATGTTAGCCAACTGGTGTGGGTGGCATCCTGGAGGATGGTAGTATACCTCAGATAGGGCTGGGCTTTGAAATGAGCTGAGGGAGGATAACAGCTTTTAGCCTGTAAAATTAATTTGTATTAAAAAAGTAGTAGTATTAGGAGTGCAGTTTGAGGAATATAATAATGAGTTTTAGAGAGTATCTCCTACTCTTAGACACTTTTTGTTAGTGTGTTGGATATGGGTATTAAATTTTAGTTTGTTGTCTACTGTTAGGCCTAGGAGCTTTCCCTCTTCTATCTGTGCTATTTCAGTATCATTGATAACCCAAAGATGTATAGAATGCTCCCAAAAGATATATAGAATGTCTTTTTAACACTTAGAGATAGTTTGTTCAAATATCAAATCCTCTGTTTCTTTGTACAGTGGACCCTCTCTTTTCATCTTTAATTTGTTCTAGAGAGTCTGACGAAATGTGAAATCGATTAAAACTGAAACCATTTTCCCATAAATAACATAAATCCAATTAATCCGTTTAAGACATCCTAAAGTATAAACAAAAAATGCATTTTATTGAACAGAACTATATTCTACGGCTTATTTATCTGTCACAGTTCATCTAATATGACCTAATAAACAATATTAATAACATAGTAACATGATATATACTCTAGAATGGGGTCCACCTCTGGTGTCAGTTGTGGGACCCATAGCCTCGGAGAAGTGGATAAAAAGGCTTCAAGGAAGAATATTTGGATTTCTTCCTGAAGCCGTTTGAATATTCCACTTCCCCTACCATCCCATCTTTTCATTCTTTTTTTTTACCAATAGGAATATTTTATTACATAATATGGTACAGAAGATTTAAGAGATACATTGTTGATATAAAGGTGGCATATAAGGTACATGTTACGTGTGTATCACTGATTATAAGGCGAAAATCTCATCCAGCTCCTCAGAGCTGGGGCGTGTGCCCAAAATACAGCAGGCATTACCCCTTTGAACAGCTGCACTGACCCGCTGGAACAGAAAACTAGCTGCCCTGGGATCCCTAGTTACCCTGATGAGTCTTTTTCTGAGCTCCTTAAGGAATTTAGATGCATTCTTTCCCCATGAGCCAAGGGTCTCTGAGCCTATGGGAACAAACATATAGTGATAGGCAAGTTCTCCATATTTTCTAGACTTTTGGGACTCCCTGAAGCTGGCAGCTGCCCCTCCTTCCTCTCTGGTGTATTGGAGATAGGTATTAGCCAAGGTAGATGCACATGTATAGTCCCACACCACCTGCTTCCCGTCTGTCCAGGCGGACGCTTCTGGCTGCCATCAGATCTGCATAGCTGGGGTGGCTCCCTTACTGCTAGGCATCTGCCTGTTGTGAGGCTCCTCTTGATAATGTTATTAACCTCCTCATGTCTTGCAATCTTTCCCCCGGATTTACGGCACACAAGACCATGGTACCCGAAACGGTCTGCTGCTTCACTCACAAATACACCTGTGTTCAGCGAGAATAGGGGCGGCAAGTCGAAGGGCAACACTGATGCGGATGGTCTGTGGGTCGAGGCGTGTGAATAAAATATGCCATTACGTATGTGAGGAGTAAGTGGTGGTGGGGGTGTTGGGTTTTTAAGGGCCACTGAGAGAAGCCGTACATATTAGTGGTAGTGGAGGCAGCAGCAGAAGCCACCAACACTATTCACACAAAAAATGTACGTAATTTATAAATAAGAAATATTTACAATTTAATTTATAAATAATAAGTATTTACACTTTATAAATAGGAACTATTTACACTTACTACGCCTTGGAGATGCTGGCATTCGTTTAGGGTGGTGGAAGATAGGCAGGGCGGTGTATGTTTGTCAGTGGCCCTATATACCTCCAATAACATTGTAGGAGTCAGTTTCATGTTGTTCTTTTTCTATCATTTAATCGCTTAACTTACTTGCTACACTATTAATGCTACACTTTATCGCTGGCTGGCACTATAGCCTTTATCGACTCCTGCTGCTTTAGCATCGTACATATTGTAGAATCACTGAATCACTGAAAAAGGCACTTTCTCCACTTTCTCTTCCTCCTCCACTTTGCTATGAGTTTTTTCTTGAATTCTATTATGTTTCTCACCTTCTTTATCAATGAGCTGGCACTAGCAGCTTTCTTTGGGCCTGTGGTGGCTTATTTAGCAGTCACACAGAATAAACAAGTGCAACAAACAGTGAATTATTACGAAATGTTTCCCATGGCCTTGCAGGATAATGTTCACTCACCAAGAAAAAAAGTGACACTGCCTCCTCAAAATGCATGTGTGGGGGGTTGTGTGTGCAGCACACTCGGATATACTGTACCACCAACGAGAATGGAGGAAAGCAATAGAAATGGAGCCAATATTTTTACTGTACCACCGATGAGATCGGAGGAAAGCAACAAAAACGGAGCCAATAATTTTATGGAAAAAATAAGCAATAACTGAAATGAGTGAAAACAGAGCCCAGCGAAAAGGGAAGGTTCACTGTATAGTACACTGTGTAGTTTACACGTAATAAAGTACAGTGGACCCTCGGTTATCATAATTAATCCATTCCAGAGATTGTGACTAAAGCCAAATTTGACGATTTCCAAATTCATTTTCCCCATAAGAAATAATGTAAATCCAATTAATCCGTTCCAGCATTCAAAAAAATAATTTTTTTACATGAAATATACATTTACCTACACAAAAAACAATGAGACATGAAGAATAAAACAATAATAACATGACACTTACTTTTATTGAAGACTCTTCTTAGTGTATTGAAGACAGGAGAAAGGGAGAGGATGGAGAAATTCCTGTTTGGAAGAGGAATCCCCTTCCATAAAGACTTCAGGTACCAAGTCCTTTTCCGGGGTTATTTCCCTTCTTTTTTTTTAATGCCACTAGGACCAGCTCGAGAGTTACTGGACCCTTGTCGCTCAGAAAAGTGTTCCAGAGAGGTCTGTTTCTGGTGCTCAGTTGAACTGGTGCTCCCAGAAGGTACTAAGTGGTCCCCGAATTTTTTCATACTGTGCACACTGAGTGTGCAGACCCATTCTTTCATGTCTAGGCGACTCAGGCCTATGGCGCTAAATTTGAAGGAATGAAAAATAAAACGTTGGCCTATGTTTGGAGCACTGCGCACGTGCACATAGATCTACATGTGGACAGTTTAAGGGTTAAAATTGATATAGTGGTCTTAAAGGAACATTGTGTAGCTTGCTGTTTCGCTTCGCTTTACAAATTTTGCGTGTCAGTTGCTTATGATCAGCCTTGCTATTGTGTGATCGTTCAACAGCTCGCTACTAGCTTGTTCAGTGTGCTCGCTTCGCTACGGTCAATCTTGTGTGCAGTCGGCTTTGCTTGTATGCGTATTTTGCAATCGTACTGTGCATAGCTAAGCGTGTTCTGCAAATTAACGTGTTACGTTGGGGTATTCGTACTGTGCATAGCGAATAACTTATGCCACCTAGACGAGTCAGACGCCTGGTGTCGGCATATACTTTGCATAACCTACCTAAATTGTCCCTACAGCGTTGTTGGCAAATTGCTCGTTCCATTGGCATTCCCTATAAACGCACTCTTACAGCTGCGCAACTGCGTTCACTTATTGCTGACATACTTATTGAAGAAGAGATGGCACATCAGACTCCTCCCTCTACGGGAGCTAGGGCAAAAACTACTATGTTCTCGCAGGAGGAAGATGATACACCTACGGAGCAAAATGGTCAGTATAGTGCACATGGGTTGTCTCAGGGTGAATCAGCGTCGTTGGCACTTCAGCTGGCAAAAATCAATCTTGAGCAAACTAGGGAACAGAGAGCATTCGCAAGGGAAGAATTTGATAGGGAAAGAGAAAGGAGGCAGTTTTCGCATTCTGTAAACGATTTCAGTTTACAAAAAGCAGTACAGCTTGTTCCCCGCTTCAATGAGGCCGAACCAGAGCAATTTTTCGAAAGCTTCGAAAATCAGGCTCGAGCCTTGAGGTGGCCGGAACAGCACTGGGCAGCGTTGGTTCATACAGCATTATTGGGTAAGGCACAGGAATTTACGTCGGTATTAACTGACGCTGAATTCTCTGATTATCAAGTAGTGAAGACCACAGTGTTGGGAGCATATACATGTATCCCAGCTAAATATCGTAAGACCTTCAAATTGAACAGGCGGCAGCTTGGTCAATCCCTGGTGGACTTTGTGAGACAGCAAACCAAAGCTTTTACCAGCTGGTATAAAGCGAGTGGTGTCTCTAACTTTGAGGAGCTGGTGCAGCTTATTCTGATTGATAACCTGCTGGAGTCTGTGGGACCAGAGGTTCGTGTCTTTCTGCAGGATCGTGACTTAACCACTGCATTGGAGGCGGCCAGGTTGGCTGATACCTTCGAAACGAACCGCTCCTTGTCCGAGCGGTCCCGTCTCTCTTTTCAACAGTCTGGCGTGAGCAGAGATCGACAACATTGGAGAATGAAGTGCCAGCCGGAGGGAGAGCGTCTACGACATCGAACCAAGTCACCTGGTGAGCCACGCTTCTCAACATATGGTCCCCCTGCGGAGAGGCAAACTACTTATGGAGCATCTCGACAACAATATCCAGAGAGGCACCAGCCAGAACGACACCACTTGCAACGTCATCAGGGAGTAAAGGGCAAGCCTGTCGTCTGCTTCAGGTGTAATAAAGTAGGTCATATCAGTTCCAACTGCCCCCAAAAACCTCAACCCATCGGGAAAATCTCTAATATCCCTAGTAACATGTCCCCTAGAGAAGTAGAAAAAGGTATGGCCCCTTATTATTGCGAAAGTCTTATTTCCCTTCAGGAACACTCAGAACCAACTAAAGTAAATACCTTTAGAGATACTGGAGCATATTGCTCACTTGTCAGAGAAGGAATATTACCCCTTTCAGAGAATACTTCCTTGAATTCCTCAGTTTTATTGGAAGCTTACGGAGGAGCTATATATTCAGTTCCTTTGCATAAAATTTATGTACAGTGCAAATATTACACTGGGTACTTGACTGTAGGTATCTCAAAAGGATTTCCCATGAAAAATGCCATGTTATTACTGGGTAATAACATTACTACTGTTACTTCGTGTCCTGAACCTATAATGATTAATGCTTCTCCAGTGTTGGCCATAACTCGGGCAACATCCCAAGGGTTGTCTGGGGAGAATGTTGACCTATCCTTGGACGACTCCGATCTCGGAATAGCCACGTTGTTTTATGAGACACACCGGCCGGAGTCTCGTAAATCAAGTGAACAGACCCCGATCAAGCCTTCCTATTCCCAGGTTGCAGGATTGCCAGATGTCTCTGTTTCCATGCCCGAGGGACTGTCCTTCCGGGAGGAACAACGTAAGGACCCTTCGTTAAAATTCACTTTTGAGGCAGCCATGGGTAAATCCTCTTTGGGTCATCCAGTCAAGTATGAAGTTAAAAATGATTATTTGGTATGCACTGAGACTGGTAAGGAGACAGAGGGCCGGCAATTATACGACAGGTTAGTGGTTCCAACCAAGTATAGACCTCAGATATTAAATATAGCTCATAATACGTCATCAGGAGGTCACTTAGGAATTACAAAAACCTTGTATAGAATCACAAAAGAATTTTATTGGCCAACATTAAAGAAAGATGTGAAGAATCATATTAGGTGTTGCCGAGAATGTCAGCAAGTTGGAAAACCTGGACATTCTATTAAACCTGCACCTCTCCAACCCATACCTGCTGATGGAGAACCTTTTGCAGATTTAATTATAGATTGTGTAGGTCCACTACCTAAGTCAAAGTCTGGAAATCAGTATTTATTTACAATTATGGATAAAGTAACCAGATATCCTGAAGCGATCCCAATGCGTAGTATCAATACTAAAGCTATTCTCAAAGCTTTAACAAAATTCATTTCTTGTTTTGGCATTCCTAAAACTATACAAAGTGATCAAGGTACTAACTTCACTGCCAAAGCATTTAGGGAAGTATTAACTAGGTTAGGGATAATTCACAACTTATCCACTGCCTATCACCCTCAGTCCCAAGGCGCCTTGGAAAGATTCCACCAAACATTAAAAACAATGATGAGAAGTTTTTGCATGCACTTTCCGACAGATTGGGATGAATCTCTACCGTTGTTGCTATTCTCAGTACGAGAGACGGTGCAAGAGTCTACAGGGTATAGTCCGTTTGAGCTGATCTTTGGGCACAATGTACGAGGTCCTCTTCGGGTGCTCAAAGAAGGATGGATGGGAGAAGACGTAAGCTCAGCACTCTACAACCCGTCTTCAAGGTTGCAGGTGGCACGTGAGTTAGCCACGGCTAACCTAAAGATAGCTCAAAGTAAGATGAAACAGAGGTATGACAAAAGTGCACAATTCCGCTCCTTCCATCCAGGAGACAAGGTGTTGGTGCAGGAACCTATACCTGGCCACACCTTGAAAGCTAGATTTACGGGACCTATGCAGATAGTAAGTAGATTATCTGATTTAAATTATGTGGTAGCTCCCATTGATAAGACCTCAAAAACAAAAACTTACCACATAAATCAAATCAAGGCCTTTCATACACCAGATAAAGTCCCAGTAATGACTCTGTCCTCTACCTCTGAGGACGACTCTGACTCTTTGCACTCTATCTCTGAAATTAATACTAAACTTTCAAATTCTGTCCTCCTCAAGGATCCTAGCCCGTTAATGGATGGATTATCTGAAATACAAGCAACCAATTTAACTGAGCTTCTACAGTCATATCCTAATATTTTTTCGGATGTGCCGAAAAAATGTACGTTAGGTTACCATGATGTAGATGTGGGAAAATCTAAACCAATTAAACTCTCCCCCTACAGAGCTAATCCTGAAAAGCAAAGGTTACTTCAGCAGGAAGTAGACTTCTTGTTAGAACATGGTTTAGTGGAGGAGTCATCTAGTCCATGGGCTTCACCGTGCATCCTAGTAAAGAAGGCTGATGGAGGGTTTCGTATGTGCACAGACTACCGTAAAGTGAACGAGGTCACAATTAGATGCTTACCCTCTTCCTCGTCTGGATGACGTAATTGACTTTGTGGGTAAGGCTACTTTTGTGTCCAAATTAGATCTCCTTAAAGGTTACTATCAGGTACCTTTGACAGATAAGGCGAAGGAAATCTCTGCCTTCGTAATTCCAGGAGGTCATTATCAGTATACAGTTACCCCCTTCGGAATGAAAAATTCCCCCTCTTCATTCCAGAAACTTATCCATCAGGCTATTAAAGGACTTGAAGGCACGGCAGCATACCTAGATGATATTGTTGTGGTGTCTGATACTTGGGATCAACACCTACTTAGACTTAAAGCTCTGTTTGAGACCTTTAAGAATTCCCAATTAACAGTTAATTTATCTAAATCTTCCTTTGGCCAGGCCACTATCACTTTTCTAGGCCATGAAGTAGGTAGTGGTAATGTTGCACCTAAACTTGCTAAAGTTCTTTCGATTAAAGATTATCCAGTTCCTCATGATAGGAAATCTCTTCAACGTTTCCTAGGCATGATAGGATTTTACAGAAGATTCTGTAAGAATTTCTCAGATATTGTAGCCCCTCTTACCTCTCTTACCAGTCATAAAGTTCCCTTTAATTGGACGTCAGATTGTAACACTGCTTTTAATAAAGCAAAAAGATTATTGTGCTCTGCACCCATTCTCCTGTCTCCAGACTTCTCCAAACCTTTTTCATTACAGGTTGATGCTTGTGAGTCTGGGGTTGGGGCGGTACTATTACAAATCAGGAACAAGGAGTTGCAGCCTGTAGCATACTTTTCAGCTAAGTTCCAGCCACATCAGAGAGCTTACTCTACCATTGAAAAAGAAGCCCTCGCGCTGGTAATGGCTTTGGAGCATTTCGATGTTTATGTGGGCCAGACATCGCAGGTGGTCACAGTCTACAGTGATCACAACCCGTTAGTCTATCTCCAAGCCATGAAGAATCACAACACAAGGCTTATGCGTTGGACGCTCAGGCTGCAGCCCTATAACTTCAAAATTCGTTACATTGCCGGCAAAGAAAATGTGTTGGCAGACTCTTTGTCAAGAGTCTAGTTTAATATTTTATTTAGGTTAGGATGTATTTGTGGTAACCCCCCTTTCAAGCTCTTTTTTTTATCCCCTGATGTGGGGGTTTTTTTTAGTGAGGGGATACGGGCTACCGTCCGCTTGTATCTTGGACCTATGTTGGCTTATCTGACTGCTGTCTCACTCTGAGTTTAGGGTTTGGCTTTCAGGCACTAGGAAAGCTGAGCTCTATCTAAGAGTTGGATGGTGGAGAGGATAGGCGGTCCCATTATTTTGTGCCATGGCGGCACGGTTACCACTGGGAGGTGGCAGCCTAATCCTGAGCCTTCTCGGGGGTGGGGGTGTGGCATGCAAAGAGTACGTAACCTTTATTCGGCGCATGGACACACCCTCATTTACAGGCTATCTCCCCCAACCAGCGAACCAGGTTGCTAAGAGTTGATGATGGGGCCCCATCGTTCAACTAGTGACCAGGTTCTAGCCAATAAGAAGGTGGGATTGACAATCGCAGAGGTTATGTGGATACCGCTCTCCTGTCTGCCCTTGTCATTCCCATTCTAGAGCTGGTTGAAGCACGGTCTGCTTTCTTGTGGCTTCTATTTCTGCCTTGCTTACCGTGACGTGCACTATATTTATTACTGTACATAGTGTACATATTGCTGTTCTAAATTTGGTGAAGGATAATATAAGTCTAAACTTTTTCTACTGTGTTTATTTGCTCCCATTACACCTGGGTTAACAGGCCATTTGAAAGCCTAGGTTGTAATATGGTCTTAAGTTAATTTGGATATCTTGAGTAGTTTCAGGCTGGTTAAATGATTTCAGGTATAGTTAAATTTGGGAGATCAGGTAATTTTTAATTATAGCCCTAAATTGATTGGCAGGCAGGGAACCTTTTGCTGGTTCAGGCAGTGAATTCCAGATCTTGGGGCCTTTTATGTGCATTGCATTTTTGCATAGTGTGAGATGGATATGAGGGATGTAGAAGAGAGTTTTATACCTTAGTACTCTGTTGTAGCTATCAAGAAAAAATTTGAGAGGAGGGTTTACACTGGAGTTTAATGTTCTATATACGTATGTAGTAGGCACACTTAAGTTCAAACTCTTGAAGAGCAGAGGGGTGTGCAGTCTGGTGCAGGAATGTTGGTAATCATCCATGTGAGTGCAGTGCCTGCACTCTGAAGGAGGGGTGTTAATGTTGCAGTTTAAAAACTGTAGTGTAAAGCACCCTTCTGGCAAGACAGTGATGGAGTGAATGATGGTGAAAGTTTTTCTTTATCGGGCCACCCTGCCTTGGTGGGAATCGGCCAGTGTGATAATAAAAAAATAATATTTACTCTTGTGTTTATTGAAAGGTTGTGTCATCAGCAAAAGTACAGATTTCAGAAGCCGAGTGGCATTAGAGGATATTGATATAGACAAGAAACATAAGAGGGCCCAGAATGCTGTCTTGGGGCACACCTAGGTTAATGAATAGAGTACTGGATGAAGTCTAGTATATGGTTGCAAGTTGTTGCCTGTTACAGAGGTAAGATTTGAAGTACATATGTGTAACTGTGTCTTCTGAGTCCATAGCTTGAGTAGGAGTAAGCTGTGGGCATTGGTATCAGAGGCTTTTCATATATTGACAAGAAGTCCAGTAGAATACTCATTTCTCTCAAATGTTGTATAAACAGCATCAAGCATTTTTATTATTGCATCATTAGTACTTTTCTTCGGGTTAAACCCAAACTGACAAGGAGTGTGTGGCTCAGTAGGCAACTCTCTCCCCTCATACACTAAGTGTCTGAGGTTCAATCCCTGGCTGAGTAGAAACATTGGGCATGTATACTTACACCTGTTCTCCCTGTTCACTTAGCAGCAAGTAGGTACATGGGTGTTAGTTGACTGGTCTGTGTTGCATCCTGGGGAACAAAATTGTAGGACCCCAATGGAAATATGTTAAACAAGTCCTCAGTGACACACAGAAGACTTTTGTTGGGTTATCCTGAATGGCTAACAATCTGGGTTAAAAATCCAAACAAATCTTGTCTTAGGTTTGTGTAGAGATTGGTCTGTAGTTCCTAACACAAGTTGAATCACCACTTTTGTGGATGAGTGTTATCCTTACTCTTGAAAACATCTGGCAAGGTTTGTTCCTCAAGTGATTTGTTGAAAAGTAATGCAGTAGCTGGAGGTAATACTTACGCAGTTTTTTGTAGATTATTGTTGGTATCTCGTAATTGTAACAGTAATGAAGAATTCTGTAACCAATGGAAATTTGCTGTTGGCTATTTTAACTTGTTATGATAGCATTTGTTCATTGAGTGTTTATTTTCATTGCTTTTATTGTCTGTTAATTTTATCATTGTTTTTTGTGTTGTATTTTTCTTACAGCTATTAACCCTTAAACGGTCCAAACAGATCGACGTTCAAATTCGTAGTGCTCCAAAAGTAGATATACTTTTTTTTACACATTTTCAAATGTAAAACAAAAATGAAGATCTACATTTTTTACATACTTTCAGATGTTGAAAAAACGTATATATACGTTTGGACCATTTAAGGGTTAAGCGCTGAGTGACCTACATGATCATAGTTCTCCGTAATGTCATTGCTACTATTACTGCTACTACCACCACCAATGGACGTTGTCCATCGTATTCGAATCAAGTGACCAGCAGATTTTGCCTTGTATTTCTGAAGTTTGTACTGTACACTCAATTTATTATGTTTGAACAGGGTGCTCCTGTGGCATCAGTGTGTGTAGACCCAAGCGGAAGACTTCTGGTGACAGGTCACGAGGACTCTGTTTGTTCTCTGTACGACGTGCGAGGTTCACGGTGCATCCAGGCGTTCAGGCCACACTCTTCAGATGTTCGCTCCATTAGATTCTCACCCTCGGCATATTATCTACTTACTGCTGGATACGACAACAAACTTGTCCTCACTGACCTTCAAGGTAAAGTTTTCTAAAGACTATTTCATAGTACAACCAGTTATAAAATAGGAAAAATTAAAATTTAATGTATTTAAAGATATATTTTAAAGTATTTAACCCTATCACTGTCGAGACTCTTGCTCGCGAACTTGCTCTCAGTGTTGAAGAATTTAAAACAAAATTTTTTTATTTTTCTTATGAAATGATAGAAAAATCTTTTCCCGATGGGAATGACACCAAAAGTACAAAATTTGATGGAAAACTTATGGAATTATGCATTCCCTCCACTACAGTTTATGTGCTCTCCAAGTCATCCTATTGTGCTCCATCTTCTCTAAATATCCAAACCACCTCAACAACCTCTCTTCAGCCCTCTAGAGAATACTTGTAGTAACCCCACACCTAATCTCCAAGCTACGAATTCTCTGCATAATATTTACACCACACATTGCCTGCAGACACAACCTATCCACTGCCTCCAGCCTACTTCTTGCTGCAACTTTCATAGTCCATACTTCACACTCATATAAGAGTATTGGTACCACTATACTCTCATACTATTAATTTTATGGTTCACGTCATCTTTCATAGACCCATCTGCTGACAAGTCCACTCCAAAACTTCTGAACACATTTACTTTCTCCATACTCCCTTCCTCCAGTCTGATATCCAGTCTTTAATTACCTAAAGTTTTAGTTACCCTCATCACTTTGCTCTTTCCTATGTTCTTTTACATACCTTCCGACTCTTTTACTAATTTATGCAGGAGAAGGGATTACTATCCCCTTGCTCCCGGAATCTTAGTCAGCTCTCATGACACACACGACTTACGGAGGAAGAATTCTTTTCCACTTCCCCACGGAGATTTTTCTTACATATGCTTTTAAAATATTGTACATCTTCTTCTTTCAACACACCGGCCGTATCCCACCAAGGCGGAAATATTGTATATATTTTTCCCTTTTTATCATTCACATTTCATTATATTAAATTGCTTATATTCTCCTTGGCAGGTGATCTGACTCTTCCATTACCCAGTGTTGTTGTGGCTGAGCATCAAGATAAAGTCATCTCTGGTCGATGGCACCCCACAGATTTCTCCTTCATCTCAACCTCTGCAGACAAGATGTGCACATTATGGGCCTTACCTCCTGTTTAATGTGGATTAGGAGGAGGCTTTCATATCTCAGATACCTGCAGTCTTTTCTGACAAAAATGTATAAGATAATGTATAAATCAGGCACTCTAACAGTTTAAATATTTCATTATCTAGTTCACTTTTCAAAATGTCTTTACCATTACAAGTTGACAATGCCTAAGTCATTTGGTAGTTTCTAAAATTACTGTCAAAGTTCCTTGTAGTAGGTAAAGATGTTTGTGTGTGAAAACGAGTCTCATAAGTGTATAGTTTGATGAAATCTGCAAATCCTTTCCCCTTGTTCTGTGGTGTGGTGATGGTATGGGTAGGAAGCCTCTTCTTGAAGCGGTCTTCTGAGAAGATCCATTCTGATGGTTCATATTGGGCAGCAGCGTGTGGAATTACCTGTGCAAAAAATGTGTTAATTCAATGTGATAATAGTGTGACATTAGTCTTGTAGTTTACCGACTTGGTTCAACCCCCAGATGAATAATGTAAGCTCTCTTATACTGCGCCACTAAGTAGTGTTATTTTTGTAAATGCTATTGAAAAAGTACATCCAGAATTGAATGTCATGACCTATGAAGACCGGCCTTTCCACTCACTGTTCAGTTTTCACTGTACTTTTTCAGTCTCATTTACAAAAAACTGTACTTTATAGATGAGTTTTATAGAGAGCCTACTTTACTTAGAAGTAGATTTTGAAAGTAAATAGATCTATGCCAAAATCTGAAAGATACTCAAGTGAAGATATTAAGAGATATCTAACAACTAATACAGCAGATTAGTGTGCTCCCTGTTTGAGATAATTGTGATCTAAAATAGATTATACTAGACTATAACAGCTTTGATTAATTTTAGAATTAACCAGGATATGAATATGGCATTTTAGTAGCATCTGAATTCATAAAATACGTGAATATAGTAGTAATGTAATGGCATTATATTTTGGTATCAATTAAACTTTATTATTCTTTACAAATTATCACAGTTAAAGCAGGTGCTGGAAATCCATACTCAAATTAATAAGATGTTGTGGTTATTATAAGATATAAATCTAGAAGTAAAGAATCTGTATGGTTTAGAGCTCTCTCTCTTATCTTTTTATTTTGTAAGCTCTGTGATAGGCATTTTGAATATTTATTGTAAACTGCTCTCTTTTCTATAAATTGTATTCTATAATTTTTATTATTAAAGAAAAAATTAAGTAAAAACCTCAGGTTATATACTAGATACAAGATATATGTTTGCAATTTGGATATATGAAGTATGTTTAATGTCTCTTATTGAGGTAATTTGTTTCTGCTGAATTAAAATTTTCTCTTATTTTCTGCTGTGACTAAATTCGTCAGAATGTTGTTTAATTTTTGTCTTGGAGATTAATATTTATTTTTTGTTTTGAAATTGATTGGAATGTAAGTTATGTAGTGTGATGCAGTGGGTGCTTAACTACCAAACTCAGTGAGGTACAGCTACGACACAAAATAAATAAACATTAGTTCAAATAGATTTTTTTTTATTTTTTAAGGGTGCATAGTTTGATAGAACACATTATTTAGTATTTTTGTACTGTTCATCAATATGTTTGATCCAAAATTGAAGGGAAAAATCTAACAGAAAGGGCAGGGCTCACCTGTCATTATTTTGAGTTCTGTCCACTCTGGTTTGTTTGAAATTGTGTTATTACGATTTCACGAGTGAACTTATAATCTAACACAAATAACCCGCACATAGAAGAGAGAAGCTTACGACGACGTTTCGGTCCAAAACGTCGTCGTAAGCTTCTCTCTTTTATGTGCGGGTTATTTGTGTATCGTTCCAGTCACGGTATTGTGCCTTTTTTGTTATTTATCCTCTAACATTCATAATTTAGAAATTCGCATCTTTTTGACTAAATTATAGCCAGCCATTAGGAACCTAAAATATCTTCATTTTTCTTTGGTATACTTATTGTATGCCATACATAAATGCATTGCATAAAGTAACTTTGAGGGACAGTAAAGTTGTCAGGAGAAAGAATTATGGGATACTGGTCGTTTGTACCAGTGTGTGGAATATGGCTGACATCATCCATCTTCACAAACAACACATGTAATTAATAGAATTGATTCTGGATTGTGTTGAAGTAACTGATATATTATAACCTTAAATCAAACTTACTATCAAGAACTTTTATGGTGAAAATTGAGCAGAATCTTAATATGTGAAATGAAAGGCATTGTCATCCCTTCATGCATAGATCTTCAGGGCCCAGTAACTCTTAAGTAGAAAGTTATACATTTGGTGGAATGCTGGGGCATGAAATCTGTCGAGTCTCACATTTATGCTGGGGTTAAAGCCAGAAGAAATAGTCAGGTTCAGACAGAGAGTTAAGGAGCATTGACAGACAACATTTATGCTGGGGTCAAAGCCAGAAGAAATAGTCAGGTTCAGACAGAGAGTTAAGGAGCATTGACAGACATTTATGCTGGGGTTAAAGCCAGAAGAAATAGTCAGGTTCAGACAGAGAGTTAAGGAGCATTGACAGACAACATTTATGCTGGGGTTAAAGCCAGCACCAACAGTCAAGTTCAAACACAATGAGTCAAAGGGCATTGACAAACAATATTTCTAACCACTCGCCCCTCCACCTCACTGCTTTTCTGATTTTTGCCATATTGTGTTATCAGTATCAGTTATTGTTACATTTTGATTCATATTTACATCTTTATTTTGATAAATAAATGAGACATTAATAATAGAAATTACTGGTGGTTTGAGCTACACTGCTGTCTTCACTTGTATCATATATTCTCTCCCTTACATTCTTCAACATTCTCCTATAAACACACTGCCACACCTCTGAATTATCTATATGTGTATTGATCTATGCAAGGGTGGCTGCAAAAGTTGTATATAGAAGGGGCTTAGGGTGGTAGTCTGATTGAAATTATTATAATAATCACAAATAAGTGCTAAACCCATAAGGGTCATCATACAGCTGTTGCAGTCTAGGGGGGGGTTGAAAGAGACGATAGCAACTTTGTGAGGGGCTATGAAGCTGCTGAGAGGCTGATACCCCTTGGTCTGTGCTGAGGGGCTGATATTTGCTGGAGTCATGATAGACCCCTTGGTCTGTGCTGAGGGGCTGATTTGGTCTGTGCTGAGAGGCTGATAGCACCACCCCTTGGTCTGTGCTGAGGGGCTGATAGCACCACCCCTTGGTCTGTGCTGAGAGGCTGATAGCACCACCCCTTGGTCTGTGCTGAGGGGCTGATAGCACCACCCCTTGGTCTGTGCTGAGGGGCTGATAGCACCACCCCTTGGTCTGTGCTGAGAGGCTGATAGCACCACCCCTTGGTCTGTGCTGAGGGGCTGATAGCACCACCCCTTGGTCTGTGCTGAGAGGCTGATAGCACCACCCCTTGGTCTGTGCTGAGGGGCTGATAGCACCACCCCTTGGTCTGTGCTGAGGGGCTGATAGCACCACCCCTTGGTCTGTGCTGAGGGGCTGATAGCACCACCCCTTGGTCTGTGCTGAGAGGCTGATAGCACCACCCCTTGGTCTGTGCTGAGGGGCTGATAGCACCACCCCTTGGTCTGTGCTGAGGGGCTGATAGCACCACCCCTTGGTCTGTGCTGAGGGGCTGATAGCACCACCCCTTGGTCTGTGCTGAGGGGCTGATAGCACCACCCCTTGGTCTGTGCTGAGGGGCTGATAATGTTCTTGTTACTGAAGAGACCAAGGCACATCACATGCTGTGGTCATTATTATTCCTGTTTACATTGGATGTGTTGCTTTAAACCCATGTGGCTCATTCATTACAAATAGTAATGGAGGCTCAATCCTCCATCTGCTAATCTGCACATGCTACTCATACAGCCAGCCAAACTAAAGAAAAAAAAAACTCTGTCTCTGTCTCTCTCACTATCATGTTCTCTCTCATGCTCACTCTACACATCCCCCCCCCATCTCTGTCTCTCTCTCTCACTATCATGTTCTCTCTCATGCTCACTCTACACATCCCCCCCCGTCTCTGTCTCTCTCTCTCGCTATCATGTTCTCTCTCATGCTCACTCTACACATCCCCCCCCCCCGTCTCTGTCTCTCTCTCTCGCTATCATGTTCTCTCTCATGCTCACTCTACACATCCCCCCCCGTCTCTGTCTCTCTCTCACTATCATGTTCTCTCTCATGCTCACTCTACACATCTGTCTCTGTCTCTCTCTCACTATCATGTTCTCTCTCATGCTCACTCTACACATCCCCCCCTGTCTCTGTCTCTCTCTCACTATCATGTTCTCTCTCATGCTCACTCTACACATTCCCCCCCCATCTCTGTCTCTCTCTCACTATCATGTTCTCTCTCATGCTCACTCTACACATCCCCCCCCCATCTCTGTCTCTCTCTCACTATCATGTTCTCTCTCATGCTCACTCTACACATCCCCCCCCCCCGTCTCTGTCTCTCTCTCTCTCTATCTTGTTCTCTCTCTTGCTCACTCTACACATCCCCCCCCCCGTCTCTGTCTCTCTCTCTCGCTATCATGTTCTCTCTCATGCTCACTCTACACATCCCCCCCCCCCGTCTCTGTCTCTCTCTCTCGCTATCATGTTCTCTCTCATGCTCACTCTACACATCCCCCCCCCCGTCTCTGTCTCTCTCTCACTATCATGTTCTCTCTCATGCTCACTCTACACATCCCCCCCCTGTCTCTGTCTCTCTCTCACTATCATGTTCTCTCTCATGCTCACTCTACACATCCCCTCCCTGTCTCTGTCTCTCTCTCTCACTATCATGTTCTCTCTCATGCTCACTCTACACCTCCCCCCCCATCTCTGTCTCTCTCTCACTATCATGTTCTCTCTCATGCTCACTCTACACATCCCCCCCCCATCTCTGTCTCTCTCTCACTATCATGTTCTCTCTCATGCTCACTCTACACATCCCCCCCATCTCTGTCTCTCTCTCACTATCATGTTCTCTCTCATGCTCACTCTACACATCCCCCCCGTCTCTGTCTCTCTCTCACTATCATGTTCTCTCTCATGCTCACTCTACACATCCCCCCCTGTCTCTGTCTCTCTCTCACTATCATGTTCTCTCTCATGCTCACTCTACACATCCCCCCCCGTCTCTGTCTCTCTCTCACTATCATGTTCTCTCTCATGCTCACTCTACACATTCCCCACCATCTCTGTCTCTCTCTCACTATCATGTTCTCTCTCATGCTCACTCTACACATCCCCCCCCGTCTCTGTCTCTCTCTCACTATCATGTTCTCTCTCATGCTCACTCTACACATTCCCCCCCATCTCTGTCTCTCTCTCACTATCATGTTCTCTCTCATGCTCACTCTACACATCCCCCCCCCCATCTCTGTCTCTCTCTCACTATCATGTTCTCTCTCATGCTCACTCTACACATCCCCCCCCCATCTCTGTCTCTCTCTCACTATCATGTTCTCTCTCATGCTCACTCTACACATCCCCCCCCCATCTCTGTCTCTCTCTCACTATCATGTTCTCTCTCATGCTCACTCTACACACATCTCTGTCTCTCTCTCACTATCATGTTCTCTCTCATGCTCACTCTACACATCCCCCCCATCTCTGTCTCTCTCTCACTATCATGTTCTCTCTCATGCTCACTCTACACATCCCCCCCTACCCAGCCTTCCTGTGTCTACACACACAGGGAAGGGCCGGGGTCTGAGAATCAACCCCTGCAACCACAAACTGGTGAATACACACCTCTCATATATTGCCTCCTTTCCACAGTATTTTCATACTTAATATTTTTCTTTAGTAAATGATTGTTCGGTGTCAGTGTGGTAATCTGCCTGGCACAGTGTAATTGAAATGTTCGTTTTTAATTTATTTTATAATTTTTTCTTTGGTTGATTTTGGATCAGATATACTGATGAACGCTATGACTATTCAGTGATGTTTTCCACTGAACTATAAAAAAAAAAAGAAGAAAATCCAACCCTCTGTGCTAGGGTAGTAAACAGATTACAGATGTAACTATCAATGTCAAGGCTCAGAGTGAGAACATCTGACCAACAGTGACACTGGTCTGGGACTGGACCACAGGGCATTGAATGCCTAAAATTGTCTCAAGATAAACAGTTAACAGCACCCACTGGTACCAGATTCTTGTTCAGCGTCGAAATACGTCATTGTTGATTTTTCAGATATTTCTTCCGTTGTTATCCATTCTTATATATAAATGCTAATTTAGATGGGAAAGAGCCAGGGGTCTGTTTTTTGAATTAAAGTTTGCTTTTTGCCTACCATAATTCTGATAAGCAAACTATGAATAAATGTGTACCTGGATTATAATAATTTATGCAAAAATAAGTGTTTTCTGCCAATAAGTGTTGTGTGAGAAATTCAATAGAGGAGGCCTTATTGGTTCAATATGGAATACTTTATGACTGCATGTATGTATGTATATACTTTATTTACTGCCTGTATGTATATACAATATACTGCCTGTTTTTATGTATATAAAATGCATACACTTATGTGTATGTATATACATTATTATTATTACATTCATGGGAAAGCACCAAACAGACAGAGGTCACACAGTGCCTGGGTAATGGTGGTGGTCAAGTTTGAGTCAGGAAAAAGAAAGTCTAAACTTATTGCATTAAGATCCTCCACTGGCAACAAGGTACCTCCTTCCCAGCAGGGAGGTACCTTGATACTGGTGTGTGGCATTTGATTTGTGGAATTGAACTTGGCCTCCCCTTCCCTTAGATCAAAACTGATTGTCTCCCATTTCTCAAGTGCTGTATGACCCTTAGGGGTTTAGCACTTTCCACTAAATATAATAATAAGTCACTGACTTTGAAAAATATTTATATGCAATATTCAGTTTTGTTTAGACAAACCCTTGAAGGGTATGTATACACAGTATTCACTAGTGTATATACATACCCTTGAAGGGCATGTATTTACAATAAGTATTGTATTTTCTGGCATATATGGCACAAACATAAGACTCACCCTAATTTTGGCAAGCATGTCCTGGGAAAAGTTAAATATTGCAGTACTTGGTAGGTGTAGTGAGTAGAAGGTGGGCAGGAGGTGGATGCTGGGTAGGCATCACCACTGACACCAGGTGCCATCACCACTGACACCAGGTGCCATCACCACTGACACCAGGTGCCATCACTACTGACACCAGGTGCCATCACCACTGACACCAGGTGCCATCACCACTGACACCAGGTGCCATCACCACTGACACCAGGTGCCATCACCACTGACACCAGGTGCCATCACCACTGACACCAGGTGCCATCACCACTGGTGTCAACAAATATGGCAACACCAACTGACATAATCAGAGGGGGGTAAGGGGTAGGGGGGTAAGGGGTATAAGTAAACATCAAGACATTCAAGATCAGATTTTTACTTAGAATATTTAGTACAAACATTCTGTAACTTTGAGAGTTTTCGTTGAATTTGTAAAACATGAGGAAATAAAAGAAAATATTTTATGCCATGCGTGTCGAAAGAGGCGACTAAAATACCAGGAACAAGGAGCTATTAAACCCTTCTCCTGTATGAATTACTAAATGTAAAAAGAAAAACTTAATTTTTCTTTTTAGTTCACCTTGCCTCAGCTGGAGATGGCTGTTTTGTTAAAAAAAAAAATATTCATCCTGAAAGTAAACATAATGAAGCCATTTTTATTCCTCTGTTCCACTGCCACAAACCACCAAAACAAATATGGCTTCTTGTTTGTTTAGAGACAATACCTGTAATTATTTTTTTTTTTAACAATGGCTGTCTCCCACTGAGGAAGGGTGATCGAAAAAGAAGAAACAGTCTTTTTTTTTTAGTAATTTTTACAGGAGAAGGGGTTACTTGCCCCTTGTTCCTAGCACTTTAATTGTCTCTTACAACATGCATGACTTATGGAGGAAGGATTCTTCCTCCACTTCCCCACAAATCACCAAGAATATGTAAATTATAATTGATAATAGTTACTAATCACTCTGATAAACAGTTGTGCAGAGTGTTGTTTATAGTTCAGTTTACCGGTGCGACAGCGCTGGAACCCTCGCCTGCCAGTAACTTAAGTCTACCCTCTTCCTGACCTTCAACATATAAGGCACAGGAGGATCTTCTGAGCCTTTTTTATGGGGGAAAAAAGGCATGCCTTATATGCCGGAAAATATGGTCAGCTCTCCTATAAATTACTGTATATAGCGCAGTTCTTTGCAAATGCAATTGTAAAATTGTAAAATTGTAAAATTGCAACCAATGTTGAACTGAACATACTATGAAGGCCTCTTCACATACCATTCTATTGTGACTTTACTCTTTTAAACACATTTACAAAACACTGCACTATTATATAAGAGGAACTTTATAAGAGAGCTGACTATATACATTATTGGCTGCTTCAAAGTAACTGTGTGAGTGTATAATCAGTGTGAACAAAACTCGTATAATCTTTAATGTGACCAAGCCTTGTATAATCAGTGTGAACAAGCCTTGTATAATCAGTGTGAACAAGCCTTGTATAATCAGTGTGAACAAGCCTTGTACAATATAGTGATACCAGTGTAAAATCGTGTAATATTCTTCAGATAAATATTCTTGTTCATCTTCCAGCTCTCCTCATGTAATCTACTTTATATATTTTATTAACATTTTAAAATTTCATTTTTTCAAATGTTCTTAATTAATGTCTCT